>NC_083771.1:38996727-39596727 GCF_963514075.1 Conger conger
CAGGAAGTGCTCAGTGGACTGCCGTTATTTTGTTGACAGCTTTGGGAATACATACAATTAGCTCCATTCAGTCCTGCATGTCTTTCGGTTGCAGATGTGTTTAAAGGAGCAAGATGATAGGTCACATTACAGCCCAGTTAACTTATAAAGTAAGTGAACTTACAAAGATGTATATTCCTGTGAATAGTCTTTTGCTTTGAGTAAATAATAGTTAAAGGAGGCCTACATCTTCAGATAGCATGATGTACTATGTAAAGGAGTACATTCAAAAATGTAGATGGCCAGCAGCCATACTGTCATGCACCCAGCTGCTGCCAAATGGCTGAAGCTAAGCAGATGTGGGTTGGTTAGTACTTGCATGGGAGACTTCCTGGGAAAACTAAGTTGCTGCTGGAAGTGGTGTGGGAGAGCCAGTAGGGGGCAATCTTCCCTCTGGTCAAATGATCCCCAATGCCCCAACACAGTAATGGGGACACTGTGCGGTAGGATAAGTTGTCTTTCAGATGAGACCTTAAACCAAGGTCCTGACTCACTGTAGTCAATCCATGACAAAGAGAAAGGGGTTCCCCAGTGTCCTGGCTACATTCCCAACCCTTTCAACCTGCCACCTAATCATCCCCTGTACTGTGTCATCAAAATACTGTTCTCTCCCTCTCCACTGCAGCTTGTGGGTGGTGGGTGTTCGAGTGTAAAATGGCAGCCGAGCATCACCCAGATGGGTGCTACACATTGGTAGTGGTTGAGGCAAGTTTCCCCCTCACTATAAGTGCTTTGAGTGTATAACGATCTATCTATGTGAAAAAAGCTAACCTTTACTATTCAAAAGAAAAATGTTAGCTTTGCTCTTTTATTTATAATCCCCCCTCCAAAGGTGGAAAGAGATTCAACCCCCCCACTTAAGGGGTACTGGCTACCCTGTGACCAACAGCTCTGGTTGAGGGCTGGACGTTCTTTCAGTTGGATGTTTGTGGTTCCCAAGACAAGAAAGGACTAGAGTTCAGAATCAACAAACTAAAGGGCAGTGGACAACACTCCACAAGTGACCCTCAACCCAATCGCCATCCAACCAGACATACTGAGTATAGCAATCTCTATAAGATACCCCTACCTTAAGCTACATAACTCATTGGCAATGATTGATTTCAAACCATACCATATTTATGTAAAAAAGGACAGAAAGAACAGCATAAGTTAACATTTGAATCTGACACATATCTGGTGACACATATTATAACTTGCAACATCTTCACGGAGGAAGTGAGTCAGTGTAATACAGCAATACAATTGCAGAACAGCTGTTATCAGAGTATTAAATCATCAGTGTTTATTATAGGCAACATAATTTGTGCCTCACACACACACACACACACACACACACACACACACACACACAAACTATAATGGAATATATAAACAATATTTTATAGCACATTGTGAAGATGTGTAATTGATTCTGCAGTCATATAAAAACAAATATTCTGCAGATATTTCAAATGTGGTTCAGAAAGAAAACAGATTTTATATTTCATATTTTATTGCAATTTCAACATAAGAACTGAACTTTGGTCTAGTGCAGCTCAAGGGTTCCATACAACACAGTCCACTATACATACAGTATATAATACAAACTCACACAATACAAAACTCATAAATATATGGTAGAAAAAAGAAGATGCTGAGAATTTGTAAAAACTAAGTAATACTAATATGACAACTGAATTCAGTGTACAAACCTTAAAAGAGCTTACAATTTATTTGAAATCCTAAAATAACATTAACCACTGGGCAGGGACTACCAATATCTGCAGCATACCATATTTCAGAAAAGTCTGTGGCCTTAGACCTGGCTCTCAATGGTCTTTAGAGATCCCATGACTATTATCACAAACAGTGTAAGTGTTAGCCTGGTTCTTTGCCAAATTCTCAATCAGGTCCACTGCGTCTGGCCATACAGTATAATCACCCTCAGCTCCAGCAGCTACGGGATTATCTGCCTCTCCACAGCTACCGGTGTGTGGGGAGTGCTCTGCACGTGACTGGTATACACAGGTGTCAAATGAGGGCACAGTTCAGGAGAGTATATATATATATATATATATATATATATATATATATATATATATATATATATATATATATATATATATATATATATAATAATTATTCTTTTTATTTTATTTTATTTTTCCTGTGCCAACATTAACTAATAGTAGGTTATGCATCGTTTTGTTTGCATACCATTAAACTGTTAAGTTGTTAAGGTAAGATGTCAATTAAATTTTGTAATTTTGAATGTATATCTTTATGCTGTGAAATTCCATGAAGTGAGGAGGCGAAGATCTGAGTTTAATGAGCTGGAAGGTCTATTTCATATACTCCGCCTTGTTGTTATGCAGCAGTGCCGTCAGATTTCCAGAACTCCCACGGTCTGTTTATCGATCAGCTGCTGGCGCATGCTCGAAAGACAGGTTCATGTCCAGCTTTTCAAGGGTTGTGGGTGTGGTGATCCTCCAGGGGGAAAGTAGCTAATTTATGCGCGCACTTTAAAGTGCACGAGCTGAGCAGTACAGTGATAAATCAAGCGTAAGGGATAAGCGTTTATCGACGTCAGATCGGTGATTTCCTAAATTACTCAGGAAGAACAGATAACCTGTATCTGGTTTTGTAGCAGGCAGCCTTTGACATGTATGATACGGGGCGGTGTGCAAACTGTTTTGACACTCTCGTGGTACTCGGCTGAATTTCTAAGTAGCCTATTCATTGGTTCTCTTCGTGTAACAACGCGGCTTTGCAGTTCTTTGCTGTAATTCAGTGATCTCTTCAGTTAACGACCGCCATGAGCGAGAAAACAATTCGCCAAAAGAAACGATGGACTACAGCGACAGTGGTCCTGTTGCTTGCAACTTTATTAGATATGTCGTTTTGTATAGCAGAAGAAGCGTCTTGCCACGGAGCCTTTGATCTATATTTTGTGTTAGACAAGTAAGTACAAACCCCACGCATTGCCTTGTTGTATAATAACAGATTCGTGTTATTATTTTGAACACATCAATGCTATTAACATTAGTGTTCATTTTATAGCTGCCAACTTTGTTTGCTTCCTGTGTCTTGTCATTGTTGCTTCAGCAGAGAAAAGGTTAACCAGGACAGCACAGACTCCCGAATGCCCGGATATGGTAGTTCAATTAAATTAGACTTTAAATACATCACTGTGTAAATGGAAAAGGATACTGAAGTTCACGTTTGGGTCGATGGGAAATTAAGAATAGCAGTGCAGCCAGAAAAACAAACAAACAAAAAAACAATCATTAAAGATTTTCGTTAGTTTGTCTAAAGTTTAAAATAATTGTGTTGAATATTATGTAGTATGGCAGTCTGCGATGTCATTAAATTCGTTAGGCTGCATCTTTTTTTGTGAACCATGATTACCAAATTAAACTGATTTCAAGCATTATGCTGTGGACTACAGGGATACTTGTGGAGCATGGTTTATCCATACAGAAGCTCTCCATATATATCTCCATTGTTATATTTCCTGAATGTTGTTTTAAAAATGGCTTTTAAAACCCGATCAAATACTACAGTGCATGCTCAATATGGTTTTACCTATATATTCAGTGCAACTTCTTGGTACTGTTCTCCCAAAATATGATTATGTAGATGTTGTACAAGCTATGGAATACCATTAAAAATATTGCCCGAATGCCTTGGGTGTATTTGATTGTATTAATCATTAAAACAATGATTTTATGAACCTCTTAGTCATTACCCTAATTTTATATGTAATTTCCCATGTAGCTCTGTGACTAATGGAGTTATGAGTATGACTATTTCAGTAGCCCTTCAGTTACCTGAGTGTTGAGATAATGGCATTGCTTCACTATTCTGCAGTGTACTTTTATTGTAGTCACTCAGTGTTCTTTTTTTCTTGACCAATTTACAAGTGGTGGTTCTTTTGCA
The DNA here is from genome assembly GCF_963514075.1 of Conger conger. NCBI lineage: Eukaryota > Metazoa > Chordata > Actinopteri > Anguilliformes > Congridae > Conger > Conger conger. The sequence goes on from NC_083771.1 coordinate 39,000,688, forward strand.
GTACAATGTGTGTGTGTGTGTGTGTGTGTGTGTGTGTGTGTGTGTGTGTGTGTGTGTGTGTTCGCTTCCTAGTTTGTTTTAATACAATTTTAATACAGGAATAAAGTCAGGAGTACAAAAATGGTACTGAAGCCAAATTTGCCAAGCTGAAATTGCACACTTAACATCTCTCGTTGGTAGGGTAATTGCCAAGTCATACTTCTCAAATATTACTCTTTTCCTGCAAAGGGACTTGAAATGGGTGGCCTTGGTTGAAGACTGCATGTTCATAGGAGGGTACTGTCACTGTTAGAACAGGATGGGGCCAAGCACTGACCCCTGTGGAACTCCTTTTGAATGACAGTGTGAAGCTGAATTTGAGCCTTGCCCAATTCTCTGATCTCAGTTATCTGATTGGACTACCCCCAATATCTATGATGAGATTCACCCTGCTATCTAGGCAGTGACTAGACAAGACATAGGCTGTGCCCATTTTGGATTTGATCTCAAAATTAGCAACCGATTTATACCCTAGAAACCAGGTCAGGTGAATTACCTTAACTTCTTTATGTGAACAATATTTTAAGTCAATGGGCTTAATAAAAGGCTCACTACACTTTGTCAGTTATTGCTTATTTGTATTTTTGTAGCACTGTAAATATACAAAATTATACATAAGAAAAGAAAGCCATGTTTGGCAAAACCAGTCTTCTAGTTTGGAATACTAATTAATTTTCTGTCAAGTGGTTACCAATACTTGCTGAAATGCCAGCATGTGCTGAAATGCATGTGTATGCTTTCTCTCCACAGAAAGTTTCAAAGATAGAAAAATTGTTTTTACAATCTAAATTGTCAAATTTCTAGATTTACAAATGACAAATTCAGGTACATATACATATTAGTTATTTTTAAATCACAATTGCCAAATAGCTGTGTGCATGAATGCTGATGTATATGCATTTTTTTTAAATCAAAGAGGAGTAGAGTTCTTTCCACTGACATCATCACAAATGGTTTGTCTCCTCTTGTCAAACAAGGTATCACAAGTATTGTGCTCTGTGTGTTGGTATTGATGTCTACACTCAGTGAGCACTTTATTAGGTATTCATTAGACTTTAAAAAAAAACTTATTTTAACTAAAAGACTTCTGCTGCTGTGGCCTATCCACTTAAGAGGTTTGATATTGTGCTTTCAGAGATGCTCTTCTGCATACCACTGTTGTAATGTGTGGTTATTTGCATTACTGTCACCTTCCTATCAGCTTTGACCAGTCTGACCCTTCTCCTCTGTCCTCTCTCATTAACAAGACATTTTTGCCCACAGAACTGCTGCCCACTGCATGTTTTTTGTTTTTCACGCCATACTCAAACAAAATGCCCATTCTGACATTTGATCTGAAAAACATCTGATGATCATGTCTGCATGCTTTTATGCATTTAATTGCTGCCGCATGATTGGCTGATTACACATTTGCATTAACAAGCTGGTGTACAGGTCTACCTAATAGAGTGCTCAGTGAGTGTACATGTAGAGAAAAATATAGTAATTGCCTTGCTGATGTAATGCATGAGATATTTAAGTTTTCTTGAATATGCTCTCCCAGAATAAGCAGTTGGCAGCAGTTGGATTTAGTAATGCGTAACACTCAATCTGCTTCTAAGAAAATAGGGTTGCGGTGCAAGCCTCTGATTGTGCCACACCCTCCGTATCAGTGACTCTGTGTGAATGTCTTCCAGGTCTGGAAGTGTTGCAGGCAACTGGGGGGAGATTTATGGCTTCGTTGAGCAGCTCACAAATCGATTTGTGAGGTAAGCATCTTTCATTTTCAGCAGTTTAAAGTAGCTGTTCTGAGACATTTTTATTCAGATTAAGGTTTCTCAAATTTAGTGCATTATGGTACATCAGAAAGTAGCATTAACATGTGAGACATTCTAATTTCTATACTATTAAATCTGCTGAAAAAGTGGAATGAGGCTGGGAATCACTCAGACATTATTGTAGTAGCACACAGCTGTTAAATTGGTAAAGGGTAACAGCAGTAACCTTACTAAACAAGTTTCTTTGAATAGTTCACAAGCACAATATTGCCTTTTTTATCTCGTAAAGGATACAAATACAAGTGCAGGTATCAAAGAGGGGTGGAAATCAATGTTGGGGAATCATTTCCTTTTGCCAAACGGTGTACAGAAAAAAGGAGGTGGCCACCCATTCAAGTGATACATTTTTAAGGATAATGCAGGGGTTCAGCACACATCCCAGCTAATAGGACAGTTACAATACTTTCTGGAGCTCAATAATGTCTTAGGTTCTAGTGTTTGGAGTATTCCAGCAGTTAACAGATTTCACGTGTGTAGTTTGTTTTCTGTTTTTGTGCCACATAAACATGAATTAATAAATGAATTAATAAATAAATATTAATTACTATTTTCACTATTCGGAAGCTGCATGAATGTACTGTAATTTAATTTAGGCATTGCACAATAATAAATAGATAGTAATAATAATTAATGAATTAATTTATTCATTAATTGATATTTGAGAATAATTGAGTAATTAATTCCTGCTGATTGATGGGGATATGCTTATTTTATATTCCAGCCCAAGGATGAGAGTTTCTTTCATAGTTTTTGCACTTCGTGCAGAAGTGATGCTGCCTCTAACTGGAGACAGGTAGTACAGCGTTTCCCTTATGTCTATTTGTCTTTATTTGTTTTCTCTGCCGTGTTTGAGCACATATCTAACTATGGGATGCACATATTAAAATTAACGTTAAATGTTGTCATTACAACACCTAGTTCCAGTGTAATCTGGAAAAGTAGTTTTTCACAATGTACGCAGTTCATTAGCAAGTGGTTGCTTGTTTTGATGTAATTTAATTCTAATGCACCTCTCTTTTCTGTAGTTATGAAATAGAGCAAGGCCTGAAACGACTGCGTGAGGTCAAACCCTCAAGTGAAACGTACATGCATGAAGGATTTAAGAAGGTAAGACATTTACAACAAACGATTAGGTCATTATTAGAATGACATTTATAATTGTATAACCTTTAATCATACTTCAGATATGATGAAGTATAAAATAGCATATTTCAAGTAGACTTCTGTTTTTTTTGTTTTTTTTTATACATATGGTTATTATATTAAAATATTTATTTTCCTGGATTTGTAATTGCATTTCTTGTCATTTTTGTTCTTGCTTAGGCAACAGAGCAACTTAAAGAGCAATCCTCAAGGTCATCAAGTATTATCATAGCCTTGACAGATGGACGCCTGGAAGGATATCTCTATCTGTACGCAGTAGAAGAGGTAAGGGCAGGCATATTCTGGTATTCTTCACTTTTAGTATCCATTTTGAGAATTGACACATTTTTGTCTGTGTACTCCAGGCAGACGTTGCAAGACAACTGGGCGCACGAGTGTACTGTGTTGGTGTGAAGGACTTTGATGAGAATCAGGCAAGCGACTTTTCAGAGTTTTCATTTTGTATCATCTATCATTTCCCACTGTAAAGTAAAAGCAGAATATGTGTATGCTTTAGAGTTTGTTTTCTTAAGGTAGACTATATTTAAATGGTAAGTTAAATTATATTCTGTTAGTGACAGTGTAAAGGAAATGTAGTGAAAATTTAGTGATTTCAAATGATGAATTATACTTGCTGATAAAGTCAAGTTTTCAACCATAATTCAGCAGTAAGGTTTTGGTATAGTAGAGGTTGGGGCTGCACTGTATGTATGGTTGGAGATTCTGCACTGCCCCTTTTGTCGAGGAAGTATCTACTATGCAGTCAGAAGTTGGGCATGGTTGTTTATCTGGGTACTACCGGCTACACTTCCTGTTATTGTTGCGTCAATGGGATGAAAGGCTTCCAGACAGGAAATTGTTATGTAGATTTGAGAAATGCTCAACAGCAGTTTTCTTGCATGGGCAGCAGTTCTAATGCAGGTAATCTCAAATGGTTTATTTTGTTGTTTATTTGTAAGTATAATATTTCAATATCTATTTCTTCTACAGCTTGCAGCGATTGCTGACAGTAAAGATCAAGTATTCCCCGTTTTAGGTGGATTTCAAGCTCTCAAAAGCATTGTAAATTCGGTAAGGGTATACCATGTCATCTTTTCTTATTTTCATGCACTTAGCATTGTTAATATGTTGTTAATGAGAGAGGTCAGAGGAAAAGGGACAGACTGGTCAATGCTGACTGGATGATCATGACTTCCAGTGCAATATGCCTGTTGTCAAAACTACAAAAACAAATATTCATAGAAATGGCAAATGATTTGAAAATGGTTGTAAAAGGATGTAGACACAGGTTGGAGCAGGACACAGTTACAGGCCAGACAGATGATGAAATGGTCGGGGATCAAGGCTGGAAAAAAAGTCCTCTGGGCTCAACTGTATGCCCTATTACCCACATCATTTTATATAACTAACATAAAACATAACTCTGTCATAGTAACATTCACAATATAGTAATATTCAGTTTTTGCATCAGTCAGCTAGGTTAATGTAGGTTAATGTTATGTTATTTTCCTTCAAAATGTAAAGCTGAATGATTGATTTTCTCATAAAACAATGTACAGCTGATTTATACTTTGAGTACTAACTATACACACAGGGAAATGCAAGGGAGCCGTAAACTTTGTTAACACACATTCACAAGAGGCAAGTAAATGACCCAACTTTAAAAGTCATGCTGAAAAACATTGCTGAACTTTCACACAACGCCCTGTGTTTACAGTGACTAACTGAATTTAAATCTGCTACGATTCCGTCTGTTTGCCGAACACATTGCAAGCATGGCTATGATGCACTCAGCTGAAGTTTGTGATGCTAACTGTGATCCAGTTCAAATTGCTATTTGCAAAGGTGTACACAACACAACAAAATACACACTTTCACACTCTTTGTTTCTATGTATGGTGTAACTGTACATAGAGAATAAGGCAACATACAGTGTTCACTGAATATGTGACTATTTTAGTGCTGTGCTGAACATCCATAGTTATACAGTAGGGTGGCAGACCTTGATCCCATGCTTGATTGTCTCATTACTGATAACAAGGTAATGGGAAGTAATTAAGCAGTGATTAATTAGATCAAGAGAGACCAGGCATAATGAGTTTTGTGTAGTCTAATAAATTATCATGTTAACTGGATGGAATATAGGCAAGGCAGTTTTGACAGTGGAATGCAGTTGACATGGATGTTTTGTTTTTTAATCTGTGCTATTTAATTCACAGGTACAGTCATATTTTTATTATATTAAACCTATATCCCTGTGATATAGAACTATGCTATTTAGCTCTCAATGACAGATTCAGTGGATCACGGATGTGAATGTGATAAAACAGTCACACCCAGTTTGCATGCATGACTTTCCATTTTCTGAACTCTGAAGACTCCCAGCCAGTAATTTTGCATGCAGATTGATTTGGAGTTTGAATGAAATGAATCAGTGGTGATCAATGACGCTTTCCTCCCGTTGTCCTTCCAGCTACGGTGTTTGTCCAGGCATTTGCCCGTATTTTTCAGAGATGTGCTGCTTTGATTCAGGAGGTTGAGTTGATGGTTTTGTTTATCTGCATATGACCTGGATTGACCCAAGGCTGTCGTTCTTAAATCTCAGTGTAGAAGCACCCTGTTAATCAGGAGGTGGATGGCATTCTGGGCTCTGTTTGTTCATGAGCAAGCCATGCTGTTTAAATCTGAAATGAATGTTCTCAGGGGTGTTCTCTGTGTCAGAGGCAAAGTAATGTAATCTTATAGTGATTATAGAAACCTTAAGCGAATTAACTGTGGGAGGGCTAGAGTTAAAGGGAGTGTGTCTGATTCAGATCCCTAGAGATTGAATCAGTTTCACACTCATTCAGATTTGTCTTTAAAAGCAAACTCAGTTTTCACACTTGTCCCTTCATTTTTAACATCTTGAAATTAAGGTTTTTTCTATCACAGTAGGAAATTAAACTGACATACGAAAATTAATGGTCAGCATTATGCTATGATTTGATTGATTTTATGTAGGAAAATGAGTTGCATATGAAGTAAAGACACTGTCTAATGCATGCGTATCTATTATGTATTACTATTATGTATTACCAAAAAGCACATTGTATCTGATTAAGTCTAAGAGTGAGTGCATACTGAATTCATACTTCATGGTTGAGTTGTTTGAGATCATAACTGTATCTGTTAACTTTATCTGTATCTGTCTGGACAGTTAATCTTAAGTGATTTAAGGGGAAATGTAATGTAATACTTACACATGAGATGTGACCTTCCATTTCTTTTCATTATTACAGAGTATTTCATGTATTTAATTACAAGTTATCAGCCTGGTTTTAATTATTTTATTTAATTAATTAATGATTCACTTAACTTAAATGCAAGGTTCACTTAAATATATGTGCAAGTGTTGTTTCAATGTAAATGCAATTGTTTTCATTATTTGTTGATATTTGCTGGCCAACATTCAGTCTGTACCGATGTGTTCTGTGTATCTTTACATCTCAGAATTTATTTTGTTTGTTTTCCAACCGCCTTTTGCTCTCTGGCTTAATGCTCCCCAAGCCCTCATAAGGGATATTCAAAGGAGAACATGTAGGTACTGTATATGTGTGCCACACAAACCACACATTGTGTAACCTAAACTCCCAACACCAAGTTAGCTCACCATGTTCCGAACAGTGCAACTTTCATGATGAATAACTAAAAAATGACTTCCAGATCAGCTTTCGTTTTTGCGTGCGTGTAAAGTTTTATACCTTGCGTTTTCATAAAAACTTGATGCAAGTCGCATACACTATCCATTTCAGCATACAGTGACATGGTAACAGTGCTCCCCTGTGACATTGTGGTGGAGAAGCTCTTGCTACCAAGAGCCTACGAATCAGGCAGGCTTTTACAGTGGTGTTCAGACCATGGTGAGCTAACCCGGTCTTCCAAACACATGGACCTGGCACAGTTATTTGTCGTTTTCTCTACAATTAAAGGTCCAATTCACATTCCCTGTGTCTGGGATAGTTAATAAGCAACCATAATCATAAACTACATTCCTCAGGAGGAAAACTATCATTGAACAAACTTTAATTTCTGCTGGACACGACCGCTTCCCTGCATTCTGTTTGGAACACGCCAAGTTTACGTGATAGTAAATTTGCACTTGCTTGTTTTTTATTGTAATAAAATTACTTGATATTTTACTTCCTCTTTCTGTATACACAGATATTAAAGAAGTCTTGTACAGAAATCTTAAAAGTGGAGCCCTCCAGCATCTGCGTTAATGGTATGTTGCAAAGCTGGAATGATTACAAGTGTTATTGATATTTCTATGACAGATCCTACAGTAAGCCTTGTGTGTTTGTTGCATTCACTTCCTGTAGAAACCTTTGAACTTGTGCTGAAAGGAAATGGATTCACACTGGGCAAAGGCACGGAGGGAGTGGTCTGCAGCTTCATCATCAATGAACAGACCTATCGTAAGCAATCTGCATACTGGCCCACTTTCACTTTGTCATCATACAGTACTTCCAAGTTACAGTACACATTTAAGCACATTTGTTTTAAAAGTCAGAAGTGTTTTGTTGTTGTAAAAATTCTAAGAATATTGAGTAAATGACAACCCATCATCCACGCCTCCTTAGTGTCATTTGTACATGAAACTGAGGAATGGGCATAAGCTAGTATATTTGTGTTACAATGACTCCACCACCTAAGGACATCCATACAAAAGTGATTGAATTTGGTCATTAAAAAACATTTTTCATAGAATCTGTTTGTTGTGGCAGTTCCTTGGATATATTTGAAAATGTGCTCTTTCATACCAGTATATGAAAGTAAATCAGGACTCTAGAATCGTGTCAGGGATTTGATTTATTTTGGAGTTATATTTTACTTAAAGTCACTCTTAAATCTTTAATTAGAAATCCACATGAAACATGGATATTGACCCAAATGACCCTTTTCCTTCTACAGTGTATGTGGTCCCACAGCCTGTGTTTTAGATGCTAAAAACAGTCTGCCTGCTTGTGCCCACATGGGTCCAGTGATCCTCCCTGAATCTGTGGCTTTCAGGATACCTCATAATTGTGGAAAATGTTTTAATGTGTGGTGCAGTGCAGCGCAGCTGACTTGTAGTCATATTCATCCTAGGTGGGCGGGGATCAGCTTTTGGCACTTTCTCTATCTGTTACGCTCTCTGCATTCTGTCTGTCTGAAGAAAGCAAAAAGGATGAAAGGAGGGTGGACTGTCCCACCCTTTAAGAAAACATTGCGTGTTATGAGGCGCATATGGTTCCGTTTTTCATGGACCCAGTCTTTGAGAGTCCACAGCAGTAAGGGGCAACAGCCCATAGTTCTGCTGGGAAGGGGGCATCCATTTCGACCTGTAGATATTCCCCTGGAGCGCTCTCGTTGTTTTGATGATGTATGTCAGCATCGGAACGGGCTGGCTGTTACTCCAGCCGGGCTTATAGAGCTTCTTGAATCTCTTGTTTTCCAGATGAGAAGCCACGTGTTGTACAGGACAATTACCTGCTGTGTCCAGCACCTGTGCTGCATGAAGTGGGGCAGTAAGTACCCGTTAAGGCTGTTCCTGTGGCTGTTACTGTCTGGCGTTCTGTGGGTGGCAGTTCCACAGGCCATGGACCATAGTCTGATGTTTCCCCTAATAGCCAACCACGCGCACCACTTCCCCCTCTGAACCGCGCACTGTGATGGAAAATGACTATAATGGGAGCATTGAGCCATTCAAACAGACACTTTTTCATTGCATGTCTCCTTAAATATGTGACCTTTATTGACCTTTGGTGTGCTGTGCTGGATTTATTCCTCAAGCTGAGCACTACAGTGCTGGGACGGAAACCGGACAGCGCAACTTCAATTGTTTGCTGCTCTCATTTGGTGCAGCATGAAGCGGCAGTTTCAGAAGCAGGTCGTTTAGAGAGATATGATTTTTAAACGTTCCTTTCCTGTTCACTGCTTGCCTATTTTCTTGGCACAGGGCCAGTCTATAAATGTTTTGCAAGGGCAGTAGTTCCACAGAGAATGACCCACTTAAAGACTCCCCACTTGATCAGGCTCTCCAAACCTCATTTTACCCTGAAAGTACAGTAAAGTTCTTTTTAGGTACAAATTAGTATGTTTTCCAAACAAATAAGGTACAAATGAATGTAATATTTCTGGCTAGGGGTACAATTTTCAGTTCAGTTCAGTTTATTCTTTGTCCCAAATGGGCAATTTGTTTGCAGCAGGACCACACACATACCACACAACAACAGGCATAACACAATACAGACAGACAGACAGATTCTGCACAAGAAGCATAATAAATAGTTCAGTTGTGATAAATATTGGCAGTGCATTAAAAACTGTGTCATTTAAAATCAAGATACAATACAATTTTATGTAACTATAGGATACTACCCCAGCAACAAGTACCTTTTAGGCACTTTTCCTAACTTTATTTCTGAGAGCGTATACAAGGGTGTAGGTTTGCATTCGAAAGTGGTATAGAGAATCTGAGGGTCATCCCCCGAAATGTACAGTACTGTACAGAAGCCTTAGGCACCCTGGACTTTATTATATATGATTATTTTTGTGTGTGTGTTAGTATAAAAGAACACATTTGAGATTTCAAAAGATTTAATTTTACAGAGACATTTTTGGATTTAATTTAAAAAAAGTAACATATTACTGTAGGCATTTGACTACTTTTTACATAAAAACTTGATCAAGGCTGTCTGAGATCAGAAGCAAGGAGCCAACCAAAGTCTGCAGAAGAACTGTTCTCCAACATGCTTGGAACAACCTCCCTGCTGATTGTCTTATAGAACTGCAGGACAGTATTGGCTATCTCAGAGAAGTGATTCATAAGTTGCACATGCAACATGAGTGTGGGTGGAGGAGACCCAATCGTACATGTGCACAGATACGGGCACCCAGATGGCCAACAGGGGTCACTCCAGCAATGAACACTGCTAACCCTGCACACTGAATGCCTCCCAGATAACCCTTTATAGCCATATAAGCTAATTGTGCTGCTCCTGCAGGGCTGCTGGCACTGACACTGGCTGGATTCAATCTGAGACCCCGGGGATCAATCCTGCACCGCAAGCTGCACTTTTACCGAATGAGCAACCCAGCAGGCCTTTAGCTTTCTATGCTAAACTGCTAATGTAGGACCTTCATGAACTATAATTGCATATTGCTAATCTGTCTGTTGTGCCATAGTGCTTGTACATGTAAAGGATAAGCACATTTAGCAGTGGCTAAAGGCTAAGTTTAGCACATAACGTAATCATAATCTCTACTCACTTGCAAAATAATTTCTTCTGTTTGTTAGATCTGATTGAGAGGACAACCCTACCCAGATTTAGATGCTCACATATTCCAACTAGCATCTGTTTTGGGTTTTAGTGCTTCAATCTAGGCTACAGATTATTCTCAATGGATTCCAACCAAGGATGAAATATGCTATGCACTACATTATGTGTCCTGGAATTGGACCATCCCTTAAATGTGTAAAGCTGTGCACATTGTTCTGTCTATGAGTGCTGCTGAATCACTACAGTTTCAGCCCTGCTGGCACCATCAGCGATCTGTCCACATGTTATGAAAGTTGCACATTAAAAAAAAATGTTTTCCCACATTTTTTTTCCTCCCAACATTATAATGGGCAGATGTATGTACCCCTCAGGGCATCGGAGAACAGTTTTATCTCTCACTGCTGATGACTGATAGCCTGTGGGTGCCTTACTTTTTATTTAATTACAGAAATAACCATTCCTGTGCACATCCTTTGATACAGTCCAGATTGTTATTTTATCACCTTGCTTTATATTCCTGTTATGAAAAGGAAAATATGAACTCCTTGTACACATTAATGTACACTAAATCATTGTTAACCACATAATCTGTGGTTAAGCCGGTCAACTAGCACAATTGCTTTGAGTCTCTCATACTCTACAGAACAGACTGATAGAGTAGGTTCTGGACATTCTTTTTGAATGTTCCATTCAAAGGAGGTATTGCATCCCTCCCATGTCCCTGCCAGTTTTTGTACTTGATTATTGATTTGGAGTGATCACAACACAATGCAACACAACATAAATGACCGTAAATTGGAACAATTGTACCGTTGTCTCATTCTCAATAGGTCGGTCGATGTGCTGATCAGCTTGAACAATGGCCAGACCTTCATCACAAGTCCTGTTACCATTTCTGCCACAGAATGCGTGAGTGAGACACATAATCTGAGTGTTTTTGATGATAATTGTTTTCCTGCTGTGCTACATCCGTGGTAAGACTGCATGGGTCTGATGTCTGCTGTATTGTGGGTCTCTCTCCTGTCTGTCCTGTGCTGGTGTAATGTCGGTCTCTCTCCTGTGCTGGTGTAATGTCGGTCTCTCTCCTGTGCTGGTGTAATGTGGGTCTCTCCTGTCTGTCCTGTACTGGTGTAATGTGGCTCTCCCGTGTCTGTGCTGTTCTGGTGTAATGTGGCTCTCTCTCCCGTGTCTGTGCTGTGCTGGTGTAATGTGGCTCTCTCTCCCGTGTCTGTGCTGTGCTGGTGTAATGTGGCTCTCTCTCCCGTGTCTGTGCTGTGCTGGTGTAATGTGGCTCTCTCTCCCGTGTCTGTGCTGTGCTGCTGTAATGTGGCTCTCTCTCCCGTGTCAGTCAGATGGTACGTTGGTGATTATTATGGTCCTGGTACTCCTCCTGCTCCTGGCTCTGGCCCTCATGTGGTGGTTTTGGCCTCTCTGCTGCACCGTGGTGAGTGTATCGCTTGGTCATGGAGGGGAAACCGTGGCAACCCGCACTGACGCACCCATCTCACCCCACTCAGCTCTCAGTGTCACATGGTGTTGTGTACTCACTGCACTTCCACCTATTATTTTGTTGCGTCTGCATCTAGTACAGATTCGTACCTTTTTTAGCATGCTAATCTTTTGATTAAAACATTGATATTCGATATTGTGTATCCTTTTTACATAAGTTTTATTTTATAATGTCCTGACCTGGAAATGCACCATGACTTTACTTTCACATAAAATGAGAATAAAATAAACTGTTTTGACTTAAAGTTTATGATCAGGGCACCTGTCGACTGCATGTCAAAACTGCATGTGACAGATCTTCCTCTGACTCCACTCTATGAGTGCGCCTAGATTTAGTGAAAAAAAGTAATAGTGACACCACATGTTTCCGAGGTGAACTGCTGATGTCTATACTCTCCCAGCTGGCTGTGGGATGAATGTGACTGTGGTTGCAGAGAATTGGTCAATTCCAAATTAGGATGGGAATTGGTTATATGCAGCCTTATGTTGGGTGCCAAAAAAACTTTTAAAAAATAATCAATTTGGGACAGTTATTTTATGATGGCTTGGCATAGTGTCTAAGACAAAGGACCACGCTGCCACTATCACAGAAATCCGGAAATGCTCCAGCCTTGGGGGCCATGAATACAAGGACCTGGCTCTTATAATAGAATCACAAGGAAAGCGCGCTGTCTGGATTTAATCTTGTAACATATAAATTGTTACAACGCCTCCTAAGTTGGACAACTTTAAAAGTCACCAAGGAATTGAAATTGCCAATGTGAGGGGAAACTGCCTTTTCTTGTCAGAATCTATTGGAAATTAGGTGTGTTGGGATTATTGATTTTTGGAAAGATCTGTTTTCTCAGAATTTAATATTAATTCTGAGTATAAATAAATAATATAATTGCTGAAACAGGATTCTGAATATGGCATTTTGACACGGGTCATTTGAAAGTGCTCTACTCATATTCATTTATCAAATCTGGGAAAAGATGCAGATTAGCTGGGGTGTGCATAAGGATAGACTTACTCTAAGGAGTAGCCATAGTAACTACCCTTATTGTTCAGTGTGTCTTTATTAGATTAAAATTTTGGCAAGAATAGCCTGAACAAATCATGTGATAAGGCCTTGCTAAATTGTAGCATACGTAACTAATGTATGAGATCATTTTGTGTCATTGAGGTTGTCCAAGATAAAACCTTAAATGCTGAATGCAAAATGTACAATATGGAGAAAAATGCAAAACCAGCAAGCACTTGTATTCTGACTAAAACATTACAACTAAAACAAACATCGTTTTACTGTCCACACTGAACAGCTGACTAAGTGTCTACAGTTCTAATGTTGATCAATTTGCTGAGCATCAGCTGGAAGTCAAATTCATTCTCTAATTGGTAATTTTCTATTATTATAATTTACATTATAACAGCAATATATTATGGGTGTGACAGGATCCCTGTTCTTTAATGTGAATGAAACAGCTGTTCTACCTATGATATGTGTTCATTCTCTGCCAGTTTCAAGAAACTAATTTAGCAAATGCACACCTCCTCAACTGATGGAATATTCATCTTTCAGCAATAAGAAGTGCATCTCATCTGTGAGTGCTCTTCTGGAAAGTCAGGGATCAAAAGATATCGCCAAGCCATCGATATGAGAAGCAGTTCTGTTGAGTGTAGTCTGCTGCAGTGTAAATCACAGGACTAAGTGTGCTGAGTGTGTAACATTAGTATGTGTAATAATTACTGTATTCATTTCTTCATCTTAAATCAAAGCCATTATATTTGCCCTCACAATACTATACCTTAGTTTTCATCGCAGCAGGGTCATTTTGTGGTCAGCAGACTGGGCCAAGAAGTTTCAGGTTTGATTATTAGGTGGAATCAGAATTGCTGTAGGGCTCACTGATGCTTGGTGCTTAAGTTTCTTTAATGATTGTCCATTTGGGGAAAATTGAATTGCCCTAGACAAAGATGTCTGCTAAGCACAGAAATAATGTAATTATTTTAATAGCTCTGTGCCACTAGTGCTGTCATCGGCCCTTTGTAGCCTGAAATAAAAACATAGTTTACTTACAATGTCAGGGGGCAGTTCTCTCTGCGTCAGGGAGCAATGTCAGGGAGCAGTACTGTACTTTATGCGCTTGCGAGACTGAAAATGTATTTGAGGGTTTCAGGTTAGGTAAATGTGCTCTGAAATGTCTAAGGACCCTGGCAGTACATTGGTTATTTACCTCTCTGGGCTTACTACACCGGAGCCTGTGATGGCCAGGGAAAAGCCCAAACCCCCATTGTTAAATAGCTCCATAGGAGTGGCTGTTGGTTGGACACGGTGATTCCGGTCCAATTAATTAAGTGATTCAAATGGGCTGTGCCCTGAAGACTTCCCACAACATATAAATGTTGGCTCACTTCTCAATCACTTGTGCTCTCACCTTAGAGCCCCAGTGTGGGTATACCCTTATCTCTGAATAATCCAACCTATGAATAAGCCCTCACTGCTTCCTGCTGCTGTCCAGGGCCCTGAAGGCAGTCTTCACTATGGAAATGCAATGCAGAATAAGTTCTGAGTTTAAGGATTGCCTTTTAGAAAAGCAAGTAAACCTCAGAATGTATGTCAGCCTCTATATCACTGTCCATACCTGGACACCTCACACGATGGTATAAATAGGACGTTTTTAATTCCGTCTTTCTCTGTTCATAGTTATAGATTTTTTTTTTTTTTTTATCTCAGAGATGTAGTCGTGATCTGAAAAACAGTTGCAGAATCATTGTCCAAACAATGCGGTCAAAAGATTTGTTAGACCAGTAAATTAGGTGCAGGAAGCAAGTACAGACAATAGCTTCTTGCCATATTTGTCGTTCTAGCATTCTGCGTTAGTCAGAATTTCCTAATTATTGATCCTGTTTCCTTGTATTCCAGGTTATCAAAGACCCGCCTCCCCCACCCCCGCCTGCTCCAAAACCCGTAAGTAGACTGGAATCCTGCTTTTCCGATCGCAGCTGTGGCTGAAATCTCCGATTGTGCTTCCTCTGCTGTTGACTTCAACTTAAACGACCAAAATAATTGAAGAATCCCCATTCCCCATTGTATAAGCCCTGTAGCTTTTTCCATCTGACACACAAGGCGGCTATTCATCTGGCCCTCAAGAACTTCGTCTCCGGCAGCTTTGACAGAGTCCAGTCCTTTTACATGGACCCATCCGTTTACACCATGTCCCTGCGACATTAAGGCCCTCTGCAACCAAAATTATCTTTTTAATAGTTATTCTATACAAGAGTCAATAGGGGGGGAATGATATTGAAATTATATTGGGGCTAATATAAATAACCAATATTTATATGGCTATATTGGCCGATGCTTATACTTCCGTGATTTACATTATAGCACAACTGCAGCCAAGAAACGAAAAGCAAAAACATTATTGTACTGCCCAGTACATGAGAACTTGGTTATGATCTTTTGTCATGTAACATACATGAGTAGCATTGTGATTTAGTTCCTGTCAATCAGACTCAGTGCATGAACTGATGCATCATTTCTAACTTTCACATATGATGTTTAAGAATTATATGCTTTACATCAAAACATCATCTTGTAGCTGAATCTGTTTACAAATGTAAAAAAATAAGTACGTATATATGCTTATCTTATGAACACTTGAAATCTAAGGAAAAGATGATTGCACACTGTTTTTAATATTCCCCTTTATATGTTGATAATCGCGCGTTTCTCCCGCATTTTCATCTTTGCTGTGAAAGGCGTTAAGATGACGTCTCACTCTCTTTAACTGAAGGAACCTGAGGAGGATCCTCTACCGAAGAAGAAGTGGCCGACTGTGGATGCATCTTACTACGGGGGGAGGGGAGCAGGAGGAATCAAACGCATGGAGGTCAGGCCCCTGACCATGAATACTTTTCACCCACTAACCTGCAGTAGTACAAGCCCCTGAAGTCAGTGGGGTATAGACCACTTTAGCATATATAAAGGCTTTGACGCATGTCTGCAGTGTTGAAATGCCACTATTTGTATAGTCCAGAAAAGCAGCCTAAGTTAGGATAAAACAAATACCACCTGTCACAGTGTGTTGAAAGGTAAACTTTGACCTCGGGGTCCAAGTCATTCAGTGTTTCAATGCTACTCTGCAGCAGCTGTTGTCTTTGTCACAGCCAGAGGTTGATGGCTTTGAAGATGGGTGGCACTTGGAGTCCGTTGACAGGCAGTCTGATGAAGTCACAGCGAGGATCAGAGGCGGAAATGGCTCCGTAGCTAACTTAATGCATTCAGTTTCGCTCTGCGCCTGTCACTTCTCACTGCAGCCAAATCGCCTGGCTCCTGACCACAAAGAGCATCACATCTAAGCAGCCATTCATCTGTTGTTCCACTCGTCCCCATCTCAACTGGTGTTGTTAAGACTTTGAGGGCTCTAAGGACAAAAGCCCCCAAGTTTTCCCACCATTGTGCCCCCCCATCCCCCAGCTTGAGACTTCTCATCACCATTATCATTAGTGACTTTTTTGAACCAACTGGTTAAACTTTCAGTTTTCCTAGCACTGTCCTGGGGTATTTACAGAATTTGTACACAATTGAATAAAATATTCAAGGAGGGATGCTAGATAGCGTACTTACATTGTCTTACTTTTAATAGCCGTCTTTTAAAAGCTCTGTAACAGTGAGGGACATTGGACATTGTGGTGCAAAGCATACACCAGAATGTTTTTTTTGTTTGATTTTTCATCCTGCGGTCATGTTGTTCATGCACAATTATTATGATTATCATTATTATCGGCAGGAGCATTTGTGATGTTCTTCTGTTCCCTGGGTTCAGGTTCGCTGGGGCGATAAAGGCTCTACAGAAGAAGGAGCGAGACTGGAGATGGCCAAAAACGCTGTGGTCTCCATGCCAGAGGAAGTGGAGGAGCCCATGATCAGAAGGCCTGCACCAAAACCCACACCTACCTCCCAACACCACGAGTCCAAATGGTACACACCCATTAAGGTGAGTCCAAGTGCCATAGGTTTACTTACTCTACCAATGAGAAGTCCCATATTCTATCCATATTGTGTCCTTACATACCTTTCAAGTCCATCAAAAATCATTATCAAAAGCATTATTTCAGTGTTTTCAGTTTGAGCCACCTTGCTTCTGTTGTCAGGGTCGCCTTGATGCACTTTGGGCTTTGCTACGACGGCAGTATGACCGTGTTTCTGTTATGAGACCAACAGGAGAAGACAAGGTAAGCCACTTAAACATGCAGCTGAGTGCCGTTACTCCCGAAACACGCAAAGCCAAACAAAGAATCACAAGAGACTAGAAGACAAAGTGGGATACTCATATACTAATATTTTATCTAGTCAAAACGCCACTCTTCAGGATATTCTCAGCAAATGGCCGCATTTTAATGGTCAATGAGAGCAGCTTGGCTGTGTGTGCCCAAGTAGAGCGCCCTGCAGTGTCTGCAAACTGCAGAGCCTGGGCCTCCACGCGGGACTCAGCAGTGCTGTCATGCCTTGATAGCTCTTTTAATGGTCCTGTAGCCAACAGCTGGAAAGGTTCAACACTTAGTGTGGCAGGCAGGGCCTAATATGGAGATGGAAATCTTGCCCTCAGAGTAGTCTAACACCGCGGGCTTATCAGCGCCATGACAGGGAGCGGTAACAGTGAGTCACTGTGCGGTCTCCACAATATCAGGCCTCCTCAATGAAAAGTTCTGTGGTCTTAATGACATGAAGCAAACAGTGAAAAACCTGCAGCGCTTTAGCAGTGGGGTGTGTGTATCCCTGTAAGATAATTATAATAAGAAAAAGAATATTCCTAACAACACTAATAATGTTGTTATTATTATTATCACTGTTATTATTATGATTATTTTTTTCTTCTTCCTATATTTTGGCATTCACTATATTTACATCTACAGAAAAACGTAATATCAGTTCTGACTATGCCGATATAATATAGAAGTATAGAAGTATCATTATTATCACCTTTGCGTTTAAAAAAATGCATTGTGTGTCCTCAAAATGAGGCCACCTTCTCTGACGTGAGCACAAACTCAAATGTTTACAAGCCCCTACTCAGGTTAGCGCAGCATAGGCTGAATGCCAGAGCCCGTATCAAAGGGTGGGCGAGGACAGACTGGTGAACGGGCTCCAGCTGAGGGAAGGGGCCGTTCAGTGGCAGACAGGGCCCCTCCGGGGTCACGCGTATTTCAGCCGCGGCCCTGCGACGCTACGCGCGCTCGTACAGGTGTAGGGGGGCAGACATCTGTTCCTGGCGGGGCCCGGGAGGTCCTGGCCCAGCCTGCAGCCAGACTGCTGGATCCTCAGCAGATGCAGCCCAGAGCCATGGCTCACTCCCGGGCCTCGCCTCTCCTCTCTCGCCCCAGGGGCTCCCACACCAAAGGCACAGCAGCGGGCAGGCACAGCTGCGCAGCCAAACTAGCCCGAGGCGCGGATGAAGAGATCCAGCGTGTGAGTGTGTGTCCAGGGTGGGAGAGGGAGCGATGCAGGGGGTGAGGGTACCTCAGAGCCAGGCCTGTGAGGCAGTGTGTGTGTCCCAGGCAGCAGGTAGGGACCGTGGGCCCTGTTAAAGGCTGTGGGGTTTTAGCATGGCTTCTCATCGCTGCCTGTTGTACGGCTCAGCGAGATGGGCTAGTTCTTTGCAAAGGAGCCGACTGCTAATCGTGCTTACAAGCCGATTTATAAATGATACATTATCATACGCTTACACATTGGGCCTTTGTGAAACTGCAGAGAGCATAAGTAGGGTGTAGAAAAGTGTAGCTTTGGCTTAGTCTTTTATGGCCTGGGGTTTGTGTGAAAGGCATAATGGTATTCATCATATAGTTATAGTTGCAAGATCCTGCATATTTGTGAAATCACATCTTAAAACAAAAGTTTTATTGTCAGCAGAGACTTCTTGCATAGGTAATAACATTCCCAATGCAGCTCCAAAGCAATGCAGTTGGATTGCTGGATAGCATTGGAATGGAGTTCAGGAAGCTTTGCTATCTGCTACCTGAGCTTATAGGATAGACACCTTTACCTGAACACTTTGTGGGATTGTTCTGATGACACAGTTTGGTGACTGCTTCAGGAAATGATGTATTTCCTTGGCTCTTGTTTGTCTCTGTGTGGGCACATGACTTAGTCACTCCAGTGATAAGCATGTCATCCTGTCTCAGGAGTGTCTGTGTGGGAGCGGGGTGAATCGGACCGCGGACACTGTAGCCTTTGTGGAGCAGGTTGTTTATTGATTGTGGAGTACCTTGTCTGTCTGCACCCAGTATGAGCTAATAGTCTCACAGTGTTTGTTTTGTTCCACTGAAGGGCGAGCGAGATTGACTGTGGGCTAAGTGAGGGCAGCTCTGTAGGCTTATTTCTGAATGGCGGAAACTCCCTCCTCGGGCAAATGAAACGTCAGACGTTATCCTGGCATTTCCTTCCTCCAGTTTTAGTTTGGCTTGCAGATTTCAGAGATAGGTGTCATTAGGGAAACTTCAGGCCCAGCAAAGTGACCCCTGGTATTGTAACTTAATGGAGGAGTGACTCTGTGAACAGCCCACTGCTTTTTGTCTCCAGAACAGTGCCAGTGCAGAGGCACAAGCAGGGTGCCACCCTGGCACAGAATGTAGGGCAGAGGGTGGAGGGGGAGGGTTTGTGAGGTGGTGATAGGGCAGAGGGTGGAGGGGGAGGGTTTGTGAGGTGGTGATAGGGCAGAGGGTGGAGGGGGAGGGTTTGTGAGGTGGTGATAGGGCAGAGGGTGGAGGGGGTGGGTTTGTGAGGTGGTGATAGGGCAGAGGGTGGAGGGGGAGGGTTTGTGAGGTGGTGATAGGGCAGAGGGTGGAGGGGGTGGGTTTGTGAGGTGGTGATAGGGCAGAGGGTGGAGGGGGAGGGTTTGTGAGGTGGTGATAGGGCAGAGGGTGGAGGGGGAGGGTTTGTGAGGTGGTGATAGGGCAGAGGGTGGAGGGGGAGGGTTTGTGAGGTGGTGATAGGGCAGAGGGTGGAGGGGGTGGGTTTGTGAGGTGGTGATAGACATGCCCCACCTCAGGTAACTGTGACTTTGCTGGGCCTAAAGTTTCCTGAAATGTTCCCTAAAGTTTCCCAAAATGTTCCCTAAAGTTCTCTAGTTTCATTCAGATTTTTTGTCAGTCTGAATTGCATCCCCTCTCCTTTAATGCAACTACATATCTTGCATGTGTTGTAATTAGCTTCATATCAATTACAGGCCAAAGGTTGTGTTTTTATGATTTTGTAACATGGTGACACACACTGTAGTCTATACACTGACTCATATGTGTTATCTGCAGTATTGTATTTTGTTGAGGTGGAAGAGTGGGCGATTAGTAATCCTTGGGAGGAATTTGTATTATCTATACAGTAATCATCAAAAATTATAATGCATTAAGTCCTCAAAAAGGCAGTTTCTTTTAGCGATTGAATAAAATATTATTTTCTAGTTCAGTTAGGATAGTTGTGGAGAAAATTTTGCGTCTTGTACATCCAATTCGCACACATGTACTTTTTATGATTTCTGTTAAGGTAATTATGAATAATTATTAATATTATTTGTATTGTCTTTCTTTAAAATAATTTGATTACTTATGTTCGTTATGGCATCCGACTGTTTTTCATGTGATTTGGGTGGTAGGATAATAGGGGCTATTTTAGTAGAAGTAGACAGGTTTCTTGATGATGGCCATTTTACATTTGTTTTGCTAAAGCTATCCCTAAGAACCTCATTAGACCAATCACAGGAAGGGATTGGTGTTCACCCCATAAGCAGGAAGTGGAGTTGTGACAGGTGAGTTTAGCCCTCACAGTCGAGGCCGTGCCGATTTATGAAAAGGCCCTGTGCTCTTAAGCAGATTAGTTCCTGTTATATTAACTGCTGAAAGCAGTGCAGATGCCCATATGCCCAGCTGTAAATTCTATAATATATGCTGTGTTAATCTGTCAGGCTCTCCAAACAGCCAGGTCTGCCGGTAACAGGATTACACTCAGGGAGCCCTCTGTGCGTTCATCGACCAGCAGTGACGGGCGTGACAGCCAGTCGCCATAGGTGATGTGTTGGAGATGCATCTGATTGTTAAGTCCACAGTGAATCACATTATTCACAAGAGGTTCTTGTCATATCAAGGCAAAATTATATTTGTTTCTGCGATGGGTTTCTGCCTGCCGTAATCCCTTTGGGGAGCCTTGGTGACAACCTTGTCATTCCATTTCTGTTTCCATGCAAGCAGTCAGTATAGCTGTGACCTGCTCTCTTATGAGGTTGTTTGCACATGGGAGTGTTCTGTATGTGCATTTCCTGTTTTGGGAGTAGTTGAGACTGTTTGAGAGAATTGACCTCAAGAGTGTTTGAGAGAATTGACCTCAAGAGTGTTTGAGAGAATTGACCACATCAGTGTTTGACTGAATTGACCACATCAGTGTTTGACTGAATTGACCACAGCAAAGGGTGCCAAAGCAAACTCATGTAAATGAGAGATTTCAGTCTTAGATGTTTCATACATTTGCAAAATAGTGCAGTTTATGTTATGAGAACAAAATAAAGCATTAAAACAAATATTTGTGTGTCAACACGAGACTACCTGGCTTTTTGTCTCGTGTCTTTCACCTAGTGGGGAAGTTAATGGGGACGGTCACTTGGAGTTAAATGGGAAAGGCGGAGTGATCCAGCCGTAGGACTGTGCTGTAGAAGGGAGCAGCAGCTTACTCTTGCACCTAACCTAGAAAAACAGTTTTGCACTCTTGACACATCCCCTGCGCTGACAGCGGCCCTCGTTAAGATGTGAAACTGTCGGCGGCTCGTTGCTGAGGCTTGCCCTGTCAACGCCGGTGGAACGGAGAGCGGAGTCGATGATGACATGCGACACTATCGAGGAGGATGATGCAAACTGCTGTTAATGAGGGGAGGGAGCCTGGACAGGACGAGGCAGAGGACAGGCCAGCGCACGGCAGGGGAGGATCCCACCAGGCACTGCGTGAGGGAAGGTCGTCAGATTAGCAGTGAATTACATACATCGTAAATATAAAACACATGGCTCCGAGAAGGACTGCTATGGGTGTGAGCTAAATGTTCTGCAATGCAGAAAACCCTGTGTCTGTGTTTATAAAGTGAGCTTCGTGTAAATATGTCATATTAGAGCATTTCTCACCCAATACTCTTATTGACCCTGGCACAGTTAGCATGAGGAGGCCGTGTGTGGCACTGAGCGGAGAGCTCCTTCGTAGCTCGGAGGTAGATGTCAGCTCTCCGGGCTCAGTAGAGCCCCAGCAGGACCCAGGAGATGCGCTCCTGGGCTTCGGGTCAGTCCACCTGGGAGGGAGGCAGGTGCTGAGACTGTGTCCAGGCCCTGTCAGCATGAATAACACGCGTGTGAAACCTCATCCCGGCCTGCCCTGTTTATTCCCCCGCGCTACATTCCTGACTCATTACTCCGTGTCAGCCTGCGTTTCGTACGCCCAACCTCGGGACCCGCCGAACTGCCACCAGCCCGGTCGTCAAAGCCTGAGTCTACTTGACACTCGCCTGCAGCGGAATGAATAGCGTTTACGCATTTAAACATTGCTTAAGTGAGCGGAAGGGGACAAAAGCTTGCACTGGTACACACACACACACACACAGACGGATAGACAGTGAGAGAAAAGCCTGTCATTTCTTTTACATTCTTTATTGATATATTACTTATTACTTTGACAGCACTGTGTTTTGCACTTCCCCACACAATGCCATCCATGTTGCTCATCTAATACAAACAGCATTGTATTCCCTGCCTTTGGGAGGCAGAGAGTTCCGCTGCAACGTTCCCAGTATTTCCCTTCTGCAGATACTACAGTCAGGGAATATTTTCAGTCCGGACATCTCTTTTTAATAGAAATGCGCTCCAGTGAATGACTCTGTATTCTGGACTAATCCTGAGGCATTGGGGAACGTGCCGTAAAGCCGGTTTGAGTTCACATTGCGGGATTTTCACCAGAGCCAAGGTCAGCGCAGAGCTGGATTCAGCACATAGAGATGCTCTCCTGTCCTCACCCTCAAAGACAACAATGTCTGGAGCCCTGCCTGTGCTGCGTTTCAGAACACATTCCAGGAGTGACTGATCACTGCCTGTTTTTCATAAGGACCCAAACCACTGCGGTAAGGTCCCCCGTGGCCCAACACACATGCAGCTTTGCAGCTAGAGCCAAGTTTGTGCATTCGGGGAAATGTTTTCAGACCTGGTGAAAATCCAGGTTTGTCTGAGGCAAACAGAAACGCAAATATTTAACTTTTTCCATGAGTATCAAACAAGGACGTGAACCTTCTGAATCACATTTCATTTCTCACATCCAGCACACAAGAAAATAATTCTTTTCAGCTCAAAAATCCAACAGCTCGTATCCATTTTAAATGGAACCCAGAATTGGTCCAAAGATTTAAGATGATAAAGGCCACACAGACCAGTTGATGTCTGTCAGCCTGTATTGTACTGGTTAGAAAAACATTGTAGTCTCTTGGGGTTGCATAAAGAAGAAATAATACTTTCCCCGCATTACAGCTTTCACATGTTTGAGTGCATTTCCAGCACTAACAGTACATAGCACGTTTTTCCTTCAGGCTTTTCAGAGAGTAACAGAGAGTTACTCTCTGTCAGCTTATATTCATAACCTAACATAAATATAAGATTAAATTCAAAGTTTAAAGTGTACCTGTAATAAATAACAGAGCATGTGCATGAAAGAGGAAGTATTGTTTGCATTTTAAGTTTGGAAACATTAAACTGCTGGTACCCTAAATAATAATGATGATGATGATATACATAAAGAATATGTACAGTACAGTAGATACCCTGTGTGCGTCTGATACGGATTATTCTTCCCCAGTGCAGTAGAATCCACTAAGATTTCAGCTTCTAAAACCGGTAACGACACCTTGCTTATTTAACGTGAGGGCAGTGTGTTATACTTGCAGTATACACTCAGTGATAATTTTATTAGGTAAACCTGTGCACCAGTTTGTTAATGCAAATATTTACCAGCCAATCGTGTGGCAGCAACTAAATGCATAAAAGCATACAGATGTGGTCAAGAGATTCAGCTGTTTTTCAGACCAAATGTCAGAATGTGGAAGAAATGTGATCTAAGTGATTGTTGGTGCCAGACAGGGTGGATTGGGTATCTCAGAAACTCTGAGCCCTCCAACTGCTGATCTCCTGGGATTTTCACACACACTAGTCTCTAGAATTTGCAGAGAATGGTGCAAAAAACAAAAAAAACATAATTGAGTGGCAGTTCAGCAAGCATTGTTAATGAGAGAGGTCAGAAGAGAAGGGCCAGACTGGTCGAAGCTGACAGGAAGGTGACAGTAACACAAATGACCACACATTGCAACAGTGGTATGCAGTAGAACGTCTCTGAACACACAACGTGCCAAACCTCTAAGTGGATAGGCTACGGCAGCAGAAGACTTAAGTCTAATAAAGAAGTCTAATAAATAGCGAATAAAGTTCTCACTGAGTGTATACTGGATGAGGGCATACTGACCTGTCTGGCTTTCTTTCCGTTCCATCTTTAAAGCTTCCCTCATTGCTGAAACATGTTGAAAAGGCATCATACTATCTTTAACTATAATGCAATTTCATTGCAAGTTCTGTTTACCTTTATTTATTGCCATCTCTTGCACAGCAATCTGGGAATCATCAGTTTCATTGCAGATGATAGGGCAAGTTCTTTACTGCAGGGAACACGATCTGGCCTTGAGATGCCCTCCATTTTAAAAGGGCTTAGTTCTAATTACAACATCATCTGTAGATTTTATATCCTGCTAAAGTATGAGTGGGGCTGGCTATGTACTTTTCACTTAAATTAATATTGGTTGGTAAATGTTTAATTGATTCGTAAATTTTAAACTTTAGCCACCCCTTAAGAAGTGGGCAAAAATAAGGTCACCACTAACCATATGACTGTGCCCCCCCGCCCCATTCTATTTAATAGTTCATTTTAATTAGACAGATGCTGCCATGTAGAGGGTGATTCAGGTAGGGGCACTCGGCTAAAAGCCCATGGTGATATTATACGTAAATATAAGCTGGAAAGAATCCTTGAGGTAGGTTGTTATACAAAATATGTGCAGCCTGAAGGTTGTATTCTGATTTGGAGGGTGTCTGGGAGAGGGGAGGGGTGAGCAGATGTACTAAAAGACATTAAAGTGGACATTGACTTATTCAGTATGTAACTGAGGAACTAGCCAATTTATTAAATATTGTTAATTTGAGTGACTCACTAGGGGACATTGGGCAGTTAAATAAGGATGTCCTCTGTACACAGAATAAAGCAACATGAAGAACACAGCCCTTTTCTGACTTGGAGAGATGCGGTTGATCAGACCCTGGTCATTCAGTGTGGGGCTTATGGGAGTGCGTACGGGGACCCCTTGAGGATAACCAGTGAAATACAAGTTTAAAACCACGTGGTGGAGACAAATCCATGGTCCTACACTTGACCTTTTGGCAGTCATCATTCCACCCAAGCCATCTCATATTTGTGGACTATAGAGTATATACAAAATGAGCATGTTATTTATTGTTGTTATTTGTTTCATTGGGGCTCTTGTGTGGGTGGCTGTATCCTGCTCAGGCACTTAGCCCTGATGCAGTAATGTTCCCTGTGGTCTAGAAGGAAATCCTGAATGAGCCAGTGCTGACAGGGGCCGGGAGGGCTTTGGTGTGCAGCTGTGCAGTCTTTTAGCGGCAAAGCCTTTTCAAAGTACCTGCCATTGTTCAAAGAATTTAATATATTCTGGGAATTAGCACATGTCATGGATTGTTTGGGTATGGAAATCTACTTGGATTGACATTTTTATTTTGCTTTGATGTGTCTGTGTCCAATCAGGGAAAGAAAAGTAAATTAAGAGAATGCCATCATATTTATTTTCGCCCACTTTTGATCTATTTTCTTAGGGTAGCTGTGCCAAACACTCGAATGGCTATAAGGATTCTTTTTCTTTGGTGCCAGTTTTCAGCTGCCTCTAATGGTCTTATTGTGAATGCTCTTTGTCCTTTTTATTTCAGGGGCGATGTATTAACTTCAGCCGGGTCCAGAACCATTAGGACATTTTGCCCTTTGAAATACGAAGGTGCTGTAACTTCCTACTGATGACAACTGAAGAATTGCAAGTTCTGGAAGAACTGACAGTTTTAATTAACAAGCACTTGTGGAACCTCTTTACAACAGGAGTTTAGGTTTTTTTTTGCTGTAGTACCGCTCTAAGGCCTTTTTCATCAGCCTTGATGATTAGTGAACTGAACAAACTATAGTTGTAGCAGAAGAGAAATCAATGTATTTGCTGTATATGTCCAAGCCTCACCAGAATAGCTTTGTTCACCTCCTACAACCATGGACATTTTAAGTGATTGGTGCTTTTTTTGTTGTTTTTGTTGTTTGTTTGTTCATTTTTCTCTCATCATTGTTTTTGTGCTTTATGTTTACTGACTTACTCTATTTATATCCCTGTCAATGTAAGGTTATTGTACAACACACACACACACATCTCAATACCTACTGTACATGAAAATACATAATGTCCAAGGCTTCCTTTAACTGAAAGTCCAGTTACTCTCTGAATTGATTAGCTATGATTAAAAGAAACAATAAGTAGAAACCTGTAATTCTCCACATTTTGGCTGGATTCCAGTCAATAACACATAGAGATGTCCTATAATTACAAGTGTCTGCAGAGGTAGATGTGATTCCAGTGAAGCCATCACACTGTATCTGTGTGGCAGGATGACATTTCTAGAAGTGGCTAGCCTGTTGCACACTAAATTGTAAATTGGAATCTATTCAGGGCCCCAGTTTTCACAGTACGTTCCCAGAAATGTAGTTCCAAGTATTCCTATGTAAGGATGTTCTTCACAAATGTACTTCTCAGATGTACAGGACATCCTAATAGTATGTCATTTATTGCATGTATACACTGCATCATTTCCTTGTTAGGCAAGACCCCTCAGCCTGGCAGAATGCATGTGATGTAGTATGTTTCTTAGCCTGTTCTTGCCTGCTGGCTGTAGCAAACAAATGTGTCTTTTCTTTTACTAAGCACTGGAATGGTGTTGTCCAGAGCAGCTCTCTTTTTACAGTGAATTATATGTGGATAAATCATACAAGGAGTCACAATAAAAAATGTTTCACCGACAGCTTATACATTCTAAGGGATACATAAAATATGTATTTATACCATGACATGAATGTTAACTGGTACATTTTGCTGCATTAATGGTATGTACACCCTAGAATGCGTATATGGTTTGCTGTTAAGACCTTGTACCATTTAATACTATGTTGGTCATTGTGTGTTGATGTTCAACTTGTGAACTTAAATGTGTTTCGTTTTTTAATTTTGGTATTGTTTGTTGTATGAAATGGTTATGTATGTACAGTATATATAACACACCATATATTATCTTTATGTCACTCAATCATGATAAGTCATACAGTAGATAAGCAGATTTAAAAGACTACACAACTGACCACTTTGCACAGCTTAGAACACATACAGTAATATTTTAAAGCTGCCTTTTCATATGCTTTTTAATCTGTGTTTCAGCAATGCGGTTTATCTCTTTACTACTTGTCAGTATCCTCTTCAGTCTTTTTAATGGGCATAAATCTTTCATAAATACAATCTACGTGAAATAAAACCCACTGCTTAACACTGTGGATAAACCATGAGCTGTATGTGTGCATTCCCTTTCATAGATTGGTATTTACCATGCACAGTTGTTGACAGCTGAACATTTCTTACACATGAGGAGTTTGTTAGACCACTCCTAAAATCTATTCAAAGTGGTAGGAGCTTAAGGACTGAGCCATGAGCATCAGCTTGTAAAGTGAGTGTTATTTTGATATATGTCCTCACTCCAAAAGAGCACTTTTCAACAAACAATATGTGAATGCTCTTCAAGTGTCAGTGTTTTTTTTCAGTGCATAAACTGCCTGGAAAGTGGCCTTCTTGATATTTATTTTACTATTTATTTTTGATGCCAGAATTTAGCAGCTGAGAGTAGGTGGTGTTGACAAAATGTTAAGCTGTTTGAGTTTAGTGAATACATGTCATCCATTCCGAAGTACATATTTCTTTATTGAGAAACAAACTTTTGGAATTACTGATTTCATTAATGGTGCAATTCAGTCCCTGGATGGGTGCTGGTTTTTATTTAAAATAATTGAAATACGTATCCATCCCTATAAATATCCCCATAAAATATCTAAATGTTTTGTTTTATCACAAAACATATTTTTAGGAAAGCATGAAAAACAGTAGAATGTGATGGCTAAATGGATAAATAAGGAAGCAAAATTTTTTAATACTTGCCATAGATAGATTTGAATTTACAATACACATCTTTTTCTTGCTATAGTTCCTAAGATTCACCACATTCACAATTAAATTGGACTATTATTCATTTTGGGTGAAGAAACTATAAGGGTTTATTAGTAATCCTATGGGGACTAATTAACCTGCTGTATCTGAGAAGTAAGCATCATGATGAGAAACATTTGTAATTGTACAAGAATGAAAGCACCTCTTGAGTCCCTCTGTAGGGAGCTCATGAATGCTTACAGAAACAGTAAAGTGTCCGTGAGGAACATTCAGCCTCTTCTTCATTTTGAGAACAACCCCCCAATGGATATCAGTCTAAATATCATATGGATATGTCAGTTAAGCTCACAGGACCTTTTTGAGGTAGAAACACTGGAATTTGTGGAAATCTGTGACCTAGGGTGAACACATAGAATGATATGAACTGAGAGCTCAGGACTTCCATTACATCTACATTGGACTAGAGAAATTATCTTAGACAAAGCAATTTTCATCATTCATCTGCAATCAGAAAGAGGCCCATCAGTCTCTGAATTCTACAGTCTTCTTTCCTAAATAGTTCAAAGGCTACAGTAGTAACCCATGTGGACATCATCCCCTGACATGACTGAGTACAAGACTGATTGGAGAATTCCACCCTCTTCTTCCTTAACAGTGAACTGGATCTGTCAAATCTTAAATGGCAGCATTTGTGATCAATTACAGATGTGTACAAATGGAGAGTTATCCACTGATATTAAGCCTATTGACAACACTGGATGATATGTCATTTCCTGTCCTCTGGGAAAGGCTAAAAGCAAAAATTACAATTGAGATATTATTATTTTTTTATATTTATTGTATGTATACTGATGATATTGATGGACAGCTGTTGTCTTTCTTTACTTACCTCTTAGACATTATGAGGTAAGTAAACATTTAACATTTAACAGTTACTCAAACCTAAAATAAACCCAAAATAATTGTAATAATTGTATATGAATGATTTCCGACTGAGGATTGTTGGAGTTTTTTATAAGTGTTGACCTCCGCTTTTTTATAATTACTAACACCCATCCTCCAAAAATGTATAACCTTATTATGGATTGTTATTGAATTGTGAGGTTTTAATCTTAGGCAACAACTTAACTGCCTGGGTTAGCCTGTACTTTAGACACAGCTATCCCAGGGCGGATCATGCAGCATGTGTATTCTCTGCTTTCACCATACACATTGACTCAACCCCTTCAATCACCATATATAGCAATACTTACTGACCTCACACTTGACTCCTCATAGTATTCTTTGCTGTATAGGTATTCTAAACTTATAACAATGACACTGCCACCAAAAGTATTCTAGATGCTCTGATGGTCTTAACCACTGTGGTTTTAATTGCTACTGTTTTGTCCTAATGAAGGAGATGACTGTGGATGATTTTTGCTTCAGAAATTGTGCTTGGGCCAAAACAGACGGGCTCCATTATGTGTGACATTTACAATATATCTGAGAAGCATTAAATATGTCAATGGAACTACAATGTGTGAGTTAATATGAGTTCAGATATAATGATATTTATTCATGCACATACCATGTCAATCCTAGCCTTCTTCCCCTACCTCTCTCCTGCAGCGAGCAGGTAATGACCAACACTAACCTTCCCTTACAGAAAGAGGATGTTCAGGCTCCCTGGGTGGTCAGCACAACTTGGACCTCACTTTGTGTATGGAATAGGCCTAACATTGATAGAGAATTATCATTATTATTATTTTTACTTCTGAGACCAATTAATATTTACTACAGAGATAGGGCAATGAAAACGAAATGTAATGCTTGTTTTACTAAGATAATTGTCTATTACTGCATGAACAGCGGGCTACCTGTACAGGCATTCCTCTTATTTAACAGTTGCTCATTTTTAATTTTCAACTGGTGCAGCATAAGAACAAGGTTAAAATGCATTCTGTTAGTTTTCAAGATAAAGAGAAGTTATCTGAAACTTGCAGATGTTACACATTAACTATGGGCTATCCCAGTTACTCCTAGCATGTTTTTATCATTACGTGTTTGATCCGCATTAGTTCCAGTCCAGTCCCTGCCTTGTCTCCAAATGAAGCAGGGCTCTCAGTGAGGTTAAAAATACGAGCTCCTCCGTGTCGTCCTTCAGGGAGGGAGAGAGGCCGTTCTGTTCCCTGCTCCATCACTGGGATCGGGGAGTCATGACAGGGCCAGGACCACAGCCAGATGAAGTCAGAGGCGTGATCACAACACAGTCTCAGAACCGTGTCTAAAGAATGAAAGAATGCCTTCACAACAGTAATGAACATCAGCTGGGATACAGACGAAAGTGGCGTTGACAATAAATGATTATGCTGACTTGGGTTGCAGCCCTGCATTGTTGCGTCATGCTTTGAGATGGTGTCCAAGATGATGTATTTGGTTCTTTCAAAGTCTCTGGCTACGGACCTGACTTCTAGGATGGATCTATCGTGCTGAAGCTCTGACAACACTGCTCTGCCATTTCTGTTCTTTTGGCCGGTCAGCTTAAACCTTTCTTTCCAATCATGCTGCCCCTGGTAGTCCACTCCAGCATTAACCCCTCACTGCCCCACCCCACTGCCTATGTAGTATCATCACCCATTGAAGCAGAAACATATACTGCACTTCTGTCCTCTCACTGCAAAGACATTCTGGATGGCATTGTTAGGTTCAATATTTTCCCCTTATGGCTACATAATTTGTTTAAGTTGCGACATAATGTGCTATTGGCTGAAATGTCTCAATTGTATATTGATATATACTGTAATTGGTAGTAAATGTAAGAATATATGATAGCAAAATATATATGCAGTGCATGAAAGTGTGGCAATTATGATGGAGGCTTGTATCCATGTCAAAAAGTACAAGATAATTGATTTGGGCAGAGTAGTCCCTCTGTGGCTATGTAGCAGGTCTTTTGTTTAAACATAACCGATAAATAGGTTCCCATTGTATGAAGTACCCAGTATCACTGGAGAAAATGTGGCCCATTAGTGCATGATTAGCTTCACATTAAATTAATATCTGCTTGACTCAAGGTTGTTCAGTAGTTTGAAATACTTGACCAGGCATACAGTATGAGATAATATGTTCTGTGTCAGATAATGAGAAGGGATTGGCTATGCTGTATCACATGACAATGCATGTACTATCCAGGACAAAGCTTTGAGCCACATTATTTAGTGGAGAGGAGCTAATGCATCAGTTGTACTAAGGGATAATGTCTTATGGAATGAATAGGAAGTCACATCCTCCGTAGGTTACCGTATACACTTCAACATTGCTATAATCAATCAATTATTTCCAAGTAGTAATCAGTATGGTGCCCTGTACACAAGGGATGATGCATAGTGAGCAGACTGTTGCTTATACACATATACAGGTTTTAATATGTTAATGAATTTAATACACAATAATACACCATTCATTACTCATATGCACAGAACAACAACCATATTTTAGTGTTAATTTCACACTCATACTGTTCTGCAGGAAGCTACAGACATTTTTAGTGCATGCTCAGTGTTTGGCCTGGACTCTGACCTGAGACTTTGAAATAAAATCAAATGTGATTTTCTTTTTCAAAAGCAAAATAAATTAATACGAAATAAAAATAAAATTATTTTTGATTCCTGACCACACAAAACTGTTTGTGGTCAAAACATGTGTGGTGAATATGAGACTATTCTATTCACTTTTATTCTATAAACATTTACAGTACTGTAAATGGTTGGCATTTATATAGCGCCTTTATCCAAAGCACTGTACAATTGATGCTTCTCATTCATACACACACTCACACACTGACGGTGATTGGGTGCCATGCAAGGAACCGACCAGCTCGTCAGGAGCATTTGGGGGTTAGGTGTCTTGCTCAGGGACACTTTGACACAGCCCAGGCGGGGGATCGAACCAGCAACCCTCCGACTGCCAGACAACTGCTCTTACTGCCTGAGCCATGTCACCAGTACTGTTTATAACATTGATATACTTAGGCTTGCAGAAGAATGGTGAGATAAATAAATGAGTGGGTTCCACAAGGTTAAATATAAATTGCTATCCTGGAATAGGTTTGAATGGCACATCACAGACCTGCCTTCAAAAGCTTTTAACCTGAACAGAACATGTGGCAGTGTTCCATGCTGGATCGTGCTGGAGGGCATCCTTGTTGTAGTCATTTTGTCGGTCATTAGGAGCCTGGTGAAGAGGTAAAGAGTTCAGACTCACTCTGCCTGGTTGAAGTTTATGTGCAAATGTGGGTGTCCTGAGTTAAACGCCTTTCACATGGGAGTGACAGTATGATACAGGTTTGGTTGTTTTTTTAGTATTTTAGGGGGATGCTAAGAACAGATGGTTTATTTTACTTTTCAGCATCAGATATGATTATTTCCTTGAGCCAAAAGACACCTGCTGTTTCTTGGACTGTGTTGGAATTATGTATGTTGGTAATGCTCAGCAGGACTTATTATCAGTGGGTTGGCATCTTAATAAAGGATGGCACATCAAGCACACTGAGACTGTGGTCAACGGGAATATTTGGTCTTGGCTGAAGCACTCAAGGATGCATTGATGCAGAACAGGCTCTTTGCCAGTAACTCAAGCCTGATCTGATTCCGTTCCCCTACCGTGTCGTTTTTTCACTGCTTGGATCTTCACACGCCTGTGATAATAACTGAACAAAATGGAGCAGTCGAAAAGAGGGAATGCATCCTTGTTGAGACAATGACCTTGATTGATTCTACTTGAAAGTGACAGAGAATGACAGTGATGAATGATTCAGTGTACTAATATTGGGTAGTTTTTGTATATAGACACTGACACCAATATGCAAATCCGTAAATCACATCACACATGCAAGAGATTAAAAGACAGCATTTATAAATGCAATCCAGAGCAGGCTGCACACACACGATGTAGCATGTAGCATGTAGATGTGGTGTCCAGCATCAGAATCATGCATGTCTCATGCTGTTCTTTTAAACGATTGGAAGATTAAATCCTCCATGCTTCATCCAACCCTTTATTGGAAGATTAAACCTGTAACTGCACCCAGCAATTGCAGTTCATTTTTTAATGTGAATGAAACGCATTAGAAAATATATTTATTTCACCAAAGAAGGCATAACAATGGCATCGCCACTTTCAAGATAAGCTTTTTAATCCATCTCAGGCCAAATACAATAAAAGATTAAAACAGGATTTGGAATGACCCTTTGTCTTTTCCATTACAGTGCAGAATAAAAAATCTAGCCATTGAAGACCATGGCAGGGGAGATTGCGGGATAATAAGAACAAATGCTTTTTGTGGGCTCAGACAATGAATAGACTGCAATATCCTTTAGGACTACAATATAAGCAAATGTTTAATTATTGTACATACTGCTTTTAAGAGGTTGATGACCACAGTAGGGAGTATAACGCTGGAAACTGTAAGTATGTTTCAGTTTTTGAATTTTTGCACTTTTGTTTGCATTAATCTGGGGGTACTGGTCCTTTGTGCTCTGTGGGGTCATGTAACAATACAGGTATCATAAATATCAGCTACAAAAGGTTTTTGTCCTTCAAATGCATTTCTTATTCAATAGAAAAAACTAGAGAGAGAAAGGTCATCTATAAAATCTAAATAAATCAGTCTTCAGAATCGAGGTTAGGGGGGTCACCAACATGTTTTCTGCTGAATCCAAATTTAAGTGGTAACACCTTGTGTGTTTACAAGCCAATTTTACAAGAACCTTTGTAATGGAATCGAAATGTGTTGGATACAGGATTATATTCACCTGAAACAATATAAACTGAAAACATAACCATGAAAGTGACAAAGTAACAAAGAAATATGACTTAGATGCAGTGATGTTAAAATTGCAGCCTCCCATTTGAGGAAGAGAGCATGTGTCTGGAGCTGAGAATAACATAGGAGCCTTACGTGCTAGCTGGTATGAATATTCCTTTATAAAATAAATGCATGTACATATTAGACTTACTGTTACACAAAGTACCTGTATACTCTACATTATGGTGTACCTTGTCTTCCTTATATCTGGTAAAGCCCCTTAGTGATGGGATTTCACTGAATATCCATGACATTCAGTCAGCATCTGGCCTTAAATCTTTGATGTGCAATTACACTTGTTGCAATTCCATATGTTGCTTTCTTCATTAAATACAATTCAAGCTCAGAAATACCTAAATGAAAAGCGATATGTGTTTGTTTTAATTAATGTTGTAAGAAATGAGAGCTAAGAATAAATGCTAGTTCAAGCAAGTCTTGTTGTTTTGTTTTTATTCCGCACCATCATTCAGCAGGACTACTGGGTTTGACTCAGTGCGAGTCCCCTCCCAGATCATACAGAACTCTTTTTTTTTTTTTTTTATACAATAAACATGCCATGAATGTCACCCTATATGCTGAATCAAACTTTGCATTGACAGTGAATAATAATGAGAGAGGTAGAATAATCTCTCTGTAGTTCCTATAAACAGGATCATATCTTGGTGCATCACATAGCATAACCTTCTGCTGAGTTACAATCCTGCAGTCGGAAGGGTTATAACAAAGCAGATGATTTGGAAATCTAGTAAAAGCCTCACAATGTGATTTATTCACACATTGAGGAAATTGCCCTTGTCCTCGGTGCTGATGTGCATTACACTTCATCTATATGCTACAGACATACAGCTCAATAATAAAAACTGCCATAATAAACTTGCATAGACTGTCTCATCCTGGCTGTTGCAAAGCACTGTGCCCTCCATAAATAACTATTTAACAAGTCTTCTCTGTTCCATGTTAACACAAGATAATGTACTAAAACAAGATGCTTCTCTTGCATTGCAATGGTTCAAGATTTAACTGTTTTGTTAGGCATTTTCTTTACTCACAAATTCAAATAATGAATTGTGCAGGGTCAGATTTTTAAATATTGTGTAACATGTTATGGAATATGAATATTTACAGTATTGTGCCGCAGACTGTATAGCTAACACTCATTGTTTTATCTTGACACACCATTGTAACCACTTTGTTCATATCGATGTAAAACCGAGTTACCTCAGAGAATAGGGTAATTCCTATCTCTGTGCAAATATTCAGTCAGTATCACTCACATGCTCACAGTCTCCTCTGTGTGCACTCCTCTTTCACCACAGCCACTGTCCCTGGCGCTCGCACTAAAACAAGCCATCAGCCAACCAGCAACTCACTGTAAGGTTCCTTACAGTTTGGAAACCATGACGTTTTCAAGCCTGGTTAATAGTGAAACCACAATTACAAGATCCCTGTTTTTAGATGAATAGTCCTAAATGTTGGTGTTGATGTTTAAGCTTTCCTGAAACCTGGTGGTCCCGACCATCCACACTTAAATCTACACCTATGAGTCGACTCCTCTCCACGGTAACAAGGATGACACTTACTGTATGAGACAACTTACACAGCATAGTCCAGGCAAACAAGAGGCCTCTACAGACCTCACTGTCCACTGTGTTCCATTTCCAATTAAGGCTGCATGAGGCAGCTGTCAGTAGCTGTCAAATATTGCACTAAAATTGTGTTCCAGTTATACTAATACTAATACTAATACTTATACTAAATTAAGCAATTATATGATATAGGATATACTGTATAGGGGCGGCCTGTAGCGTAGTGGTTAAGGTAAATGACTGGGAGATGCAAGGTCGGTGGTTCTAATCCTGGTGTAGCCACAATAAGATCCGCACAGCCGTTGGGCCCTTGAGCAAGGCCCTTAACCCTGCATTGCTCCAGGGGAGGATTGTCTCCTGCTTAGTCTAATCAACTGTACGTCGCTCTGGATAAGAGCGTCTGCCAAATGCCAATAATGTAATGTAATGTAATGTAATGTATAGTTTAGCAGGCATTTCAAATCCACAAATGAAAACTGGATCAAGTAATATATACAGTAGGGTGCAAAAATGTGGGCACCCCTGGTTTAAATGTCTGTTACAACGAATCTGTATGTTACAACGAATCACAAGCACACTCTAAAGTTAAATATGAGACTTTTCAGCTAATTTTAAAGCAAGATTTACTGTTTAGAAATATAAAAAAGGAAAAGGGCCCCGTGCAGAAATTTGGGAATGATTACTAAAGATGATTACTAAGGCCCAGACCCAGGTAATTTACTTGTTAGGGCTTCAATGAGTCCAGTGAGTATAATTCCAGGGCTGATCTTCATATTCTGAGTTAACTCCATGCCTTGTAAACAGTTGAAGTCAAGGCAAGGTATGAACGACCATGAAAGATTTCAGATAGAATGGCCTGAGACCTGATGGGAAATGTTCAGAAGAACCCACACATCATTCTGCAGAAGAGCTGCAAATAACAGTAGCTGTTCACAGGACAACAATACAACGTACTTTAAACAACAAAAACCTACATGGCAGAGTTGCCAGAAAGAACGACCTCGACACAAAATTAAGTGTCTGAAGTATGCAAAAGAAAACATTGAGAAGCCTGAAGCCTTTTGGAACAATGTGCTTTGGACTGCCAAAACCAACAATTGAACCTTTTGGCCGCCATCAAAGAAAGAATGTTTGGAGAACAAAAGTTGAAGAGAAGAACACCTTGCTGTGAAGCATGGAGGTGGATCCATTATGCTTTGGGGTTGTGTGACAGTTGGGGGCACAGAAAATATTGTGCGAGTGGAAAGAAAAATGGATTCCACCAAATATGAAGAAATTCTAGAGGCTAATGTTCAAAGGTCTGAAGTTGAAGAGAGGCTGGATATTCCAGAAAGATAATGATCCAAAGCATACCTCGAAAATCAACCATGAAGTACCTCCAGGAAAGACAGATGAAGGTTTTGGAATGGCCTCCACAGTCCCCAGACTTGAATATTATTGAAAATCTGTGGAGAAATCTCAAACATATCGTACCTGCAGGAGGCTGAAGAACATTTGTGAGCTAGAGGTGTTCTGCCAGGAAGAATGGGGAAAAATTCCAAAAGCGAGAATTGAAAGACTCTGAGCTGGCTACAGGAAGCGTTTACAAGCTGTTATAGTTGCCTGAGGAGGAGTTACAAAGTGCTAACTGACCGGGTTCCCAAGCTTTTGCATTTTTATTTTGAAGTTGTAAAAAATAAAAATAAAAAGTAATCCTGCTTTAAAATGTGAAGAAATGTGTCATGTTTAATGTTTTACCATTTAGAGGTCAGGTTCGATTCTGTTCACTTTGATATGAATAGTAAAAGGCTTTTTGACCAGGAGTGCCCAGATTTTTGCACACTAATCTAACATATATCTACAGTGCAATATATAAATTGTAGCTTGGCCTTTAGAATCATAGCATCTACAAGGACAGGTGCTTTGACTGAAACTACACCTGCCTGCGGGATTGTTTAGGGTTGTGTGTAGTTTGGGAATACCCTGGAAGGTCCTTTGTTTATTTCTCTTTTTCTGTTGTTGTTTTTGGACTATATGGCAATCCCCAGAAGGACAGGAAGCTGAATAAAGGCTTGCAGTGTGTGGAAATGGACAAAGAGCTGTGTAGAGGGAGCAGGTGATGATATCAGCTCACATTCCCCTGACAGCACCCAGGAGAAAGGAGCATGTTCATAAACAGTCTTTAAACAATCTGCCTCTCTCCACTAGCTTTTAGAATGACTTCTTAGGCCAAAATCAAACATCTGCCATTTTAAAATATACAAATGACTTATGCAGCTTTTGCCCATCAATACCAATAAAAGATGACACTAGGTTGCCTGTCCTCTGAGGATTAACAGATTTTGATTTTGATTTTTGGTTTGTAAAAGAGGAACCATCCCCAATAGACAGCTGGCCACACTTATAATGGACATCTTCATTTGTTGCAATGGCACCAGCCTGAGTCTGTTGCATGACAGAGGAAGGATTTTCAATAGGTTTTGGGCTCTTTTATAATAATTGTTATAGTTCTTTCCCTGAATGAGTGAGCATCT
The DNA here is from genome assembly GCF_963514075.1 of Conger conger. Taxonomy (NCBI): domain Eukaryota; kingdom Metazoa; phylum Chordata; class Actinopteri; order Anguilliformes; family Congridae; genus Conger; species Conger conger. The sequence continues at coordinate 39,038,793 of NC_083771.1, forward strand.
CAATACAAATGCAATATTGTTGGAGGGAAGCCTTGTGTTTGTAAAACTTCTCACATGCTACATATTGCATTGTATATTACTGATCCATTCAATATTTAATGAAAGCACTTTTTCAAAATGTAGCAGACTAGGTTTACTTTATTTACCAATACATTTATTTAGTTTTAGACTCGTGACAAGAGGCCATTTTAGTGCTCTAATAAATTTCTGAAGAAAGGGTCAGTCCATCAGACAGTGTTACACTTCTTGCTCTCTGTTCAAAACTAGAGCACTTTACTAGGTAGACCTGTACACCTGCTTATTAATGCAAATATTTAATCAGCCAATCATGTGGCAGCAACTAAATGCATAAAACCATGCAGACATGGTCAAGCGGTTCAGCTGTTTTTCAGACCAAATGTCAGAATGGGGAAGAAATGTGATCTAAGTGACATTAGAGGCTCAGCTAGTCAATTACATTTCTTCACCATTCTGACATTTGGGCTGAAAAACTTGACAATGTCTGCATGCTTTTATGCATTTAGTTGCTGCCACATGATTGGCTGATTCAATATTTGCATTAACAAGCTGGTGTACAGGTCTACCTAATAAAGTGTTCACTGAGTGTATGTTATCAAGTGTTTCCATCATTTGAGCAATGCCTTTATTTGATTCATTATTTAATTTACAGTTTGTCCATTTCAGCCAATCTATAATGGACTTCATCATCTTCTGCTTATCTGTGAAATTCTGTGGGCTTAGGTGTAATGTACAGTTATGTAAGGTGGTGTTGCTTTTCACTGTTGGTGTTCTTCTGTGTTAAACTGCCCATACCAGATTGCTACAGTTGGCTCATAACCCATGGCCAAAGTGTTAGGGATTGAGCTGTTTCCATGGGAGATAGGTGATCGGTTTTATCCTTTATTATGTGGGCTGGAATAATGATCCTCCTTCTGGATTATGAACTTGATTCCTTAAAAAAACTAATCAGATGGTTTTTTTTTTTTTTACATTTCATGTTTCTTAGCCAATCTTTCACTTCATGAAAAATTAAGTGCTGAAAATGTGAGATCATTTTGTGTTATCAATAAACTATAACCATTTTCATTCTGAACTAAATATTATAGCTACTGAATAAAAAACTAATATTAAAACAAAAGATTCCATGATAAATAGACAAAACAATTAAGGAAACACTCCCTCAAATTACCCACCCTAGGCATCATATGTGAAGAGGCCTATCAGTTTAAAATGTACTCTGATTACCACATCCAGTCTCAGGGTGTTACTGTGTCCTCTGTGTATTCTTATGCACCTCTGGTTCAGGCACTGAAGTACAGACATGACAAAGCCTATTCTCCATGTTGCAGGGATGGCAGGCTTTTGCAGTGTTAACGTACAGGAGTTATTCTGTTTCATAGTCTGAGGCCTATTGTGTGTGTGTGTGTGTGTGCATGCATGTGTGTGTGTGTGTGTGTGTGTGTGTGTGTGGACAGCTGTCTTTAAATCACTGACGGCAGAATAGGCCCATCTCCTGTACAATGGTGCCATGGTCCTGCAGTGACACAGAGCTGAGGGAGAGCTGTATCCCTCCATGCATTTCTGCAAGCATATGCACTGACAGGCTCTGCACTCCATCTCCCAGCTGCCTCTCCTGCCTACAGCCCCATGCCACTTAACCCTTTCTTCCCTGCTCATCTCGGTGCTGTACTATTCTTCTTCTTTTTTTTTGGCTGTTGTTTTTTTATTGTTGGGGTGGTGTCAAATGTGATTTATTGAGAAGTAAAGTCCATAAATGGGAAGTATTTTAATATATTATTGTTATGCACAGAATGTCAGTAGATAATAAAAGGCTTTAAACCACCTTTTATGGTTCTCAATCTGTTCCTTGAATTCTACACTGGTTCAGTTTCACATGTTAAGTTTGACTTGAAAGTTTTTCAATATATTCCCTCAAAGAATATGTTACTGTGGCATATTCCCATGGGATTCACATATGAAGACATTTTAGGATCCTTTTATGTACAAATATATAATAAGGGATTATATTGCATTGCATCATCCCTATATAAAGCAGGCATTGGTTTCTTCCATTGTTAAATTGATAAATAGATGGTGTGGTAACATTATTTGATATTTCCCATGTCTAAGGAAATACTCAGGTATCAGTTATCAGCTCAGGCACTGCCATTAAATACAGCCTCATTTGTCATCCAAAATGCCCTCCTCCCTCAGCCAATAAGCATACTGTACACTATATCCTTATACAGTATGAGTTGGGCAGCTAATGGCTAATACCTGAGGTGTTGCCGTAGCGTGAGCCCTGTCACACCAGCTCTTTAGAGATAATTCTTCCCAAATGTACCTGGTTATACTCTTAAGTTATCAAATAGATAGAATATGCATGAGAGAATATTATTTATTGCACTTGATTAATAAAGACAACCTTTAATAGGCAAAAGTGAAATCTGCTTTTTAATCAGTCCTTCAAGACAATCCTTCCATTACTGTAGACCAAACTAAGTTACCTCAACTCAAGTAACATCTGTTTACACAACGTCAGACTAATGTAAGTGATGTTAACACAGTTCCAACATGTTTCACTGCTATGTGCTTAGGTAATAAGTCTGCATAATAATAATATTATAGTCGTGAAAAGTCTTATATATGATATTATGTAATGCATGCAATGCATGTTATTCATCTTATTTTTCTGAGATCCATTTTACTCCCAGTAAATTTGCTTATTTTGTGATTGATACAATGGATGCATCGCTTTTCAGTCTATGTGACAACAAATCTCACTGATAAAATGTTTTGAACTAAATGGAACCTAACCTAAAATGACAAAATGACAAAAAGGTTCACAATGTGATGAGAAATATTTCCATGTTTACCTGGCTGTTATCCCTGTCTTTTAGAAACAAGGAACTGAATGGTTGTTCTGTTTTATCTTCACTGTAGCAAGTTTGGAGAAACAAACTGAGAGGCTGTGTCTACTGGCATGTACATTATATTATTTACATCACAATTGCAACATCAATATTTAGATATTGACAGTGATTTATGATATTCTCTTCCCTCGGGTGTTTGTGGAGATGACAGAAAAAAAGGCATTGTGAGATATTAATATAAATAAATGCTTGAAGTTATTAATGAATTAAATCAAGAAGCTATTAAACTGACACCATTTAATAGCTTCCTGATTTAATCTGCATATAATATTTAGCACATTTTCTTTCACACCCCGTTTCCTTTGTGTCTTCTATGATGCAGTGCAGACTCGTGGGGAAGAATATAACTGAAACAGCTTGCCATAAAATATTTCTCAAATGAATCACTTTGATTTTCCCACAGTCGCTGGCATTTCCAGTGGAAGTCTGGTCCCACCAAGCAGACTTCCCATGAAAAGAACAGCTATGTCACTGACATTTTTTCTTATAGTCTTCCTGCAGTGATGTCTCAGTGCTATCACATGTATTTACAATTATTCTATTAGACATGTCGTTTTTTTTTTTTTGGTCCTGTCATTCTGCCAAAATCACCCTGTGGTGAAATGTCCACATTGAATGTATCTAACAAACAGTCACTATGATGTGTTTATTACAGGAGACTACAGATTGTCTGGGGAAGGTAAATACAAAGAGCTGAAAAGGTTAAATGAGAGATATAGCTGAGCCAGATCCCCTCACTCTTGCCCTGAACGCCTGTTATCCATCCGCCGGTCCCAGAATCGCTGAGGCAGGGATTAGCCCGGTAAACCTAGTTTCAGTTACCATGAGATGAAAGGGATTATGAGATCAAACCACTCTGTGTTTGTGGTCCAGCTGGTTTGAAAATAATCAGATGGTTAATCTGTATGAACGGACCAAAACTATGTACATTACCCCTTACATTGACTTACTGCATTACTCGAAAGTGTTAGCACTGCTCTTTCAATTCAGATTTATTTTACTCCAATCAACAGGCCCCTGATCAAGGCCCCTGGAGCAGTTTTTGGGTTAAGGGCCTTGTTCAGGGGCCCAATGCTTGATGTGTTTCAATTTTTGGAATTCTTTGGAATTCATTTTGACATAATAATCGGTATGCATACAATTTCCAAAGAACTGATATCTAAATGTAGTTTTTCAGTTCATGCGGTTTTTCATGGTGGAGTGCGCAGACATGTAGGCAAAGGGCATTTCACAGCAGAATTTATAGAATGGGGAGATGAACATCATTTCCTCACCTGAAAAATGCCAGCTGCCTCCAGAGTAGTGGTTTGGATTGCGTAAATGAATGATGCTTCTTCAACAGTAAAAAGACGTATACATTTAGGGGAACATGGTTCTGATCAGAAGGGTCCATGCAGATACAGTATTTACTTGTGTAAAATACTTCAGTTGTGTGTACATTATTAAGAGCATCTTCCTGTAGTCCTTTAAGGTTAAGCCTTATTATGTGGATTTGTTCTGAGAAGCTTGGCTACCTGGACATATTCAGTGCAGCACATTCTGCAGCAGTGGCAGTCCATGGATGTGCTTTTGTGGCTCAGCAGTATTCCCCAAAGTCAGAAGCATGGGTAATTGCAGTCAGGGGGTCGTTATGTGACCATCTGTCAGGCAATGCATTAGCCAGGGTAAATCAGTATAACACGTAGCTATATCCTGGTGTTGTATAGTAGGGTCTTGAATGGGATCAGTTGTGCTATAACTGTTGTGGGTTTCTGATGTCAACAGAGGGACCCATAGCAAATGAGTCACAGATGAATAGAATAAAATCTACAATGTGAAACACCTACAATTTAATATTTAAGAAAAGACAGCTGTAATTAAGTTAAAAAAAGATACCCTTCAATTCACTCTCATTGAATTGCATGTATTATACAGCTTGTGTCATTGTTTGAGTTGTATCTACCAGGCTGGAACATTTTTACAAGGGATGCTCTGTTAGTTCCAAGTATCTAGAGGCAGAAATCCAAGTACACTGGCCCAGGAATAGCACTGGGATGGACAATTATTGCAGACAACACAGTACTGTGCGGCCTAAATGCCCATAATGTAGTCTGGTGATGAACAGTATAAAAAAAAGTGCAATTCAGGAGTTTTAATATTGCCTGCTAGCCTATTCCATCAACTGTAATATTTTTTGGTCATTTTATCAATCACTGATAGTTCTTGCACTAAAATGCAGGTCCTAACCAGTGGATTTGTGGTCACAGATTTGGCTGTTCTCCATTCTTCTCAACTCTATGTTCTTCACAGATCAGTACTAATGATGTCATTATCTCCATTGGCATCTGGGAGCAGGGTGACTCCATAGCATCGCTCACAGCCAAGTGTACAGATGTTTCTAATTGCTTACCATTACCAAGAATAACACCTGTGTACATCTATCAGCGAAATAAATGCCTACAATCTCAACAACTATAAAGTATCAACATAACATATCCTTCCAGGTCATCAGCTTTCAGGGGAAAGGTGGTGCCAGTTCTTGTTCTTGAAGTCCCAAGCATCGTGCTACCTCAACCCATCTATTTGTATATGACCTTCCTTATATAGACCAAGAAGACAAAGGGACAGGGGAATCTTATTCATCAACTTTTAGTATATTCTTGAATATTTGTATGAAGAATATATTTCTGTGTGGGGGTTTTGGTTTGAGAGATGATGCAATACCCATGGATTTAGTCCTCCTTTTAGTCATTTATGCCATTTGTGAGTTGATTTGTTTTGTATGAACAGTACATACACAAGTATCACAAACTAAATGGGTCTCATTCTTTGTTTCCGTTTGCATTTCTATGTATTTAGGTATGATCATTTTCTGCATTAAGTGAAGCAACTTAAGAACATTGATCCATCACTTTGTGCAAAGTGTGTAATGGAAAAGATGTTTAAAAGGACAGGTCTTTTAATACACCTTTAATATTATTCAGTGGAATGGCTCAAATATAATATTAAGTATATTCATATAAAAATGTGGGTTCTTGTGTAAAAGCAGATGATGACATTGTACCTTTAAATTATCAGTGCTTCTAATCTGAAAATCCTTATAGCTGAGAAATTAATTTTTATTTAACAAGTTTCTTGCTGTGGTATAATGTGTCCCATGTAGTCTGTGCAAAGATAGGCCACAGCTGAACCATCTGCTGAACCGTGACTGTGTCCAAAACAACCATGTGGCCAAGTGTCCTGACAAACAGAGAGCTCGCAGCTGAAATGTGTGAACCATGGACCTGTTTAGGAGAGTGTTAATTTTGCGAAGGCTGTAAAGCCACACACACGCACACACACAGTACAATGGTGAGACACACTCACATCATGCCACTAGTCAGTCAGCATATAGTAAACGTGATCTCCTGTTCTTATAAAATAAAAATAAAACAGTATTGCTCTGAATATCCATCCATTGGCACAGTAAACAGTGTTTACAGCATGCATTATGTACTATACTTAATCTTGGCATTTATAGCTTCTCAAAAACGTGATAAATTACGTTCATTTATTCAGTATCTCTTTATTGTCTCATTCTTGGTCTATTGGTTTTTGCAGCAGTATGGATACATTTAAGTGCATATAATACACAATTCTACCAGAATCAATGTTGGCCTAATATACATTTAAAAAATAAAAACATTAAATATAGTTTAATAGAAATGGCAGTGAATATTTTAAGCTGAGAAATGTGAACATTCATAAAAAAAGATGATAGAGGATGGATAGTTAATTTTTATAATGAGTAGAGATATTGCCTTGGCTGTAAAGGCATACTGGGCTCTGAAACGTACCATAAGGGTGATTAATACACATGCTGCAGAAACACATTAAGCACTATTTCATACTTTTCCTATAAACTGTGGTAAATATGTGCATCACAGACCTGGGCCCTGTTCCACAGAGCAGGATTACTAATATAGCCAGATAACTGCACAGAATAAAACCCAGAACATCCCTTCAGTCCATATTCCAGATTTTCAAAGGTTTACTCAGTGCAGTTATCTGGCTAACTCAGTAATCATGTTTGTAGAACAGGTCCCCGCTCAAAAACATTGTTTGGTCCTTCCCCCTAGATCCGGCCCTGAGTCCTGGACTAAATTGTGTTTTGTATGCTGAATCTCCAATCTCAATCTCTGTGAGCAAGAAGCTTTCAGCATAAAATTTTTTTTTTTTTATGAATGGCATAAATGTTTATCAGAATCCTGCAGCAAGTAATCAAATCAAAAGCAAGTTTTTTTTCTTACAAAGAATCGCAAGAGAAGTAGGTACAGAATGGAACGAAGGTGAATGAAACCTTGCTCATTATCAAATATTAAAACACGCCTGTGTGTATATTACCATACATTAACACCCAATTTGGCCTAATTAGGTTGACTTCTCCTGTAATGCTGCTAGGGTCTACAATGGGTCTCCGGCACTGACATGTACAGCATGGGGTGAAAGAGACAAGATGTTCATCGTAAATGAACTCATTTCAATCCGAATCTTCCCCCTGCTTTCCCTTCACCCTGTAGCATGGCATTCATGGCATGGCATCTTCTGGAAAGTTCTTGCCTCTGTTATGACAGCATATTGGGGCAGCGCTCGCCAGCTGCCGATTGCCTGGGCCTTCTGCTGCCATTATCGCGAGGAACCTCCCTGCCTTATGGCCAGACAAGCTGTGAAGGGGGCAAATCCGCAACCAAGGGTGTCTCTTCTATTCTGGGTCTGAGAAACGATTTATCTGCTCATTTTTGACATAGACTATGTGGGATTTTTTGGGATAGCCTAGTAATGCTTTCAGTGATGTCTCTGCCACGCAACTGCATTGTGGCTGGTCCCAGGTACTGTGAGGAGCTTGAACAATGGACATGGGACTGGTGGTGGTGTAATTTGTGTAATTTGAGTTGTGAATTACATTTTTGTTTCCAGTTGATGTTTTTAGAGGCTCCCTTTCATTTACCAAGGTAACACCATGTATTTAATATGCAGCTGAATTTCAGTTTACCTGCTAGAATTACAGTACTTTTTAAGTGTGCTATGCAGGTATACATCTATCAAAGCCCATTGAGTGCTGCTTTTGTCATTATTGTTAGGAAAACCAGATAGCAGCTATTTCCTGCACTATGACAAAGTGTTGACCTACTCACAACTCCCACTTGGCCACATCTCATAGACACCTCTGCATGTCCCAGAGGGAGTGGATAGCATAGTCCATCACTGACTGGATATGCAATTAAATGCAAAACCATAAGATGTGAAATAAAAGCACAAATATTTTAGTATGTTAGAGAAAGTAGAGTCACATGATTTGGTTTCAAGTGATTTGTAATTCTTGTGAAAATGTTTGGCCCGATGGAGCATGTTTTGAGTGATGGTGGGATAATGTTAATGCGATTGATCAGTGCTTATATGCAAACCTCACCTGCAAATGTACCTTGGGTACTACTAGGCCTGTTTTACTCTCTTGAATACAATAGCAACCAATGAGTCCCTGTGAGAGACCTTTGCTCTGAGTTAGTTTTCAAACAAATCATTTCACCAATATGTGGGTGGCAAACCCACTTAATTTCTCAGTATGTTTGTGTGTGGTGTGTGCATTAAATGTGTTCTTCAGGATTCTGTATGAAGGTATCTGTCACAGAGACTATGTATTACTGAGATCCAATCAAAGCCTTAACAATGCCACCACTTGTATACATTGGTACACTGTAAAAGTAATTTGGAGTACAGTAGTTAAGCAAGAACTTCTGAAGGTGGTATAGGGTTGTGGTGAGGACATGCATTCCATTAGCCATTTATGACTTGACTTGAAGTGATTTAATATCTTAGTTTATAAAATCTGGAAGCTGGGACAGAGCCATGCTGTATATCTGAACATCTGGCTTAGAATACGAACAGTAAAATATTTATATGCCCTCATTATATATTATTAGAGTTCCATATATGCAGGACAATTTGTGTCATTAGAATTAAACATATTTGTATTTAGATATGTTGACGTCACTGCTAATTTGCATAAATAATTTGCTTAATATTGTAAGGTAACAGGAATTTGTACATTTGAATATTTACTTTTTTATTCCAGAAAACACAATCATATCATACAGGAGTTTTAGGAAGGTTACATGAGACTTCATATACAATGCCATGTGTATGATGCTGATTACAGTATATTCACACAGTGATGTGCTTTCAAATGTATGTATTCTGTGTAATATGCATGAAAATCCTCATTATCTTTTAATGTTTTGTTCAGTAAAGGAACATACATAGATTAAACTGACTGTAGAAAATGCTTCTCAAGTCCAATGGATATCATTAAAAGCATAACAAGGCTATATCCAGATATTTCTTTTCATTTTTTCTACAGTTTAGTCAATTACTAGAAAATACAGTAAAACATAAAGTTATGTTAAGTTGTTACTGAATTGAAATATAAGCGACACATGGGTAACTTGTAGTTTATGGGAAATGATAGCATTGCCTCGTGAATGATCCTCTTGTTTAGTACAGACTACTTCAATATTGTGTGGCAATATACTGAAAAAAGTATGTATATTTTATTTTTGAAAGACAAATATGAGCAGTCCAGGAATATGAAATGAAAATATATAGAGATGGCTACGGGGAAGCTCCTTTGTTCCAACCGCACATTATTTTCAAGCAAGGAGCACAAACCCATGAGTGAGATGGATCTGTTGCTCCACACGTAGACCTGCTAGAGACCAAGCAGAGAGGCTGAGGAACAGAGCCTGCTGCCCTGTTCAACAACTGTGGTGTTCTCCCTCATTAGCCCCTTCATTAGGGAGTAACAGGGACAGATTCCATACACATCCAGTCACTTAACCTCCTGATATCCTGCTCAGGTGTGGAACCTACGGCCATTAACTTTCTGTAACCCATCTGTGTTTTGACAATAAACACACCTGAAGAAGCCCTTGTGACGAAAACTAACCGGAACTACGAGGATTTGTGAAAATCCAAAGCTGAAAGTTTAAATACTGCGTGCTGTGTTGGGTGTGAAAGTTGATATTTTCTGTTTAAGTTTAATGATGAAAATGACTCATTGAGGGTAAAGGGGAAAGTTGCAAAGGAATGTGTGAATCAGATATACAGCAGTGATGAAACACATTGCTAGGAGAAGTACTGTATCATTTTGGAATGACTAATAATCACTGAATGCACATTTGGATGAAGAAGTTACAGGCGTACTGTGATCACTGAGTCGAGAATTGAATTAAGTAACGGGCAGAGTCTGTTAAATAATTGTGTGTGTGTGTGTGCGTGTGTGTGCGTGTGTGTGTCTATGTGTCTGTGCATTCAATGATTCACTCCTGCCCCCAACATGCTAATAGTACAGGCATTTGTTCAATTGATTTTTTTGTTTTCACATTCATCTGACTTGAATTTCCTCCAGTTAAAAATGCACCCCATCATCTTTCTGTCAAGTAAGCTTGTGTCAAGTCATGTCATGTCATGACCACTTATGAATGTAAGACCAAACTAAACATTCCTTCCAAATATAGGTCATTCCTGTATGAAGAGAGTGATATGCTATATGTACACTCAGTCAGCACTTTATTACATATTTATTAGATTTATTGGTCTTCTGCTGCTGTAGCATCTCCACTTAGAGGTTTGACGCGTTCAGAGATACTCTTCTCCACACCACTGTTGCAATGGGTGATTATTTGTGTTACTGTCATCTTCCTGTCAGCTTTGACCAGTCTGGCCCTTCTCCTCTGACCTCTTTCATTAACATGTTTTTGCCCTCAGAACTGCTGCTCACTGGATTTTTTTGTTGTTCACACCATTCTTTGCAAACTCTAAAGACTGTTGTGGGCAAAAATCCCAGGAGATCAGCAGTTTCTGAGATATTGAAGCCACACTGTCTGGCACCAACAACCAGTCAAAGTCACTTTGATCACATTTTTTCCACATTCTGACATTTGGTCTGAAAAACAGCTAAACCTCTTGACCACATTTGCATGCTTTTATGCATTTAGTTGCTGCCACGTGATTGGCTGAAAGAATATTTGCATTAACAAGTTGGTGTACAGGTCTACCTAATAAAGTGATGACTGAGTGTATATTTATACTTTTGCATACTTTTTTGCACTTTAAGATGGTACAGATGGAATGTTTTAAGTGACAATGTCTTCAATTTCAGACATTATTTATGTTTATGTATATTGATTTATCATGTAATTGTTGCATTTTATTATTTTGCTATTCATTTTCAGTAATCCCTGCAGCTTGTTAAACCTGTTTATTAGCCATGAATGATTGTTTAATTTATTATTCAAACACATCCTCTGTTTTTGCTAATGCATTCAACAAACTGCATTGTTCCAGTACATTTTAGGATTATTTACAAAAAAACTGGGAAATTGAAAACACCTCACTGAAGCACAAATCCAAAATTGAGTTCTTTAATTTATCAGGAAAAAATGTGAGCTCCATTCTCCTAATGCCAGTGCCCGTGCCAGCCATTACAGGACACCCCCTGCCCAGCTCCCTCCGACAGCTGTGTCCTCACAGGGCACCGCTTCTGAAGTTCTGGGTCAAACATCGTTCAGTAGCATTATCAGCTAACAAATGCATGAGCTGCCAAGTAAGAGAGTTCCTGAGCAGTACGACATGGAGGCACGAGTTCTCCTGGGGATGGGGGAGTGGATCAGGAAGCTTTCAGAGATTCACGCCTGTCCCTGTCTCCAGAAGAGCAGGCGAGGGAGGAAGGAGACTGGATCAGCTGGTGTGTTATCTCCTGCTCACGCCAAGCTGTTGGATTGGCTGCAGGGCTGGAGGGCCATCTTGCCTTCCTGGCAGCCAAGATGCTCCAACAGTTTGGTCAAGGGAGGAATTCACAGCAATAAGAAGAGGACATGTGTGGGTGAGTGTGTGGATTTCAGCATGAGAGAGTTTTGGAAGGGAAATGTATGTATGAGGCACAGAGGGTAGTTTTATAGAGAAATTGTCAGTGGAATCAAATGTAGCAATGTGGCTTTACTTGCGCAAATTTTTCTTGCATTGAGTTTATTCTGGTTCTTTTCATCTCCTGATAATCTTGTCAAGACCACTTCCATGAACATTGTTCTTTGTGATATAGTGTTGAGCAGACACTGTTCTTGCTCCCTGCCAACTGAAATCCAAGTGCTCTCCCCTGCTGTAAATTGCAGTAATCCAGGTGGCTGGCCCTATGTGATGTGAGAAAGCCCAGCAAGTTGTGTCAACAAAAGATATATAATCATTGACACATGAGAAGATGGTGTTTGAACCAAAACCGCAGTGTCAGTTTGTACTAGCATGCAAATATTTGCCTGCCATTCATGGGAAATATCTGGGCGAGCTGGAGCGGAACTATTTATGATAATAAATCAATGTAATAGAAAGATTAAGTGGGATATTAGTGGATTTTTTCAGCCAATTCCTTAATATCAGCTCTAATGAATAATGTGGAGATCTCAACCATATATCAGGGTAATTGCAACATTATGCTGGAATTAGAGATAAAATAACCAGATGCAAAAGCCCTGTCCCACTTTTGCCACAGCTATTTCAGGTTCAGGGAGAGTTCAAGCACAACCAGGAAGCAGTCCTACAGGTCAAGTGTACAGAAGCTGTTCATGCAATTCCAATGAATACAATTTCAAAAGGGCTGATTGTCCTGAGGCTTATGACCATTCATAGGTCATATACATTTTCATAAGTCTGTATTTCCCCCAATTTGACAGTTATCTAGGCCCAAGATATACAGTAATTGATTGTTAACAGGTTTAGAAATGTTGAGGTTCCAAAATCTATTGTTTTGAATGTATAATTCAACTTGAGATATGATGTTTTGTGGAATATTTCGATTATTGCTGAATAATTTATGTTAAATAATTGACTTTGAATACATGCGAATGTGTATGCGTGTGTGTTTGCGTGTGTGTGTGTGTGTGTGTGTGTGTGTGTGTGTGTGTGTATTTGTATATGTTCCTCATAAGCAGTACACATTTGCATTTATTTTATAAACAAGATTGGTAGTGCCTGGCCAATGTGTTCAACATAATTAGTTACTGCTGTCCTCTCAACTGTGCTACTGTCAAAAATAATCATCACCCTCCAAGGGTAATTAGGTGACTGCGACTTTAAATAGAAATGCTATGTTCCTTTTTTCGAATAAGGGATATAAAACCTTTTGCAGCTTCCTGTCGGAGCTGTGGACACTATAAGGACTATGGGCAGTGAGGTGAGGGTGGTAGAGTGAAAGTGAAGTTGTCACTTGGAGACAGCAGAGGTGCATCGTGGAATGGAGACAACACACCCCACGCTGCTTAGATTCCAGACCATCTGTGGCCCCAGCTGGAGAAGCGACGATGGTCTGGCACTTGTACCATACCATATTTACCGATCTAAATACAAACAGCCACTGCCCGATTGTTTCACAATTCATTAGTCCGACAAGCTCCCCTCTCCTGCCGGTCCAGCTGTTCCTGTGCAAACCTTTGTCACTCGCAAGGCCTGCTGGATAGCACGCTTACTACTGTCGGTCAAACTCATTGCTTTGTGGCAGGATCGTTTTAAAGTTTGGTGATAGCCAAGCCTCTAGGCTAAATATAAGTACTGTAAGTGTTGAATTCAGCTGAGAAAATGAATCAACTTCACAGAACAGGAATAGAAGATATCTGGGCATGGTGCAGACACTTTCATGGGCTTTATGGGTGACCTCCTCTACAACAACCATGTTTCATAAAAGAATGAAATCATATTCTGAGACATAATCCTGTTCTATTACCTTTGTTAATTAATGACAAACAATTAACGATAAAGGACAATACAATGCATATGCAGCATAGGTGTGTGTGTATGTGTGTGTGTGTGTGTGCACACATGTACATATGTGTCTGTGTGAGAGAGAGAGCGAGAGAGAGAGAGAGAGAGAGAGAGAGAGAGAGAGAGAGAGCGTGAAAGAGAGAGCGAAAGCAAGAGCGAGAGAGAGTGGTTAGAAAATAGGTGATGAGAGAAAGAGACAAAAAATGTATCAATAAATCAGGTCTATTATTTCATTCAAGGAACGATTGATTAGACATTACGGGTCAAAAAGATAGTTGCACATTGTGAAGACAATGAATTGATCTCTCTGCACTGAGAACATGGTTTACATTGTTTCTGTCATGCTATGCCTCTCAAGAGTATTCTATGTGCAGCAGACAGATGGCTATGGTGGTACCTATCTGTTGCTCTGGTGGAATGATCATTTGTTTGGATGGAGTTTCCTTTGTTCACTTATCATGGCCAAATCCAAGGTCATTGGCAATGCTGTATGTGTGATGTTGTGTACAGGAATCAAAATTACTCTGTTCACATTCATTATAGCAGTAGAACAAAGAAATGCACTTCTAACTAATTGAATTATTCTATAGCTAATCTTAATAAGATTAATATATTTGCAATTAATTAATTAATTAATTAATTGTCATATATAATATAATTTGGATAATTAACCTTTACTTAATATCTATAATAAATAAAGATGAAAGCTATCTGAAAAAGATATGCAAATATCACATGGATATGAGTGAATACTGGTACATAATGAAATATTCTAATAACATCTCAAATATTTTACAATAAATACAGATTTCACTATCAGAATGAAATAAAATTAAAATTAATAATAATAACCAGCCAATCAGCCAAAAAGTATTTTACTGAAAGTAGGCAATCCACTTGACAATATTTATTCTGATATTTCAAAGAAATTGCAGATTTGTAGCAGAATTTCCACTAATGTCAGTAACCAAGAAGCTATAACACATTTTGTGTAAAATCTTACCGTGAAAGTCCAGACAACAAGCTAATCAAGGCACTTGAGCAAAATCAGAGTATATCTGATATTATGCAGCTGTCCTCCTAGCTATTAAAAGCAGAATACTGCTGTGTTTTGATAGATATTTTTGAAATAATGTGGTTAATACTGCCTTGCCCAAAGCAATGTTTTTCTTTAAGAAGGTGGGGGGGGGGGGGGGGGGGTTACAATCATCTCCTGTGCCAACACATGATCCCTTTTAAATCATATTACATTTGCCAAGCTGAATATAAATTTCTCAGATTCTCATCAGGCTCTCGTATTGAGGCCTCCTCTGACTGATATTGGCTCATCAGACTTAATCTAGGGTGAAATTCCCTTGTCTGTGTTAAATGAATTGCGGCCGTCAGAAAAGTGGAGATATTTATTTTTCTCTGGGATAATGACCTGTCCCAAGGACCTGCCCACTGATGGTTATTTACTAGAGCCCAGATGCTCTGGCTCAAAAAGAGCTGTGATCCGTCACCATCCCCCTGACTGAATAGGAGTGTGTCCTTCTGATATGACACTGTGACTTTTGACGCCATTAGTGTCCAGACAAGATGACCACATTGTCATTGCTTCAAAGCAAAAGCCGATTAGCAAAAAAGCACCGGGGCTGGGGGGGAGGGGGGGGATGGGCGGGGTAGGAAAGGAAAGATGGGACATGATGCCTGTGTTGTCAGAAGGAAGCTATGTACATTCTTTATTACATTATTTAGTGATGACATGAACAGTCACATTAAATCAGTGTTGATAGCTGAGATTAAGTACAGTTCCTACGTCCCTCTTTTGTCCCTCAACCATCTGAGTAGCCAGATCACACCAATTGTTTTGAGGGTAACGTGGCATAACACATAACCAAATTGGGTTTTGGGTGGTATTTCCTTTTCTTAAACAGTCCTATAATCTACACTCTTGTAGTCGTTACAGTGCAATAAAAAACGCACAGAAAGCTAATGATCACCAGAATAGTCACAGTGTAGTCACAGAAATGCAGCTGAGAGATCCTGCAATGGGTGGTGCTGCCTCTTGCAAAGGTGGTGTGAGATGTCCGTCTCTCCTACAGTAAACCAACCGCCCTGCATCAGCAATGATCTCTGGTGGACAGGGTCAAATCTTTCAGCTGCGAACAGTCTACACCAAATCCAAGCAGAGGAACTTGGAAGGTATTTATTTTATTTTCCAATATAGATGTTATGTGTTAAGGAACATGAGTGGGGGAGGTTTCAAAAATAAAATCTGCAATATCAAAGTGATGGCTCATAGGCAGTTGGTTGACATATTTGTCAGCTTTTCATCTATTTTCTCAACTGCAAGCAATTAAGAAACAGTTCCACGGAGGGATGATTTTCCAATGATTCATTGGAATGTTTAAATGGCTGTTCATCATTCTCTGTCCATAACTGTTCACATCCTGAGGAATTAGCCTAGAGGTTGACTGGACCCATCAGTGTGGTATATCATTTGAAAGGTGGGCACTGCATTAATATTCACCTGTCTCTATGGCTCATTAAACAAAATGTTAAAGTGATTAGATCTCACTTTCTAATGAAGTTCTGTCAGAGCAGTTCAGACCTGGGTTCAGACCTGGGTGGGGGGTGTCCTCACACACTGGAATGATAGACAGTTTCTGTATCCCAACTACAGAACTAAGTGATAGAGCATTGTGTTGATCAGGTTTGTCTCAACTTTCAATTGCTACGAAACTGCCCAATAAAGTAACCGCTCATGTAACTGTCATCATCTCATCTTCCACATTAAAAATACTACAACTAAAAACTTGTGTGGTTGACTGCTTTCACTCAGAACATATTGTGTAACCAATCCATGTCCCTGCCTTTGTAAAAATAACAGTAAGTACATTGACTTGGCTAACTAAATAGTATGTGTGAGGTCATTGGAAGTCACTAAAAATGGTTTCACATTGGTGCACTGTGCATGATATTTCTGATATTTCAACATTATGGGCATGATTGAGTGCCAAAAACCCAATTTACTATAAACCTAATAGGACCTAGTAGGACCAAAAGGCTACAGCATATAAAACTTACATCTCAACCCTTATTGTATCAAGGTAAGTACGATTATAATGCACTTTACCCTCATCTGGACTGGCTTTTTTGTTGGTTTGACAGCCCAGCTAACTTGGGATGAAATCCATATAAATTTGTGGTTTTTAGGGTTTTGGGTTTTGTGAGTTTTTATGCATGCTACAACCAAATGTCAACCAAATTTAAATAGAAATATTTAAATCCATCCCAAACATTGGGAAAATTGCAAATACTGTACACATACTGATTTTATCAATTTGGCAGATCAAAACTATTTTTTTATTTTTTTATTTCACCACTGGTAATCTACTGTGCCATTCTGCCTGATTTTGTTAATGATGTGTTATATCCTCTATGAAAATGTCCCACGGTGTTGTGTTAGGGTTCTGTAATACATTTTAACCAAGCACCCCCTCATTCTCCAAGCCCCTTTAGGGAAATTAATCCTGAATGCATTACGTCCAGACGGACATATCAGGCAGAAGATTAACATCCTCCTGAAGTCGCCCTCCTCTAGCCTTTCTCCTCCCATTCTAGGATAACATTCATTTACATAAACAGATAATCTCAGATAAGAACTTCCATTAGGCAAAGGTGAAATGGATCAATTTTCTCTGCCAGGATAAATCTTACGCCTTACACCTTACATCATACAGTATATTTTGCTGTCTCATATTGCATAGACAGTGTAAAATACCATTTATGAGGGGAATTTGGTATACATAGATAGGCTGTTGGAGGAACGGTCAGTGAACAGCAGTCAGTGAACTAGTATTGTCGGTGGCCAAAATGGCCACAGAGTGACACCTGCAGGATGAATTTGTTCTCACAGTCTGCATTAACAATGTCCACATTCACATTTGCAATGAAAGGCATCGATTAATAGAATTAGTCATCCCAATGCATGGCTTTAATACATGGACATGAAAAGAGGTACAGTTTTAAATATTTGATCTATGATTTTGACTTCTGAAGTTCAGGGAGGCCTATAGACTGTGGAGGCACTACAGAAGACATGGTACTAATGAGTCCCTATGTTCACATCTACTGTACAAATGGGAAGATAAATTGACTTTTTATTAAAAATAAATGAATACAATGATAATAGAAGTTTGTGGCTGAAGGCAAGCATTGTGACTAAGGAAATTAAAATTAAATCACTGATTAAACATGTAATAATACTTAATCAATTACACAGCTCCATGAACAATAAAAGCCTGTTCCCTTGAGATACAATCATGTGCCAGGCATAACTAAGATTAAACTTACACATTACAGATTTATTTCATCATATGTCTCAGATTTATTTAATGAATAGCTGGTGATCTGTATCATGATAAAATGCATGAGGCAAAAGATTGACTCTCAAAATGTACTTTCAAACTATTATACTCAAATACATGTTTGCAGACATACCTCAGATAGCAAAACCTAAGAGCAATAAAAGCAAAATAAAAAGTGATTTACATTACATAGAGTTGAAACAGTACATTATGTAGAATGCACATTTACACCAAATATAAAAATACAAGATTCAATGCTCTCAAGTGACCCAGTAAAGGCCGCAATCATAGATTGGGTTTATAGTCGCAGGTTGAAGCCACACAATGCCTTTAGCCAACTATCACCTGGAGTGCATAACTACAAGACACAATTGGCCCTGGGGTGTTACAAATACTATTGTAATTTTACAAATAATATAATGACCTCACAGAATTGCGTAGAGCTAAATGTGTTGAGTTTATTTAAATGAGCAATGAAGAATATGTTTGATATTTACAGAAATTAATGTGGGTCTGCTGGCTTTGAAATGGCTTGTATGAGGCATGAGGGGGATTGTGTCCTAAGACAAGAAATGCTTACAGTGTTGTCAATACAGCGTATACAGCAGCATTAATAAGCATGCACTAAGACCAGTAAAGTTCCACCCGATCACATACAGTGCCAGCTACCCATGGACCACTTCTTGTCATCATCTCCTGCACCTGGAGCTTGTGTACTGGCTTATAGGAAGCAGATTACAATAGTGCAAGTACATTACTAAACTGGGAATGCACAGCTGATGATTCCAAAAATAGAGAGACAATAATTAATGGTGTGTGTGCATTGCTTTTAGGTTTCTGCTACTGCTTACAGTGTACTGTGTATGAATTCATTAAATGAAATCTTTACATCGTTTTCTTTAAAACCAACACAACATCTTGCACGAATGAGTTCAACCACACTTCCACTCCGTGTCAGTAGACGGCGGTAATGCAACTTATAGGCAATTCTTAAATACCATAGAAGAACAGTAGTCGACTGTTGACTGCTTGCTGGCAGTTAGTGAGTTAACTTAGTATAGTAGTTACGGAAGATAACATTGTTTTAGTAGATATCTCTTAGTTATTAAATGATTCCATGTCATATGTGTACAAATGCTACTGAATATGCATACAGTTTGTACAAAATAAGTGAATGGTAAGTTTTTTCCCTTACGAAAACTATTGATTCAGGAAAATGCCGCTGGATTGGCTAGCTAACTGGATAGCAGTCGGAGGTTAGCTTGCTTGGTTTCTGAATCATTCAGTGAATGGCTAGGTAACGGGAAGGCAGCCAGCTAGCTGGATAAGCGAAGTATTAAGCTAACGGTTTCCCATATGTCACAAACTCCTGTCGGTCTGGGTTTGTATATTCTGCTAGTCAGCTAATTATAGTTGCGTTAGCTAAATTGATTCTCTAGCAAACCAAATATGGTGTAACGTTAGAAGATAGTCTTGGTTAGAAATAGACATTAACGTTAGCTAGCTAGTTAATTTTGTCTTTTAGTATATCTAACGTTAGTGTGCTGGTTAGTTGGCTACCTGGACCCAACGTTTTCCTGGACAACGTTAACTTGGAAAATTGATCGCGGAAGGTGTAGTATGGGCAACAACAAACTCACTAGTTAGGTACCTGTGTTAGTTAGAGAAGAGGCGATTGGGATGCAAGTTCTGGACGATGACTAACGATTGTGCTACGATTGCTAGCATAGCCAACATTACGAACTTGTCTTTATTAAACTTTAAAGGTTTCAAGCGAACATGTCTGGAAGGTGAATTTCCCGTGTTTTATCCGTATGTTTCCCAGCCCATCTGTATGCCATAACAGAGAGATTGGATGCTTTCATCATGCCTCAAAAGCTTCTGAAGAGTGCCCATTACATAGAGCTGGGAAGCTACCAATACTGGCCTGTGCTTGTTCCACGGGGAATTCGTTTGTACACATACGAACAAATTCCAGTCTTCTTGAAAGATAACCCCTACATCACGGATGGATACAGAGCTCACCTACCGTCAAAGCTTTGCATTAAAAGGTGAGTGTTAAACAAACAAAAATAAACATCCCCAGTTTCTTTTGTTAACCAAAATAGTTTTTCTACAATAAGGCACATTTCACATTTCTTAATGATTTCCCACTCAGTCCCATATAGTTTTGGAGCATCAAACGAAGACTATGTCAAGAGACATGCATGTCGGGGTACATACTCCCTTGACCTTGACCAAGGCACTGGCCTCAGAACTGGAGTTGGTCTCCGGGCACTGCACTGTGGCTGCCAACTGCTCCTAAGTAGCTTGGATGCAGAGGACATTGACATTGATTTTTATGTTGTAATTGAATAAAATCTTCATCTTAATTTCCTTGCGAGTTGTACATTTTGATACACATTGATCCAACCGTTTTATCTGCCTATCAATGAATTTGGAAATGTATTTGATCATTGATATCTTTCGATAATAATTAACAAATGAATACATTGAATATATGTATTAACCATAAACTTAACCATATTTCACCTTTAACCTCACTTCCCTGACACCATGTCAGTTAAATAGTTGAAGATAAAGATTTTGCTCCTGAAATTATGATATTTATTTCTGTAACTTTGGAATAAGTGGGGGACTAATGTTGGGCTTTCTGCTTCCAGCCTCTTCATCCTGTCCAATGAAACGGTCAACATTTGGAGTCACCTGCTGGGCTTCTTGCTCTTCTTCTCCCTGGGGCTGTATGACATGACAACAGTGCTGCCCTCAGCTGGGGCCTCCAGAGAAGACTATGTCATCTACTCCATAGGGCTCTTCTGCTTTCAGGTAGGGCCCTGAGCGCCTTGCTGACATCACATTTCTGTTTTGATGTTCCCAGAGGACAACTGATTTAGTGTAATTCCAAGAGCATTATGTCACATTATTGCTCTGCATGTTGTTGTATATTTACCTGGATTGTTCTTGGTGAGGTGGTTTGCGTGTTGTTTTGCAAAATCTAATGCTTTGGCATGAAATGTGCCTTGACCTGATTTATGGAAAACGGAAATCGTATTGGTTATGCAAATACATTCTTGGCAGAAGCAGCTATATTGTGAGCTATGCCATATCGTAGGCAAATTCTATTCTAGGTACTGGCTCTGACCAGGAAAATGCTTTTTCCTGTAATCGTGTGTCATTTCATAACATGATTTCTGTCTTTTGCTTTTGCTTTTTGCTTGTGTCAATCGCAATGATCAAAACAGATGAACTTCACTTTATTGTCCAGATGTTCCTCAGGCACAGATGGAGCCTGCTGGACTCTTTCTCAAAGTCTCCTTGTTTGGTTCAGGTGTGCATGCTGTGCTCGGTTGGTTACCACCTGTTCTGCTGCCACCGGTCGGAGAAGACCTGTCGCCGCTGGATGGCACTGGACTATGCAGGAATATCCATCGGAATCCTCGGCTGTTACGTTCCAGGAGTCTTCTATGCCTTCTATTGCAATGGTGTAAGTTAACCCTCTGAAAGCAATGAGATCCCTTCAGACCGGGCCTGGTAAACCTGCAAGACTAGTGAAGCTTTGTGGGTAATAATGATTGATTGTTAAAGATTCCATTGCATTTAGCTGATTATATTCTTATGTTTTTTGGTGTTCTTTGGTCAAAGATCAAGGACAAATGACCATGTGAGTTTGCTTGCATCCTTTTTTCCTCCTTTAATTACATAGTTTGGTGCATTGACTGGAACTTTTGTGCTTCTCACCAGTACTGGAGGCAGGTGTACCTGATCACCGTGTTGGCTATGATCCTGACGGTCTTCTTTGCCCAGATCCACCCCCATTACCTCACACAGGAGTGGCATCAGCTCCGCACCACCATCTTCTGCTCTGTCGCTGGATACGGGGTCATTCCTGCCACCCACTGGGTGTGGCTCAACCATGGCTTTGGGGCCATCATTGTCCAGGTAAGGGAGATGGATATTCATCAGGTTCGCCAGAATGGTCAACCACCTTGATCTAGGGAAGGTCGGTCCCAGTCCTGATGGGCCAAAACTTCAGCCGCCATACCGTTCAGTTAGCAGCCACTTTAAACCAAAGAATATCCACCTCAGGGTTTGGTGCTTTCTGATGGAATGAGGAGTTCAATTAACTTCTTCTGACCTGTAACAGAATAAAAGGCAGCTGAAAACATAACTGGCCCATCTCTGATTTTAAGACCATGATGGTTGTTCCATCTAGTAAGGTGATGGATTTTGCTTAAGTGATGTCTATTAAAGTCTTTACATACAGTACCTGGCTGTTTACAGGTTTGTTTATTTCTCTGCAGGAGTTTTTACCTCGTGTTTTGGTCATGTATTTGATAGCTGCAACAGCCTTTGTTTTCTATATCACCAAAGTTCCGGAGCGCTATTTTCCAGGTATGTATGTATTGTCGTTTCTTTTTAAAAAGTTCTGCATATAGCTATGTTCGAAACTAAATTCAGATAGCGTTCTTACATGGTATTTCGTGTCAGTATGTGAGGCATTCATGGCATAGTGGAACCATGGGCACAGTGTAAGATTGCAGTATATTGCTAATGGAAGTGTGACAGGGAGTGTAACTTAGTGCTGTATCCCTGTTGGGAGTATTTGAAATGAAACGAATGCCTTTGGCTTCCACAGGGCAGCTGAATTACCTTGGGGCCAGTCATCAGGTGTGGCACATCCTCGTGGTGCTGATGTTTTACTGGTGGCACCAGACTGCAGTGTCCATAATGCGCTATCGCCACAGCCAGCCCTGCCCAGACCACTCCCCGAGCGGGTAGTATCCTACAGCATGGGCCACAGCGTTGTCCCAGCTCTACCCACCCCACATCTTTCCAGTCAGTCTGGAGCAACGGTCATGTCTGACCATATCACACATCCGCATGCTTATGTTACTAGTTAAGACGGGTTGGCGACATGGTGGTGAAAACTTCCATATGCTAGTTTCTTTCTTTTTTTTGAACTTCAGAATTAAGTTTGAGAGTGTGGTCATTATGTCCTTACCTAATGGATGGCCTGTTCTTGAATTTTCTAACTTGGATAAATATTCTGAAGCCTTTATTTTATGTGCCTACTAATTCATTTCTAACTGATGACATGTAGTATTGGTACACTTTTGTCTTTTGTACAGGTGGACAATTAGAATTTCATTTTTTATTAGAATTTCGGACTTCATGTTAGTTATCATTTTCTTATGCATATGACCAGGATTCATTGGTCAAGCAACACAGTGCTCTCATAACTGTGTTTAGTGAGCTGCATAGTTAAGGCAGTAATATCTCAGCATAGAATTTGTAAAGGAAAAACAGTCACATTCACTGTTACAGCAAATGTTTACAATATATTGTATGTTATAACAAGGGAGTAATGCAGGTTTGAAATATGTTCAGTATTTTACTACAATTGTAGGAAATGTATTACATGAAATCAAAATACCCATAAGTTGTTTTATTTTGAATCATAGCTTGTCGCATACGTGAAATGTACATGTGTACAATACTGCTTGCACCATTGCTGTAGTGTGCATACTTTTGTGTACTTTAGTAATTCACCTGTTCCACCATCATGCTGTATGCCTTTGTATGCCCTCTGCACAACCTGTATACCGGGCAGCTGTATCAGTGATGAGTTTTACTATGAAGTGTCCTTTCAGAATGTGTGGTCCAGTCGCTTTGAACTGGAATTATGCATGATTTCTCTTACTGTAATGAGATGTTATTGGGACTCTTGGTGTGTGGCACCACGACTGTATTTAAAGATATAATTACAGTTTTTGTGAAATGAAGTTCATTGATCACACCAGAGAAATTCACTGTATGCACAGTGCTTGACGTTGACGAGAGACCGTGTCCAAATTAAGCTTCTCTGCATGGTATATTTATTTAGACCTATTGTTTGTCCTGATTTTCTTAAAAAGTTGGGCTTTTTTTTAATACATCCTGTTTCTCTGCTTTGTGTTACTAGTTTTGACATTATTAATGGTATTATTATTAACAAAATTGTATCCTTCAAATTAGCATGAATCGGGTATATTGCATTAGGTGGAGAATGTAGGCTAGGTGTAGCAGTGCTCTCACCTTTAATTGACCAGATAGCTTTGAAGTCTGCTTGAAGTATTTTCTCCTTAATATGTAGCGCTTTCTACTCAATAATGCCATGAACTTCAGTGCTTGCCTAGGTCAGTGTCCATGGAAACGATTTCTTCTGCATTAACTCATTTATAAGTGGACCAAGTTCAGCTGATAATTGCACTGCATTTGTAGATACTCCATTGCTAACACAATAAGTTCCTGTTAAGACCTGGTGCGAACACACATACACACTGTACAATCAATCCTGTTCTCTATCGCTACTCTGAGCAGTGATGTACACTTGTCAGATTTGTGTACTTGACAATTGATTTCAAATGAAAATATACACGTAAGAGTAAACCTGTGTAGATAACAACGCCCTTTGCCTTAACCTGTAAAACTGTACATGCCCACTCAACAGTGTTGTATGTTTTGTTGTTTGTGCATGTATTGCCTGATTGTTACTTCTTAAATGACCTTTTTGCTGCCTATGATCACTTTCAACCTTCAGGGGTTATGTGCAATTCATGTATGATACCATACGAGAGCTGTCTTTGTTCAGTATTTAAACTTAATATGTATGAATGTAGTCTGATATTTTGGTCGTGGTGTAGTACTCTGTTCATTTTAGTTTTTGTGTGCTTATTTCCACCCCAGTGCTTTCTTTGCATTAGTTTCTGATTTTTTTTTTTTTGGTTTACTGTGCATTGTTTGTAGCTGCTATTCTGTACAATGAGCCTTGTTATTCAATGAGATAAAATGCGTAAGGTTTTACAAAGATGCAAAACACTGGGACATGTACTGTTGTGAATCTGTTGTTTAATTTATTATATGATCAATACTGGTCAGTTTCCAACTGTTTAATATTGGATATGTAATCATATCAGTTGGAATGAATCTTATTGGATTAATTGATTTATTTTTCACATTGCTATCACGTCCCTTAATATCCTCATGAAAATGGCCTGACATTTCAAATGGCACTGAATTGTATTGTCAGATTTATTGGTACACAAGGCTACAAATGATGCCACTATTGGGATTTTCACACAAGTTTACCAGCAAATTAATTGTTAAATTACACAATTGCAACTACATTGCATGGTCAATGTACACTAAAATACAGATTTTGAAGAAAGGTTTAATACGTTTCTCACCACCCTCATCATTTATTTAAGATTGCTTGAAAATTGTGAAGCAACAAAAATGCAAATGTGAGTTGAGCCTCTTTTATGCTAATCGTGTTGTATGTAAGCAGCTGTTTGACTTTTGTAAAATGTTTTAGAATGACAACAAAATGTTTTGAAACTGGACACTGAATAAAAAGGGCACATTGTCTTAATGCAGGTTTCATGAATGTTGGTGATTTTGTTTTTCCACTTCCGCTGCCAAACTTTGAAATGGTAAAGGAATTGGACATTTTCAAAGATCCAACTCAGTGTCTTTGACTGACTATGTAAAACAAAGTCCAGAATACATTTTTCCTTGAGTCAATTGTCTATGGTCTATTGCCCCCATTCTGAAGCTCAAGCTTTGGAAGTTTTTAATTGGAAAGGCAATTCTTTACAGGTGGTGAATCCTGTGCCCTCTTGTGTATGGCCAACAGATGGAGCTACTTCTCACCCTCAGTTTAGGGAGATCATTGTCTTTTACTCTTTGCTATTCCCATTTGAACATAAAATGGAATGTTGTGTGGTGCACATAATTTAAATAGAATTTCATATGTGGGTGCTATGGCCCTGTGTAATAATACAGACACAAATAAAGGCCAGCAAAGTCATTTAAATTATCACAGTATTTGTTACTTCGAGTGCTGGCCTTTATTTGTGTCTGTATTATTACAATGGGCCAAGGTACCCACATACAGCTTTTTAACTGGTTAGTGAGCATGTCTTTCCTTTAAAGGAAATAGTCCAGTCTAATGCACAATTTTATGTTCTTCCCGATTAGTGAAATAGATGCTGAATTGTACTCTGTGACACTTATTGGGGTGACTGAATTGGCAAAAGCTTTTGCCCTCCAGAGGTGGTGCCTAGCAAAATATTATGTATTGTACTTCAATAATTAGATGGGCTACGTTCTGTCAATGATAATTCTGACTAAACTTGACTTAAAGAGCTCTGCTTAGAGGGTGTTATTGTGCTTTGGCCAGGTCCAAAAATAAAACTGTGAATAAGAATCTAATCTAATGTATTAAATCAGAGATTTAAATTTAACAACTATTTTTAGTTGAACATAAATTCTCACTAAAATAAATTAAATAACCTGCAAAATGAAAAATGTTGACACATATTTTCATGTTTTTTTATTCACAATATCCTTCCACCCAACAAGTTGGTTCAAACATATAAACTTTCACAGCTTTAGTGTAATCTTTAGTGCACAGGTGTAATAAACGTTTCTGAGGAATGCAGTGCCAGGAAGTAAATTCCGATACGAATGGGA
Source organism: Conger conger (assembly GCF_963514075.1). Lineage (NCBI taxonomy): Eukaryota > Metazoa > Chordata > Actinopteri > Anguilliformes > Congridae > Conger > Conger conger. Next base: position 39,065,416 of record NC_083771.1, read on the forward strand.
CATGGTGGCGTGGTATCGTTGTGATGAAGTGGAACTTGTGTTAGCTTGACTGAATTCTCGGGGCATTCCAGTCCCAGTTCCTTGTTGCGCACTCCCGCGCTCCGTCTTTGGTCAGGGCCCCTGCTTTGAGGCGCCGTGCTCACTTGGCATGCTTCTTGAAGATGGCGATGTACTCCTGCACGTCGTCTGGGGAGCCCAGCACTATGGGCTCTCTCTGGTGGATGGAGTCGGGCTGGATGTCCAGCACGTTGACGGCCCCGGTGGTGGCCATGCCTCCGGCCTGCTCCATGATGAAGGCCATGGGGTTGCACTCGTACAGCAGCCTCAGCTGCCCGGTGGAGAGAGCAGTCTTACCTCTCTGTAATGGAGCTTATAATGCACTGCTAATCTTTACCGACAACTGATTGTGTGCTCAAGCACAGAAGGAGGGCCAGTGGGTATACATGTCAAACTATGGCAATAGTTTATCCCCCCCCCCCCCCCCCCCCTTGTCCAAAACATAATGCATTTTAAGCCTGATACTGCAAGTCAGTAATGGTCAGAAAATACTTACTGCATAAAGCATGAAAGATTGTGCAAGTTTCATTTATCTTTGCCAATTTATAACCTGCACTATTCAATCAGGTGAGATGTCCAAAGACGACATCTTTCAGCATTACATCTTTTTAATTTTTCCAGAATTCTTTAAACTATTCTTTAAAAAGACACTTCTCTTTTAACCAGGTTTATTTCTAACCTTATTTGTGGAAGAAGTTATTCTTACCTTGCCCTTAGGGCTCTTGACATTGGCGGGGTATAGAAAAATGCCTCCGTACACTAGTGTCCGATGTACATCTGCTACCATTGAGCCGACATACCTCCCACCATAGGGGGCGCTGCCATCCTGAACATCAGGAAAAATGTGCACATTTGAAACCACTAATTCATAGCCTCAGTTGAATGGTCAGGGTCTCAACACTGCGGTTCCAGTGCAATAATAAATGTGTTTAAGTATGAATATAAACTGTGTGTTTGTGCATGGGAAGTAATTAAAACAGGATTATGGCAAGAAAATCACACAGATGTTACAATACCTCAGGGAATTTCTTCTTTTTCAGGTACTCTGTGACAGCTGGGTCAAAGTACTTGGCGTAGCCTTCATTCAGACTGTAGATCTTGCCTTTCTTCTTTATCCTGACATCCTTGTCCACAAGAATGAACTCACCAATGGCCTTAGGAGAACATTGAGCCAAAAACGTTTTTTACCCAAACCACACAGAATTACTCGATACACAAGCGTTGTCCTGATCTGTCATTTAACTCCTGAATTGAGACTAGCATGTGGAATATAAAGTGTAAAGGTTCACATAGAAATGGCTTGCGTGTTTAGATGTGTCTATTGTGTAATGGAAGGAGATTGTAGAGAACGTACAGGGTCCAGCATGAAGCAGTTGACACCCTGGCCCGTAGACAGCACCATCATGGTAGCGCTACCATATAGGGCATACCCAGCTGCCACAATGTTCCTCCCAGACTGTAGGGCATCCTTCTCATTTGGCTCATCATCTGTTGTCTAGGGCACAAATGCAACTGATTATAAAAAAAGCAAAACAAAAGTATATTTGGAGTTGAAATTAAAGAGTGTATTTTCTTTAATGTTCTGGTTAGCAGATGGGCCTCGTGAATGAAGTGCACAGCGGTGCAGGTTCGGTCAGGGAACTCATGGCCAGTCGACCAATGGTCAGCCTCGCTGTTGCATACATACACACCCTTTTCCATAATCAACCAATCACATACTACACATTTCTTACCTATCAATCACAGGCACTCATCACTGATGGTGTGCCTTCTTATGTCAACAGGCTGACGTTCCCTGGGCTTGGCTTAGCTTGTGCTACTACTGCATCCTTTGCTTGCTACTGCATCCTTTTCCCGCTGTTTCATCCCTGGCTTTCTACTGCATATTGCTGCTCACCGTCCACCACCCCTGTTGTTTGGATCTGCTGCTAGGTACTACGGGAGGGTTTCTGCCATTCTTCCTGTTTAGTAGGGGAGATGTATTGAGCTCACTGTTTGATAGGTTAGTGCATGCTGGTGCATGCACTGGAGCAGATCCATTCAGTGCCAAACCTAAAAAATGCCTACTTACATACTCATTAAAATATGTCATCTAAATATGTGAGACTGAATTTAATTTGCTAGTGCCATAGATTTTCTCTTGCATGTGTAATAATTTCAATAATAAATAAAAGCTTGAATAAAACCACTTTAATAATGATAAAACCCGGTTGTACAGTATATTTCATGGGAATCAAACCTTTCTGTAGATTGCAAAAATGGTTCCAATTGATGCAAGACAGTCGATGTTTGAAGAACCATCCAGAGGGTCGAAACAGACCACATATTTACCCTGGATAAAGCGTCAAAAGACAATAGGAACAAGTATAAATGAGACTGTAAAACCAATTGTCCACAGTAGACCATGATGACTCCGTAGTTAGATGACACAAACCCTTCTCTCTGGCTCCACAATGATGGCCTTTTCATCTTCCTCTGAGACCAGCACACATGAGGTGAAGGATGACTTGATCATGTTAATGACCAAGTCATTGGAGAGGATGTCAAGTTTCTTCACCTGGTCCCCTGTCACGTTGGTACTCCCAGCAATGCCGTAACTTGAAGAAAAGAGTACATACGGGATCAGTGGATTGAAAGGCAAAGCACGTCCAGAGCAAGTGAAGTGTATGAAATGGTACTGTGAGGATCTGGCTGGAGACAGTACTGCAGCTATGGGTCGCTGTGTGCTCAGAGGGGCTTATGACAAGTGGCTTTCCACCCATTTGGTCTGCTGCAATAACGTCATCTGCTATCAGTATTCCCCATCGCTACCATGCTCAGTTTTAAACCAGTTTCTGATTACAGGACAATGGTCCTGAAACTTTACCTGTCATTCACTCCACAATTTGTCATGCACTGCATCTGGTCAGAATATGATCCCACATGCAACCACTGTCCCATTTCTAACTAAAGTTGTGGTTGACTGAATCCCAGCCTATATTATGCAATGATATGATCCATTGAGGAAACTCACTACCACCTTCCTGGAAATGAACAGAAATCTCAGAACTCCTGAAAAGCAGGTTATGCTACAGTTTTCATGGTATCAAATGATAAGGCACAGACACAAGTGGAGGAACAAGTCAGTGTCGGCAGCCATTTTGGGGAAGGAAGTTAATAATCACACTGAATGCGGAGTTAGACCCTCGCATCTGTGGAAATAATTGAGGTGGAGGACAACGGCAATAAACTTCAAGAATCATTGATTAACCCAAGTAACATGGGTCAGCTAACCTATTTTCTCAGCTCAGATATGGAAGCAGACCCTGAGACCTTAAAAGTTGTGCAGAAACATTTGCTGAGCAGACAGGATTATTCAGTGTTCATCTCTTGGTAAATATTTGGTTTTCCACTGCAACTGACCTTCAGAAACCATTCAAGTGTTAGGTTGCAAGATATATATTTAAAATTGTAATTGTGAAGTGTTGCTGCGTACACTATCATTTGTTTTAAGACGAATATTAATTTACTGTATTTAATGTATCCTGGTCAATATGTTCATATGACGTAATGTAAATTTAGCTTTTGCAGGCAACCCCCCCCCCCCCCCCTCCCAGTAAAGATTGAAATTAATACATTATTAATAGCTCCTGCATCCCTCCCCTTGACAAGTGAAGCAAAAGCTCAAGCTCAAGACTTTTACTTACAGATTAGCAATGCCAGCTTTTCTGACTGCGCTTGAGATGGCTTTGATGGCTGTGCACAGTGAATTGAGAAGGGTGGTCAGCTCTCCAGTGCCCTTGGCTTTCCTCCCCTCCTCCAGCACGAACCGCGTGAGGGTAACCACATTGGTGTCGAAGCCTCCTCTCTCTGACATGGCGACGGTGGGGAGAGTGCAGCCGTGCCGTGGACCGGTGCCTCAGGTGAGCGGTGTTTGGTGTGGTGGAATCTTTTTAAAAAGGGCTTTTTAATCGGACCTGTGAAAAAGGGGTGTGCCCCGAAACAAGCCAATCCGAAGTTTGGTCCCGTGGAGGGAGAGGAGTGGCTGTGTACGAACACATCTGGCTTTGTAGAATACAACAGGGCAAAGTTCATGCAGATCAACAGATACCACAGGCACGGTGCAAAGAGACGGGACAACAATAATAGGCTCTTTCAGGCTTGTAATTAAGTAGAAGCTGACTTGCGTGAATGCACAGCTTTGTCAGCATGGAAGTACGCTAACAGCGGCCGTATGTCACGCATTTGAACATTTTTACAGTGTTGCTAAGTAGTAATTAACCACAAGTTCATGTTCACATTCACATTCTGCCAAAATGCAGTGAATTACACAAAAATAAACGCTATGTCAACTCCACTCCACAACAACACAATATTTATATTTTGGAGAGGACCTAGCATGTTAATTAAGAAGACAACCAGTGAAGCTGGAGGTGTAGATAACAGTAGATGGGGAATATGTGTTTGATGAATATATTCCACCTTCCTCTCATGGGGCTAGAGCTGGCTGGATAAGAAATAATGACATTTATATGATGATGTATTGAGAAGTTAAGTGATATTACATTTACACTAATTTGTGAATGCAACACTGCAGTGCAGTAGGGACACTTTAAATTCTGGAGCTTTGGGTGTGGGGTACAGTAGAATCAATATATCATGCCTGGCTTCACAATACAGTATTATATTGTGGTGATAATATATTGATATTAAAATAAAAAATGTGGAACTAAAATGCACTGTGTTCTGATGGCTCATTTACAATACGTCTACATAATGATCTGAAACATAAGATCAATTCATAAAAGAATATTCAGGCAACTGTCATTTAATATAGGCCTCTCCATGTATCTGTAACTGACTCTGAGAAGCAATGTGTAAGATAATTATTTGTTTTAGTGTGGACAAATTTCCTCCATGAAAACGGCTCTTCTTTTTGAACTTGCAAGTTGCAAAAGCTCCAATAAAGATAAAGATGACAGGTCTTTGAAGGTGTAATGGTTTCTGCTTCATCCGGACAGTAGCGTGTATGACTGACAGAATGCACTCCACTCCCAGAATGCCTGAGGTACGTGGGATAGAACTCAGTTGCACTTGTTTTTATTACCTCAAAACTTCAGACTAGGCTCTAGGTTGCACTTATACTTTTTAAACATTTAAAGATGTCTCTGCAACCAGATGAAATTAGGAGGTGATGTGTCTATAATTTTTTTAAATCGCATGAACATTTAACATTTTGTAACACCGTTGACATACTGGACAACCTCACTGCAATGGCGTAAGACATTGCAATGATGTTTTATGCCAGCTGGGTATAAATGAAAGGACGTCCAGTACAGGCATTTCTGGGTTTTGTCTGATCATCAAAGCCCATACTCCATGCCTGCTGGGTAGCTCCCTCAGGACGCTGCTTGTGCATTTGAGCGAGCAATGGATCAAATGCGGCCCATGGCGGTGCCGACTAGGGCCAGCTACCTGGCGTAACCCATGGGAGGTATGGTAAGGATTCAGTTGGTGGCGATAACAGAGTTCAGTTAGTAGGACCCCTGTCGAGTATGATTGGGTCTCCTCCACTCTGTCGTGTGAGAAGAAGCAGCTGGCTGGCAGCTCATGTTTCGGTGCACAACTGAGAGTCGTCTTCACTCAGCACATATGAATATATATATGAATATATATATATGAATGCGCTTGTTCATTGTTCTCCAATGGGACATTACACATTTGGGAATGGAGTTGCCATTATTTTAAAGGCCCTACATTCATTCATTAATTCATTCATTCATTCATTCATTCATTATCCAAACCCGCTTATCCTGAACAGGGTCGCAGGGGGGCTGGAGCCTATCCCAGCATACATTGGGCGAAAGGCAGGAATACACCCTGGACAGGTCAGCAGTCCATCGCAGGGCACACACACCATTCACCCACACATCCATACCTATGGGCAATTTAGACTCTCCAATCAGCCTAACCTGCATGTCTTTGGACTGTGGGGGGAAACCGGAGTAGCCGGAGGAAAACCCATGCAAACACATGTCTATCTGAAATATTTTTAAAAAGTAAAAAAAATAAAAATTCATAAATTCAAATACGTATTTCTGACTCTTCTTCTAGTCTAGTTGACATAAACGAATTACTTGTTTTTAGGCTTCTCAAAGTTATCCTCCTCACAAGTATGCTTACTTTGTAAAAATACTAGAACAGAGAAAGGTCAAATACTGCACGTAGGCATCTCAAATGGATGAATGAAACAGTCCCTGACAATCACCTGAGCAGAGATGACTTCATTAGACACGGACTATGTGCTTTCACAATGGACGTTTCTGAAATGTTTGCACAAAATGCCTGAAGGGGATTGCTCAAGCAGAGGCCCTTTGAACTTTGCCATGGATCAACATGTTATCATTGTCTGAATTGTGAGTGAGGGATAAACAGCCCTCTGAGGTCTTTAAATTTGAAATTGCACTATAACTGCATTAGGCATTTATGTTGATGATAATCATGAAGATGATGATGATCATCATCATATTATTATTATTATTATTATTATTAGTAGTAGTAGTTGTAGTAGTAGTAGTAGTAGTAGTAGTAGTAGTGGTAGTATTAACTGATATGAACTAATTTACCAGTGTGAATAATCTACAAAGCTGAAATTGCCTAGAAACCAAAATCACGATATAGTTCTTATGTATATCTCGCATAGTTCTAGGTTATCTTAGGACCCAATAAACATAAACAGAAGTTCAGAAGAATGCACATTGTGTGCTGTTCATTGCTGAAGTCAAATAAGTCCTCATGCCAAACAGTGGCTCATGTGATTAGTCAATCAAGTCTGCATTTATGTCTCCAGAATGGCTGTCATGTTTTAAAAACGTTGCAGTACTGATATTGCAACAGTAGTGTTATCATGGTGGTTAATGATTGACAGCAGTGGTTGAATATCAGTTCAGCTACCAATATATAATCTGATGTCGAGTAACAGTGCAACCAATGTTTCATAAGCTATTGTGCCAAACCTCTAATGCAGTGGTCTCCAACTCTGGTCCTGGAGAGCTACTGGGTCTGCTGGTTTTCATTTTCACCTTAAAATGAGAACCCTGTTGAGACCAAGGTAAACAGGTGAGGTCAGGTCAGTGTGTAATCAACTGTTGTCATTATGTGCAGAGTAACAATGAAAACCAGCAGACCCTGTAGCTCTCCAGGACCAGGGTTGGAGACCACTGCTCCAATGTCTCAGAAACACACTGCAGGATTTTAGGCAGCATTGTAAATATCAGAATATTGCCATCTGCTGGCTAGTAGTGGTGCAGCAATGTATGTCTTGAACTAAGTTTGGTTGGAAATATGTCCAATGGTGCCACCTGAGGAAGTGTGAAAGAATTACCAACATGATATACAAACTCATTTATGTTTATAATTCTAAATAAGCACAATACAATTAATATTTACTTATATAAGTACAACCTCAACATATTTTCTTACTTTAGACAACAAACCTTGAATGCCCAAATGCCAGACATTGTAAAGTTCATGTGCCATCAAAAACCTCAAAAAACCAAAGCTGTGTGAGGCATTTGAAAACATGCACTGAAACGATATAACACCAAAGCCCTCCAGAAAATAAATGATCACTTTAAAGGAATATTTTGCATGCCTATTTGAACACTAAAGCTAATCCAGTGTTTACTTTGTTAAGTCAGATTTACTTCATATAATTATATAATAGGAGTGGTTAGTTGGTCATTTGTAAAACAAATTAATTAACTTATCATTTGATAAGACTAAACCTCCTCAAATCCTCCATTTCATTGTTTATTAAAATGTCTAATGTTGATAATATGAATTTCATTAACTCTTCATTCATAACTAGAAAATACTGTCGACCAAGTATGTTATCCCATCTATCGTCTCCTTGAATGCAAAACTCCCTGGGTCTCCAATTTTCCGTTCTGCGTGTTCAGCATCTTCCATGGTCATGCTAGAACACATTCTACGCATGGCCTCAGTCAGGCCTTTAGCCTTGCTCTCTAAAACCCTGAATCTAAGTCCTCTGACTTCAGACTCCTCAGTATCCATATACGGTTGTACATTTATCTTGTACCATATACTTCTCCTCTTACGGGAGCTTTTACTCCTACCCCATTGGCGTGTGCGAGGGGTTAACAATGCATTCCTGCCTAACCCATCTTCTGTCAATCTCTCATCAGGAGGGCCTAGGGCCAGGTCCTCGACAATACAACAATTTGTAACATACAATTTGGTAATTTACTGCACCAGACACCTTTGGCTAAAGTGACTTACAGATGTTAAGCAAGCAGTACAATAGCTGGAGATGTGCAGTTTCAATCAAGTGCCACTGTAATGGTACAGGCCTCAAGACCTATAAGATAAAGGGATAGATTTTGAAGCACTACATGACCTCATAGATCAGGGTGATGATTGGGTAGAAGTCTTATATATATATATATAGAAAGAAAGAAAGAAAGAATATAAAAGATAGACAGTTCACAAGTGTCAAGACTTGATTACACACCACCTTTGTTGTTTTCACATATAATCACTGTACACTTTATTTTTCTCATACCTTGGTGAATGGTGAATCTTTCAGAATTCCTCCTTAGTGTGAAATACAGAAGGTGATATGATATTGAGCCTCCTCTTGAAGCCACAAAACCTGAGATCATGCATTAGATTTAATCCACGCTGATTGTACAAAATTATTAACAACAGATGACGGTATCTGAATGTTTGATGGGGACAATCATCAATACAATAAAATGTATTTATTTATTTATGACATGCATATTTTCCCCGCCGGGAAAGCCCTATATTTCATTCCTCAAAGATCAATGTCTGAAACAAGATAGTTGTAACAATACAACTTTACAAACTCAGTGTTTTAAAGGAATACAACATTTATATTACCTTGACTTGTTCAGTTAATGCAGCAATGTCAAACGCAACAGTTTGACGTATTTTATTCCTGTTCGTGTGTGGAACGGTATAGTTCAAAGAGATAACCCAGAACAACATGCGCTTACTTTGTCCAGTCGGTAGGCCAACAACCCAGCTTGAGAACGATGCGTCATTCATTAATATTTGACACCAGAGGGCTCCGGATACCTGCCATGAACGTCACGCTCGAACACACCCTTTTGAGTTCATCATTGAGGTGTACACTTGTACGAACTTTTTGCGCATGAGCAAGAAGTGAACTGCTGCAGAAGGGCATTGAAAACTAAAAAGAAGAAGAAAAAAGAACAGCTGAGCCCAGTTGAGGGGTTGTTTTTAATCGTGTTTTGTGTTGTGCAATCGTAAGTATAAACAACTAATTGCATGTGAAGTGCTCTGTTGTGCTTAGGGAAAGAGGTAAAGTAAAACAACCTAAAGGAGGACACCAAAGTAATTTGGTGCTGTGTGCATCAATCGGGGTGAGTAGCATATGCCAAATGTTGTATGTAGCATACGCATTTACACTTCCCTTTATCGTCATTCTATTTAGCACAAATAGCAGATAAAACGCAATTTACACGGGTGCTTTACAATGTGGAATTTACATGTTTATAAGAGGCCGTTTTTGTAAGTTGTAAAGCAACCAAAGTACATGCAACTGAGAGCAAGTGAGCGGTGTATTTATGGATTAGTTATCACAATAAAATATAACGTTTAAGTACCATGCATAACGTTTAATTGTGTAGGCCAACACGAGAGTTCCTGGAGAATCTGGATAGCTAGCACACCGATTTTTCTTAGTAGAAAAACATCCGTTTCATTGCACATTAGAGTAGTTACAAGAAACTACATTTATCCATAATATTATATAGGCCTACCCTACGCTGTATGGTCGAGTAAATGTCATAAAATCCATGTATATATTCGTGACTTGGCCTATTTAGCTTCTTTAGGGATCATCTAGCGAAGATTTCTCTCACATTTCACGGAATGACCACACCACGGCTACTGTGTTCACTCGGTTACCTACGGATAAATGCGTAATAATAATATTAATAACGTTTCGCATTTTATTTTTAGGGTATGTAGCGGTGCACTTATCAGTTTTGGTAATTGGATGCACGCTTTTGCATCCCCTTGTTCATGCTTATTGGCTACAGTTGGAGAACTTACGTTTGAAAAATACCTCTACCTTTTGTTTCTTTATTGAAAATACCTTGTTTACTGTCAGCTTATTTCAAAGATATGTGATTCTCACTCAACTCACGGACTCACACTTTCTACCTTGAAAGTAGGCTATGCAGTGAAAGGATTGTACACTGCAAAGATCATGCTATCATAGCTGTTGCCTCAGATCCGATCTAGTGAACATTTTCACACCAAATTGGCATTCACGTGTGCCTGTCTGCAGTACAGCATAATTTAATTCACTTTGTTTTTCAGTAAAATAATCGTGTCTGAACACGGTCTCTGCTTTCATTATGAACATGCATTTGGTATGATTCCAAAGGTAGGCTACTGGCATACTGCAGAATTGGCTCACATTTTGACAGGAAGTATGTACCACAATGTTGACTGTTTCAGGCATTGTTACATTGTTATAGATGACCAGATGTGTCTAATTTCAAGAGCCAACATGTGGACATGCAGTAGGCCTAAATGCCACTGCTTGCAGGTGAAATGTAAGGTTGAATTATATTTTGTATTACACGTGGCACTACAGTGTATGTGAAAACACCAATTGACAGGTTTCAGTGTTGGGATTGAGGCTGCCTCTGGAATTGATACATTGTTTGCTGATTGTTTTGGTCAATGTTTTATCCAGGTACTCCTGTCACTTGGGCTATTCAGTGCACCATCACTGTTCTCATTTCCTAAGATTTAAACACATTTTTTTGTGTTATATCACCGAGAGGTTGAGAATGATAGCAGTCAATTTTGAAGGATGTCAGTTTTGAAGGATGTAGTGCCCTTTTCATGATTATAAAATACTATAAGCAAAGAAGTAGCATTTTGTTAAACAACGCACACATTTCTTTCAATCCAAACCATGCAATGGGAATCCAGGACTTCAGAGACTTAAAATTAATCATAAAGTAGGATATAAACTAGTTTATATAATGCATATAGGGTATCAAAGATACGTATATGCAAAGGAAGTAGCCATTTATTTCGCATTAAACAAGCTCAGTTTCAGTTCCAGTTCTTAGTCTTGTTCAGACATCAGTTGGTCTGTTAATGTCTTTGGCAAGCCTTTGATAATTTGAGTGGTGATATCAGAATATGAGGCTCTGTCTGGCCCCATAAATTCCTCTTTTCATAAGCATGGCATAATTAGATCTGGTTCTTTGATTCTCAAGAGTCTACAGTTCCTAAGTCTACTGTTTCCATCAGCCATTCTCATAATGGGAGGGGGGGAGGGGGACATGAATGCACAGTTTTCTGAGTTTATTCAGAAAAGTGGCATTTCATTTACAGATTATAGTAAGCAATTGTTTGTGTACCAAACACATACATTCTGTGAAACAGGAAGTGTAGGAGGAAGTGTAGGTTCCCTCCTGGGCATGTTTAAGCTGACCCTGTTGACGTGGCTGCAGGTTTTTAAATGAACAATTTGCTGTGAAGCCTGTGTCTTGTGATCAAGACAGACCAGTGGCCTCGGTCTCTATCTGTAAAAAAGGAGCCGTCACATTGTTTGTATAAAGGAAATTACTTCCACTTTACTGCTCAACAGGAACTATTTGCTCATCTAATCTGCCCTTTTCGTCACCTGAGCTCCATAATCTCCTCACCACAGTGGACTTGGGCTTTGTGGTGTGAGGGAAACCAGAGGGAATTTTCTGTCCTGGCTTGCTGAATTGAGATTTCATAGAATATAATATCACTGGCGTCAAGCATAAACCATGCATCTCCAAAAAAAAGATATTTTCAGCTACATCAAATTAAAACCATATTTCTATTTTCGATTTACTAATAAACATTGCGATTTAATGTTGTGTATTAGTTATTGCTTTATGAAACTTTGACTGTATATGGAGGTAGATGAGAATGCTCAATATTATTATTTTTTTAATGAAAGAAAGATGGAGACCCAATGTTTTCCTTACCACTGTCGCCATTATCATTGTGATTGTGAACAGAAAAAAGAACTGCTATGAACTGGAATAAAATGTAAATTGAACACTTGAACTGCTCTTACACAGCTGTGAGCCTCCTTAGCATGCACTAATTCACCCTAAACCTGGACCCAGCACTTGCTGAACTTTCTTTGAACTTGTTTCAATGTATCTGACATTGATCAATGTATCGGACAATGATGCCTTCTAGTATTTCCAGAGGTCAGCTGTCCCCTTTCAGCATGTTTTTCTTCTGAGACGGATGTAATGGTATCCTCTATCGCATAATTATAAGTACAATCATGAAATGATGTATTGAAAGATGAATAAAAATAGACTTGATTGTTGCTCAGGTATCGCTTTGTGTGGATAACATATGTCAGTAAATCAAGAGATAAGCAAAGGAGAGCGATTAGCCCGTGTTTTCGCATTATAGTTTTGCCTGAGGGAAAACATGGGGCTACCGTATCACTGTTATGGGCTATGCTTTTGTAGTTTTTCAAACAGATTTTGAAAGGTCTATTGTGCTGTTTGTGATGTACAGGTTGGGATAACTCTGTTTGGATTTAGAGGAGATGACGGAATGGGTATATGTCGCAGTGCTATCTGTGTCTGGGTCACCCTTTCATTGAACATAATAAAGTCTGGGGTGCATTCTGGATGTCTGGAAGTTTCTAAGGTTACAAGGCTTAAAAAAGAAACATTTGGTGACAAATTACCTTTCACCCTGTTTTTAATTTTCTGCAGGTTTGCCTTTCTTTATTGTTAAATTGTGAATTTCCTGATCATGGTACCATACAAGTGTTATTTTTGTATTTGCTCACCTAGTTTTGTTGAGCTGTTGACAAAAACATTAGAACTATTTGCATGAAAAACACAATATTCAAAGAAAAGGAAAGATTGTGATTGTGATTTGCTTTTATTTACAAAAGCCTGTTGCCTTTCTGGCTGTTCAATCAAGTCTAAGGTTTGTGATGCCATCACTGGTGTTTTTTCACAGGTGTGTGAAATGTCAGAATGACTTAAATTGTGTGCCTTGCTGATGTAAGGTTAATCAGATTAATGTGTAGAGTTGTTAATAATCATTGGCTTGTTGTTGCATATGTTTACAACCACACACAGCTGCTTCCTTGCCTATTGCCCCAACATTTAGCAATGCCAAATGCATTATAAAAGTGATAAATAATGACAGATATTGAACTCGCCTATATGCTCAACTTTTTTTTACTGTAACCAATATCCCAATTCATTTCCTTTTTTTGGATGGATAATTTATTAATTGTTCTTGTTGTTGGCATAAATGCATTACATTTTTGGTAATTTGTTTTGGTGGCACTGATATCTCAGTCGAAAGACTATTTAGTAAAGTCAGAATAAAATAAAGTTGTTGTAAAGGGTAGATTATGTTTTTGGAGGATCTTGTGGTGTTCGTCCATTGGAAGAACATCCTTTCAGACTCAGAGGCCTGCAGGCATGCTATGAGGGAGCTCCAGTAGAGGCATTGTTAATGTTTGCCCAAGCCAGGCAGAAGCCAGGGCAAAGCCTTTGAAAATAAACTGCCTTGTAATTGTGCCATCAAAAGATGTTCTCTGGGAAAGTTTTTAATTGCACTGCTTGACTTGGCTTGCTATAATTGAGACTCTGGTTAATGCTTATTGATGGCAGAGAATCTTGAAAAGGTCTTAGCAAGGAAGCAAATTAGTCCAGGCTGCACTGTACGTGTCCTTTTAAAATGAATTCAGGGTATATAATGAAGATTTTAAATGACTAGAAAATAATTACCTTGTAATGAGCTTGTTTCCAAGCTCTCACTTGGCATTGCAAATACTTAAGTTAGGGTTGTTTTAGAATCTTTGAAGGACATTGCAGCTTTATATGCTCATAGCATAAAGGAAGTCTAAACAAACTGACATGAGAACATTGTTTCAAAATTGTGAGACATCTCTAAAATGCAAGACTATGATGTCTGTAATCAATTAAGTTTTCACTGCTCTTGGATTTCAGTTTTGTGTGAGGTTTACATCCTAAAAGGGATGTGCGTGTGCCTACATCTGCATGCGTACGTGTGTGTTGTGTGTGTGTGTGTGTGTGTGTGTGTAGTGTACCCCATGGTAGAGAATTCAATATGGTGTGTGTGTGTAGAACACCCAGCCCACTGGCCAATCAACGCTTCTTAGTTCCTGCCCTCTTCCCAGCCAGGTCAGGTTACTGCTGTGGGTTGCTGCAGTGTGACAACCCTTTCAGTGCTGTTCTGGTGCCTGGCAAGCAATTCAGTCCTGCTGTAGATGCACCTAACGTTTGGATGAAGCACTGTGTCTACTAAAGCTGTGTGGTAAGTTGCTTAATGTACTTTCCCCTCTTCCTTTTATCATCACTCTGCCAGGTTTGGCCTCCGGCGTTGCGGTTGGGGATAAAACTGTTGGAATAAGTTTACACTGCTGATTGGATGCAGATTGGTGTGTTTTATTGGATGTCTGTCATGTTGCATGTCCTTGTATTAAAATGTGTTGATGTTGATTTTGCGCTTTCAACTTTCATTGGTTCATGGCACCACCATAAAATACCATATATGAAAGTTGGTGGTGTTGATCTTGTTCACTGAAAATTTGGGTGAATAGCATATGCAAACTGAAGATAAGCATAATAGGAGTCGAAAATACTTTTTTCGGACAAACTGTGAATGGGGCTCTTACTCTTGACATCCTTCAAAAAGCTATGACATGCATCTTGGTTGGCTGATGAAGTGAACCGGAGTTCTGTGGCGCACATCCACAGCCATTGTCCACAGCTGTTGGCAGATTCATCTGCTGAAATCTGCCTGCTCCTGCTGGAAAAGAGGCTAATGCACCCTGACCGCACGCTGGATGAGGATCCTCAGAGAGTCTGGGAAAATGTTCTGCAGTTTAAAGTGTGAAATTAGGGCTCAGTCCCCCCCCATTCAGTAAAGTTTCTCATCCAACCGAGTAAGCCTGAAGGCCTAAGAGTAGGTTGACAATTCAGAAATCAGACTGCAATGACCGCATTGTACTGAAGCCAGATAAATATTGGAACCCTTTTGCTGTAAGTTAAAGGTTTTCATTCTTTAATTACTTAAGACATGCATTGCTGAATTTGAATTTAATTATTGGGTGACTTTGGTAAAGTGTGTTGGTGTGGACAGTGCTGTTAGTGCTTTATAAGTGCGGTTTCCTCTCCTAAAGTGCAGCACATATTTTTAAAGTTACAATGTCAGTGTATATTCTGGAGGCCTCTGTTGCTTTTCTTCTTTGTTTGCACATTGTCCTCCCGAAAAAGTACACAACACTTTGTAATTTTGCACTTTACTACTGAACTGGGCCAGTAAATTACTTCCTCTTGTGGTTTGTTTACATTTGGAATTGGCTTCCTAATTGTTCTGCTTGTCCCCAGTCAAATGCTTGTGTGGGATTTGCATGGAAACCTCTGATTTTAAATACATTTTCATCTGCTTGGACAAAATTTTCTTGTAAAGGTTCACACCCTGAGGAAATATGTGGTAAATAGTAAAGGTAGTGGGACAGCTTTCTTCACATTATTTTCACTCCCTTGACATTTTATCTATAATTTTTTTCTTCTTTTTTTGAGAGAGATAGGGAGATAGAGAGGTCGAGAGATGGAGAGATGAGTGTGACTTTGTATGTGTCAGTGCCTTGTTATTTAGCTATGATTAAGCTATGCTGATAATGGTCCTCTCAGGTTTCTGTTTTCATAAAGGCGGGGCTAAGAGAGCTCACCTTGGTAACGGGTTTCCATGTCTGTCCGTTTGACGTGCTTCTTTCATCCCATTCAGAGGGTGGCATGTATTTAGAAAATAATTTACAGCCTCATTACTTACAGTACTACTATTAAAATATGTGGGAAAATAAGACACTGGCTGGTTCTGGCTCTGAGAACGCCATGATGTCCAGTGTTTTACAGGTATTTACAAAATAACAAAGAATTTTAAAACTCAAAGTGTTAATGACTGATTAGGAATTCTTATAGATTAAATGTACATGTGGTAATTTTCATATGGGATTTGGTGATCACCAGGCCCAGTGATGAGCCATGGTTTTGCAGTATAGAGTATTAGCATTTAAACATAATTATGTGGCATATGATGATCTAATGCTCAATCTATAGATCTAAGGCAGTGGGAAATGTGTCTTGTAAAACTTACCTGAGAACGTGAGATATGTGTCACAGAGGTATGGTACCAGTTTCCTCATCATGATTTTTGGTGTAGGTCTAGTGGGCAGAATGGTACCAAAAACAGCAAGCAACAATCTGTTTAGATAGCAGGACATATTCATTTGCAAAGTCTTCCAAATGTTTTGGGCTGCAGGTCTTTGAGGGTTTAGGTCACAATAAACAGCACTTCACAAAAACATGTGCATGCCAGAAGAGAACCTCGGTGTGATGTCTTAATTAAAAATTCCTTGGCCCTGGATGTGGTAAGACTGGAACATGGGGAAAAGGTAGTAACTGAGTTCTATGTTATTACACATTGAACACATTGTTTACAGTGTTTTGGATAGCTCTTAAGGCACTGCATATCCATTTGTTTCTCATTTATGTTTGGTATCCAAGTTTCAACTGATGCAGAAAACCAGTGCGGTGAACAGACTGGTAATTTTGCATTTCATATAGGTTGTGACTTGTATACAGAATTGTATGTGGAACTTGAGATGACTAATTGTCTTGTTTTAAGTCTTGTTGTAGATGGCTTTAAAAAAGTCCAATAACTTTCTGGGGAAAAAATACATTGTGACTGCAGATATCATACTCCACATGTCAAACCTTTGTAATTTTATAATGAGAATTCCTTTGAGTAAAAGTAGTTGATCATTTAGTTCCCGTTGACTGGATGTGATTATAACACCAGTATAATCTCACTCAAAGATTTATCTTCAGCTGATCTAAACTACTTTCCATTAGGGTCAGATGTTGATCTGTTCCTCAGGGTCATTTCTGCTGTGTTCTCTTCCCAGCTCATTATACAGGGGCTCAAGTCTCCAAATCCCTGTGGATTATCGAGTGCTTTGACTGGACACGATTGTTTTGGACAAAGTTGTCCTTCATTTGATCAGTACACATTCACAGCTGTAGACTTCTCCCCTGTACACCCCTACCTAATTTGGAAATATTTCATATGGATGTTTCTAGAAAATGAAAGTACATTATATTGCGTGTCTGGATGTTACTTATTGTTAGAGAGGTGAAGGAACAGTGAAATGTCACCTAAGGGATTTTCACAATTCAGTGCAGTTGCAGCACTTACCTAAAACTACTTATTTATTAGTGCTGAGGAACTACAATTATGCAATGGGTCAGCCAAAGAAAAAAAGCTTAACACCAACTTGGGTTCTGAATAATTTATGCTGTACATTTCTGAAATTGGAGGTTGTTCCATTTTCCCCCATTTGTGCTGTTTAACACAGCGTCAGCATTATTTAACATTATTAACAGCTCAAACATGCTTTCCCCATGAATGCTGTGTGTTTAATTTTCCCATGGTGAGAAGAGTGGGGCTGATTTAGGATTCACACTCTGACCCCATGGAGACCCCATAGACCCTGGCTCACAGTATTATTTATTCCCAGCAGTGCTTGTATATCTTTTACCAGGGGTTATTATAGCAGTCTTGCAACATAGGAGCTATGCTCTGTTCTCCAGTAGACAGTATATTACAATACAGAACATGCAACAAACTTAATATTGTTATGACCATGTTACCTGTTGACTCCTTTCATTCACTCAACCCCACAATAATAAAGCTGTGGTGCCATTGTCATGTCCCATCCTCACCTATTGAGTGCTTTGACTGTTATCCTCCTCTTCCCATAATTCACCATGTTGTTGGAGGGCCAAGGCATGGAATGTCCCGCACAAGGGTGAGAGTCCTGTCTGTCTGTCCTGGTTGGGCTGGTGACTACTTAATGTTCTGTAGAGGTTAAGGAGCTAATCTGTTTGGCACTTTTTCAGTGATGGTGCCATTCAACTCAACAGTGCCAGGGACAGAACAGTGCAACATTTACAACGTATGATGTGTTCTTAGTATTGATGGTGTGTTTTTTGTGGAGCCTTTCCTGAAAATTGGTAAAATCATGCAGTATGCATGTGAAAAAGGAGAGTGTCATGTTGTTGTCTTGGCTTAAGCTTTATTGGGCTGCTGTGTGTGCTTGTGCCAAGGGGAAAGAGATGCACCAAATTGGGAAATTGCTACTTCATGTATTCAAGATGTATTAGTTCTGTCACTCATTTCCCTTTAGGTAACTTGATGCATTATAATAGATGTGGATTTGGCTTGTTTAATCATGTTTACAACAGTCTCATATTTGTTGGTATAATAGGCTACACTTAGTCATGCATGTACATTTTCTTCTTAATGGTGTTGGTTATATTACAGTAGAATGTAAGCTTGATGGCCCATTGTTTTTAAGATGAATAGTCCTTCCTGCCTTGTGTGTAGTAGACCTTTTTGATGTGGAAAGGATGATGTTGGGTCTTTTCGTGTCAGTCCTCAGTGCCTGAGAAAAAAAGGCACAGTTGTCAGCAGTGATTATGGCTTGGGTGCTCCGATTTCTCTCATGTTTCAACATGAATTACAATGGTTTAACACAAGTGGCAAGAAAGTTCTACACTGTGGGTAGCGGTGCATTTAGTATGTTCAGACCTTATTAGAAATAGCGTCTGACTCTGGCTGAAAATGAACTTGTTATTCAACTAGGAGTTCGAAGTTGCTGTTGTGCATTACTTCAGATGATGACCATTCGGAAATGCACTCATATTGTTGGGCTAATGACCAAAGTAGCATTTGAACAGCTTTTTTTCCTTTGAGCAGAGGCTTATCTC
This sequence comes from Conger conger, assembly GCF_963514075.1. NCBI lineage: Eukaryota > Metazoa > Chordata > Actinopteri > Anguilliformes > Congridae > Conger > Conger conger. The sequence continues at coordinate 39,084,372 of NC_083771.1, forward strand.
ACTCATTACAATTACTGGGCTTGTTAACATATTAAAATCTTGACAGTTTTTGTTGAACGAAACAAACAAAACTTCTCATTATATTTTGTTTCTAGTTTGCTTTGTTCAGATATGGTACATTAATGCACCACAATTGTGAAACACTTGAGTGACCACCTTTTTCACAATATATCTGCAACTTCTTCGCAATTTTGGCTCTTTTGATGATTCAAACGCTTGTCACTGGAATACTTTCCTGTTAATGTGTTTATCGTATAAGCTGCATGTTTTAGCCCTCTACGTTATGTTCTCAATTCAGACAGGTTCTCCTTTTTTTTTGCTTCCAGAAGGTATGAAAACATCCTGTGTGTTTAATGTGCTGTTGAAAGGTTCCTCCTGTACAGTGATATGCATAGCTGTTCACACAGACGGCCTGGCCTCTCTGGCCAGTGGGAGAGTACATTAAAGATGATTGGTGAGCTTTGCACATGGACTGCAGTCTCTTCTCATGGAAATTTATACGTCATTTATCAAAGACCCAAATGGGATTAACATTCTCTTGCAAAGCAGAGATCATCTGTTTCTGAGCATTGGTGTTCAGTTGTGCACTGTACTGCACTTGGAGCAGAAGTTTAGGTGAGATTGTTACTTCCATCCGATATGCCCAGACAGAGGGCTGTTATTGATTGGCATCTCAGTGAGATACCTGTGGCGCATCTTTGACCTGTGAGTTTCTTTCATGGTATGGCTTCACAAAACCCATTCACCCATTCCACGGTCCATAATTCAGCATTTCCATGTTTTCTCGAAAGCACCAGCACAATGGTTTCAGCAGATTGGAGAGCAGTGGGCAGGGCATGGACGAGAGGCTACGGTCTTCTTTGTGTTCATTGGTAATTCGGGACAGCTGCAGATGTGCCTTGGATGAAATTGGAGTGATGATTGATTTTTAATGCCTTCCTGAGCATAGCAGTGAAAATGAACGGAATTTAGACACTGCAGATTAACTACCCAGCACGCATTCTTTCAGCTGGCATGAGTGTCATCTCCGTTCAGATAAGAAGCGTATCGGATTCGAAACGGGTGTCTGAGTTCTCAAAAGTCACAATCAAATTGCATTTTGACTGTGCATAAATACAGTCTGCCTACTAAGGGTGCGGTTCTGTGTTACGACCTGGGGAGAAATTGCCAGTACCAAATTTCTCCAGTGTAATAAAACATTTTTATGAAGAAATAAAATACAAACTGATCACAGAAGTGAAGTTGCAATTAGTACATTTAGTCTTCAATGTGCCCTCATCAAATTCCAACAGAATAGTTCTTGCCTTACTGCAACAAAGATTTCATTATTTCATTAATTTCTCTCTCACTATCTCTCTCTCTCTCCTTCTCTCCCCTGCTGTGTGTGTGTGTAACTCTTTAAGATACATGTTATTCTTTGTTCACTCCTCAGTGCAAGGTCTCAGTGGAGAAAGGCTGGCCTCATTGTAGAGGCTTCAAAGGTCAGCGCTGCTGTTAACAGCAATGTGGTTGCTCAGGACTTTGGGTAAACACTGATGGAAAAGCAAATTCCTGCTACCATTATTATGGCTTTGGATAGCATGGAGGCTTTTACCTTGCCATTTGGTTTACTGTATGTACAACTAGATATGCTCTTGTTTTTTTATGTTCATGCATTCAGAGCTTTTGTTTGTCTTTCACACCATAAAGAGAATACCAGTGCAGATATTTGCTGTTTCTTTTCCTAAAAGTACAGTAAATTAACAGTGTCGTAACCACCAAACTCCCTGCAGGAAAGCTAAAACCAAGCAGAGTGAACACACAAGTGTTTTCACTTCATTATTGGAGAGCAGGCTGTCAGGGTCCCAGATGTCCGTTCTGACTAATGGAGGGCTCCCATGTGTCAGCTCTGCCCAGTTCAAGTGCAGAGCAAACGGCAGGGCCCAGCTAGCCCTCAGTGAAGTACAGCTCAACCGAACAGAGCTCAGCTAGCCCTCAGTGAAGTATAACCCCACTGAACAGAGCTCAGCTAGCCCTCAGTGAACAGTGAAGTACTGCTCCACTGAACAGAGGCACTCTCCCTCATCCAAACAGGGGCCCACCTTAGCCCGGGAGGGGAGGGTGGGTGGCGGGGTGTGTTGCCCCAGTATGTTGACACACACTTTTTAACACAGAAGTGTCATCGTTCTTTTTTTGAGGAACAGCCCCTTCCCCCCAGGCTGGGACGCTGCAGCTGTTAATGATTGTTGTGATTTGGGATATCATAGTGCTAGTGCACATCTCATTGGAGGTTTAGCTGTAGTATTGTGTTGTGTTGTGTAAGGATTGCACATCAGCATGTTTCCCAAGGTAAAAAAGGCCATGGTGACTTCTCCCAGTAGATGGCAGCATTGTCAGACAGACCCTTACAGTACCTCTTTTGAAATCGAGTCTAAAAGTTAGGATCTGAAGTATTTATTAAAAAAGTATGTAGGAAACGGTGTGTGTGGATTTTGCTTCTGGTTGGGGGGAATCTAGCTTAAGGCCAATGGTATCATGCTGTTTAGAGCGATCTGGCACAGGTTTCTGGCACTGCGCTCCGTTCTGTCGAGACCATAACTGACATCGTCTCGCATGGATGTATTGGAGCGGTGAAGTCAATGAGAGAAAAGGAGTCCGTACCTTGTGTGGGAGGATGGTGGAATTGCTCACTTTGGCAGCCGGTTGAGTCCTTGGTTGAAAGGTCTGCTTCATTCAGCAAGGAGAGGCCACAAGCTCAGATCTCCCTGGCACTCGGATATGAGTGTGTGATCCAAATCCAGAAAAAGATATTGAAGTTGGACAACAACTATGGCGTTTTTAAATATTCAATTCATTTTCATTTTGGGTGAACCACTCTGCTACTGACAAAGCTGGACTGAAACAAAGAACGTCAGATTTTTTTTTTTTGTTGCTTTTTTGTTTGTTTTAATGGTCTGTTCTTTTTTTTCGTCTCACAATGAGTCAAACCCAACGCTGTGAAAATAACCCGTCAGTGTGCACTTCCTGAGAATAATTGAAGGTTTGCATTCTTGCAGTTCAGCCTGTTCTTTCGTGTGGAACTGAGGCTGTTCCAAAGCTGGATTTCAGTGGCTTGCGACGCAGCCAGACGTAGTTTCAGAATGCGTACAGATAAAACACATTCCTGAAATAGAGGGGCATCGGGGCCAGAGGAGCGTTCCAAAACCAGCACTGTGAGCTGCCTGCCCACAGCCGGGGCAGGGAGAGGACGCACATTAAACTCCATTTTGTTCTGTCTGTGTACAGAAAGATTAGGGTGTTTCTGTAACACACCTTTCAATCTTGTATAATGAGGGAATATCATTATGTTGTCAGCTTCTGTTCTGAGTTGTATAAGTCTGGATTGCCAGGGAAATATGTATTTCTGAAATGTGGGCCAAAATAAAAACATTTTGAGCTTTCAAAAATTCTGTGGCTGTTGAATCACTCTTGATTTACACCAAAAGCTGCCAAACTCCAGTTACAATATTTTGAACAAGAATTGCAATTGTAGTCTTTGAACGGGCTGCTGCAGATTTTCATTGACTTTCTCGTGCCATCTTATCTCCATTAAGGTAGGGCATATGTTTATTCACCCACATGCACATATTCTGCCAAAAAGATAAATAAGCAAGCTGGCATAGCACTAGGTTGAAGATGATTTGTTGTAGGTGGGCTTCTTGTCATCTAATATTTCTCCTAACTATTTATATTAACTTGGAATGCATGTTGTGAATTGAGTAATCATACAAGTAAAACTTCAAGTTCAATCAGCCAGTCGGTATTTGCTCCTCTGTATTGAGATTAGGATGAACTTCACCTGGAAATGTCAGTGCTGACATTCTTGTCTGTAAAATGAGCACTGTGGGCGTTTAGTGTGGGCTTGACTGAACGGGTCTGGGAGACTCCGCACACTTGTCCTTGTGAGCCTCCTTTAGCTTTTATTTAAAGAAAAACCCAGACAGCTAACAGGAGAAAACATCTGTGGGGGAACTTCATGATAACATCCATACATGAATGGTTTCACTCCTATCAGTCCACAGAAAGGTCATTTGGTTGTAGGTTGCAGATATTTTCTTGTATGTCATGTTTAGCTTTGACTGCATTTGTATGAACCACAGTCAGGTCAATATAATGGGACTTAAATATAGCTTTTCTGCTCCAAGAATTCTTACCCTCTATCAATGTGGAACCTCTTAACTTCGGGTTTGAGATCTTGGGCTTTGGATGACTTAATTAGTGAACATGGTAGTTTTGTGTTTTGGATCAATCACTTCCATTCCTTTCTGCCCCTCCCATTTACGGAATTACAATTATGGTATTAAGGTATGGGGGCAGAGGTATCTGAAAAATGCCATTGAACAACCCTGAATAGACTCCAATTCCTTGCGAGAATGCAGCAAACTAAGACACATCATCCAGTATTCCCATGAGTATTTTCTGTACATGTTCAGTGCCAAACAACAACAACAACAACAAACTGCTGAAAACAAGAACTATCAAATTCATATTTATCACACATTTCAGGCCTTGTTGTTTCTCCCATTTCTTTTAATTAGATGTGGTTAGTCTGAAACAGTGGAACATTCCTTTATTGTAAGAATAATTGGAGTGCTTGATGTTGGCTGTGAAGGGCGCTCACTGCGGGACTGCCCTGGGAGAGAAAGGGAAAGCGCAGGGGACAGGGTGTGCTTCCACAGAAACCTGGGTGGGTCCACAGCCAGGGCCTCAAACAGAGGAGATGTTAATGTGAAGCTACAGGTGTTTTCTGGAGAGGGAAACCGGCCCCTTTCTCACGCTGCGCCCCTTAATGAACCGCAGCGGCACAGCAGCAGTGCCCTGCGCCCCCCTCTTCCACCGCCCGCCTTGCCCTCCGTCGCCCATCAGACCACCCCTGCTTACGCTGCACACCGCATGGCCTCTAAGAAGGGTGCCTCCACGTGTCTCCAGTGCCTTGCCATTTATTTCTGGGGCCTTTGTCATTCACACTGCTAGGAGGGTGTGCTGAAGGTGTCCGAGTGGTTTCATAATCCTTACCCTACTAATGCCCTTGGGTTATTGAACACTTGAGGAGAAGCTCCTTTGCCTGGGCGACATCACTAGGACAACATTGGTAAGACTGCGCTACTTCTGATTGCATCGCAGTCGCAGACTGCCGACAGCAGGTGTAGTATTTCAAGAGTGCCATCCCCCTTTTAAAAAAAGCCCCCCTTAGTTTTTACACCCAGGACATTAGTCCGAGTCCCAGCCCATCAATATTTCTGCTCCTGACCCTGTTTGAGCCTTTGGCATTTCATGGAGTTTCATTGGTTGATTCAGTTTTGAATTCTTCTAGCAAAGTTTGCCTGGATACTCAGGCTTTCAGCGATGGCCACTTGAGTGGATTGTGTGGTGTGCCCTGTGTGGTGTGCCCTGAGGCAACCTGTTAGCCATGACTACAGGACTTCCTTTTAACTTGTCAACAGGTTGCTGGAATGTCCAGAATCCTGGTGCTCTTCAGACAGCAGTCAGTCGCTCTGTGATTAGTCATGGAATTCCATGTGGAGTGTGTAAATGAGCAGTCTCTGCCTGGCAGGCTGGCTGGGGAGAGAGACAGCGATCCAGGGTTTGTTTTTGAGTCGTCCCCCCCCCGCCCCCCCGTGATTGCATTCGGCACCATTGCACTGTGTTGGTGAGTCCTCTGCAGAGTCCCACGTATTGCTATTGCTATGGGTGCAGTCAGGTCAGGTGACCCCACTTCAGACTGTGCTTTTGTCTCCCTACATTTGTGGATGTCCAGCAATGTTTAGTCAAGTGCTCATTACAGCTTTTCAGACATCTTTGCTCAACAGATGTATCTTTTGATCAATCTTTAATTTGATCTGTGTCTGGCAGACGTGACCTCCTGCACCAGGACAAGCAGTCTGAGATGGAGTCTGTTCTGTGCTACACTCACTGCCTTTTGAATGCAAAACTTTCCACGTCGCATAATATGGCATGAAGAGGCATGTTCGTTCCTCTAACAAAGCTAAGAAAAGACGCCTCCTTCTTTCCAGTACGGAAGGCTGTAAATGTGCGGACAGAACCTAAACTGCTCTAGTCACGTGTGTGAATGGTGCTGGAATGAGCAGAGGACCGAGGACCTGACAGCAAGTATATAATTGGAAACCACAAGGGTTTGCAGGCTACCTGTCTGTGCTGTTTGTCTCCATAGACATAGAAGTGACTGCTCTCCCACGTGCCCAGACGGCCCATGAAACTCTCTCCTGTTAATCTTCAACCTTCTGAGGGAGTGCCCTGTGATCGCTCAGGGGCAATACTGACAAGAATTTGAATATTTTCCTCTTTTTTTATGCTAAAGTCAAAGGTGGGTCTTAAAGTGCATGCGGAAAAAGCAGCAGTACCTAGAAGCGTTCATCTGTGAACTAGGTCCCAGATTTCCCTCGTCTATTCAAAAGACCTGCTTCCTCTTATAGGACACAGATAGTTTGGCCGTCATTTGAGGAAGTTAGCTAAACTTAGCTGTAACCCATACCTTGTTTGAGTCTTCAGGAGGCTTTTAGACTGGTCCTATGCACTAGAGACTGCAGTCACTCTCACTACCTGTAAAGCATCGGAGGGACCTGATAAAAAAATTCTAGGTAAGCACTGTTCATCACCTGATGATTTTTAAACAGTGAATTATGTTTAAGTGAAGTGAATTATGTTGCCATGTGATTGTCTTCAATGGGTGCTATGTTTTTGAAAGCCATTGAGTTTTACAGTAACTTGTATCATTATAGTAATGACCCAAAACTATCTTGTTTATCAATGCATATCCTTCAGCATCAAGGCTGGCACACCTTTTCAACAGATCCAATATACAGTTTATATACAGAATGCAGTGTAGTATACAGTAGTGTAGGATAATTACACAAATTATGTCTTATCCAGCAAGCCAGTAGGACATGCATTTGAGCATGGCTGTTTCACATTTAATTGGTCTTTGACCCTCCAGAATTAGTATTGTAATTTGATATAACTTGTTGATATATTTAAACAGTATTTCTAACTGGATGACACAAGAAAACCTGTTTGATTTATGCCGTGTGCTAATTTTTAAATATAGAAAGCCGTTAGAGAGAAGCTGGCTACATTTATTTTTGAAATGCAGAACAGATTTATTGTTCATTTAGTTTATATATTAAAATTAAATTTCCCTTAAAATGTAGCTTGAGCTAGTTTATTGAGAAAACTAATGTTTGTTTATTTGTATTCTAGGCATAATGTATTGCCACAGATGAATGAGTTTGTATTCCTGTAACATTGCCTTTCATGTGAAAATATGCATTTCATACAGCGGATATTTATATATCTCTTATTTGTTGGACAGTGGCATTTATTTTTCTTGTTAGTTTGTTTTGGAGCCTTAGCGACTGTTCATGGAAGTTAGTTTACATTTCAAACATTATTTACAGTGGAACAGGATGTGGTTTGCTTCAATGCATTATTGTTTGAGAGTTTTCTGAAACACGTTTTTGTATCCTAAGGGAATAAAGATGAAAGCTTTGAACATGTGACTCCATTATAATACCAATGCAGAGCGTGTGCCTGAGCCAAGAGCGCTTGAAAAACATCACAGGGTGCGCCTGCGAGTGACATGTGCCACTTGTGGAAGTGAACGGAGAACCCTGATAAGAAAGTGCCTCATTATCGTAGGTTCACATAACAGACCACTGCAGAACAATATTGTTCTTATTCAAATGCTGGATTTCTGGAAGGAGGGGAATGTTCCAGTTTGGGTCAAGTCAAAATAAAACACTAAAGCATATGTCTTAACACCCTAGGAGGCTGTTTGTGTGACAGTGCAGTGTGACCCTGATCCAGTCCTTTTCCTGCAGGTGACTATATAAGTGCAGGTGACTGGTGGCAGTCAGTCTGTTCTGCTGTTAGTGTTGCCAGTCTCCTGATGTTATCCATACTATGACAGTATGAGCTGTTATATTTGTATTCATTTAACAGGACCTCTTGTCCAGAGCTGCCTATATTGTAGGAAGATTGTAGTGCAGATAACATATTGTGTGTCTGCAAGAGAGGGAGAGGGTCTTATTATTTTAAACTGGTAATGTATTAGTACATTCCATTAATGGCATTTGGCAGGTGCTCTTATCCAGAGTGACTTTCAGTTGATTTTAGACTAAGCAGAAGACAATCCTCCCCTGGAGCAGTGCAGGGTTAAGGGCCTTGCTCAAGGCCCCAACGGCAGTGCGGATCTTATTGTGGCTACACTGCGGATCGAACCAGCGACCTTGCGGGTCCCAGTCGTGTACCTGAGGCATTTCATATTTAAACAGTTGTCAGTCTCCTCGTGATGGGTCCTGGTCTGTATTGCTCTGGGTTTTTCAGTTTCCTCAGTTTTCATGCTGATTATGCAGTATAGCATGGCCTTCCTTTGGAACTGAACCTCCGATAAACCCCTGCTGACTCAGGATCCTGCTCATACTGTAGGCATTAGTAGAGGATCTTGTTCAGTAGCTTTGGATTCCATGCAATGTGCGGACTGTTTTTATGAGTGTTATCAGTTAGAGCTGGCTTTAAGCATTTTGATCAATCACAAGTTTCACTGGTGAGGTGATTTTATGGTATATTCAAAAAAAATAAGTGAAGGATTTTTGTCAATAACCAGTTCTCAAGGTTTTATTTTGTGATGAGACTGTGAAGCCAGTTTGTGCATGCATGCTTTACTCATAATGGATGTTGAGTTATGTATGGGATTGTCATGGCTTCTTTCTGCCAGTGCTGCTGCTAAGCTGGGAGGGGGTGGCCATTTCAGTGAAAACATAAATCATCCTTCTTTCTCACTCTGAAACCACTGCTGCTGCATTGTGTTCTCCCATATGGATCTGTTTTTAAACTTATTTGAATTTCGTTACTGACCTGCTAAAATAAATCTCATCTCTACTGTTAATGTTAATCAACCAATTTTTTAAAATCATCAGGACTGGTTTATTGTATGAAGGAGATACCTCGGCTACATACTGTATATAGTGTGATGTGAAAATAATAAACAAACACTCAGTGATCACTTTATCAGGTAGACCTATACACCAGCTTGGTCAAGCAAAACATGGTCAAGGGTTTTGGTTGTTTTTCAGACCAAAGGTGAGAATGGGGAAGTAATGTGATTTAAGTGACTTTGACTGTGGAATGATTGTTGGTGCCAGAATGGTGCAAAAAAAAAAAAAAAAAATCACTCAAATTGTGGTACACAATTTACTGTTTGATGACAGCATTTCCAGATCCACGTTGTTGATAACGCGAAGGCTTCACGCTGCACTTTGCCGTGCCCTCAGGGAATTTATAAGCCAGAACATGTTGTGAACTGAACAGCCCTGCTGCCTGGTCTGCATATCTGCTACTGCCAAGCTCTCTGTCCAAATAAACATGCTACAAGCTGCTCAACTAATTGAAAACAAACTGGTGCAAGTGGTTTTTGGAAGTGATTTCTTGGAGTTTCCTGAAGCATTCAGGGCACTGCTCTGCATCAGCATCGTAGATGAAGATCCCGCGGTTAGCTCTCTGATTGGTGTGGTCGATGAGTACCAGATCAGAGAGTAAATAAGAATTACAATAATGATACAGGCACCCTTTCAAACTTCCTTTGCTGCCACACCCTCATACTTCTATGCTGAGTTGTAAATTCATTTAATTTAATTTAGTTATATTTTAATATTACTTTAAAGATTAACTGGGTCCACTGGGCTTGTAATGCCTTATAATGCCTATTTTGGTTAGCAGAATTGGTCATTTAATTGGTATTCAGGCTAATTTGGTGAAACATGTTGCTGCATACCTCTTTCCACATTCGGTGAAAATAGCACTAACCTTTGTTCTCTGTTCATTTTTATCATGTACATTTACATAAGGCAATATTGCAAGAAACTTTGAAGGCTGATGTTCTGTGGCTGTAAGATTGCGCTCTGGGTTCGGAAAACATGAGCATTCTCGCTGGTCTTGCGTTGCTTACTGAGTGAGCCGGTTTCCTAGCCCTGCATTCCACGTGTTTGATGGACTCCTCTGGAGTGCGCACTTAACTGTGAACATCAAGCTCCACCAATGACATGCATGACAGTCTATTTACTAGCTTCATCTGCCCAGAAAGACATTTCTAACTCAATACGTTCATTGAGAGTGAGGCGTCAGCAACCGCACCGTTTATCAACATACACTCTATTAGGTAGAGCTGTGCACCAGCTTGTTAATGCAAATAACTAATCAGCCAATCATTCTTTTCTCCTTTCTCCATTTACAGTGAGCAGGCAGCAACTTCATGGTGAGCAGTGAGCTGGGTTTGCAGTGTGGGCTTCACATGACTTCAGTACTCACCAGCGTGGACGTGGCCGTGACCATCACCTGCACCCATGGCTGAAATGGATCACATTAACAGCAGTGCCTCAGGTACGGTGTGCTCCAGCTGCCTTTTGACTGTGGTAGCTGTGTCAGCAGATGCTTTCCAAAACTCTGCCTTGCCTCCGCTCTGCCACTATTGATGATTGGACAGTCTTGGTGCAATAAAGAAAGTGGTTTCTTTATTCACCCATTTTCTCTCTATTCTTTAAAGAGTTTGCGATCAGCATATAGTTGAGAGGAAAGTGGCTGTTTGTCGTGTTCTGAATGGATGCAGAATGTTGGAGTGATAAGATGGGTTTCAGTGTGGGCATTTCATGATAAATAGAATAATTATAATTATAACCTCTATAACCACTTATTATAATATAACCAATTATAACCACTAAGGATATTTCAGACTTTGACCTGCATCCAATGTATCTGTGTTTGTTTTGCATCTTGACTTTGCATCAAGTTAGCACAATGTAATTCCTCACTTGTGGAATGGTTTTATGGAAAACTAGTTTAAAGTATATCTTTCAATGCTGTGTACTGAATCTTCCAGACTTTAGTGAAACCCAGGATGAACCCTCCCATTTCATATCCCAAATCTGAATATTTGCTTCTGACATCCTGTGAATTTCAAGCCAGAACTGTGTCCAGCCTATGTACTATCCAGAATATATATATATGGGGAGTGTGTTGACCTTTCTTTCAGTTTCAAGTCTTCACTCGCAGACCTGAAAGGGTTGGTTGACCAGAGGTCAGTAAGTTGGACCTGTAAATGGGTCTATACATACCTGGGAGACAAGAGGTCTCTCTGTTCTACATTTTGGAAGCAGGTTGCCCAGCAACCTTGGATCTGGGAGCTTGGCCTAGGCGGTTGTGGATTTGCCAAATGACCATGCCGAACACTGATGTTATTCAGAACAGATGGAGCTATTCTGGACACTAGGGCTATGACTGTTTTCCTGTTCAATCAGCCAGTTTCCTCACAATCAGAATGGGTAATTGTTCGTTGTTACTACAGACATAACTGGGACTCATCTGAGCATAGGTATATTGTACTTTTCTCCTTCAGAAATCTCCCCCTAAATCAGCTAAAATGAAATGTATTATTCTCAGCAATATGTGTAACTCATGTTGTCCAATGGGAAGGAACTCACAATCTTTGCAATTGCATGTTACTGTTTCATACAAAAAACACTTGTGAGTCATGGTGCTAAATCCTTGTTGATGAAAATTCCTTTGCTCAGTGTCTGTTATTTGGATAAGGATCAGTATTTTTTTATGTCAGCAGAATGCTGGGAAAGCTGCCAAACACAATATAGACTAACGCTGAGGACATCCAAGACCACTGACTGAATTGATTTAATGAACTATAAAAATGAGAAAATTCAACAGGTGTATTGACAACACTGGAGTTGTATACTACGAATATGTTTTCAGAAGTGATAATGGACACACATTCTATCTCTGGAATTTCACAATTTGAATAGAAATATGCTCTGCCAACTTGGCTGATCTCTGTACACACACCCGGTGCCTTCCCACATTCCAAAGTTGAATCCCTCTACAGTTGCAAGAGAAGAAAATGACCCTTTTGTACCTAAAGTTTGCTTTACTTCTCCAATGAGTCACTGTGTCAAAGCAAAACGTGTTTCCAAGCTTGAACACGTCTGACCAAGCATATTATCCATGTCTTTTTGATAGTGTTGCTGCATTCTTTGCTTTCAACAACCCTTTAGACCAATTTTAAATATATTGCTATGTACCACATGAAAGGCTGCGCATTTCAGAAGTGGTTATTAACATTATTAACAAGCGCAAACTTGATGTTTTACTATTAAATGCATGAAAGGACATTCAAAAGTTTTGGTCATAGTCAGCAAATATTTAAGTCAACTGGAAAATCAGTTAGGGTTTCAAGTTCATTATTTTCAAATTAGTAGTCAAGCAGTGCCATGCAAGGGGTGATGGGAGACTCACCCAGAAATTGCTTTGGCCACAGAAAGTGCTGATGCTGGCCCTGATGAAGGAGAAGTTAGGGGGGATCATGGGAAGGTATCCCTTAGGTGCACAGTGCAATGCAAGTCATGAAAAGGGTTATTGTGGTAAAATTCCATATTACAAAACATACACACACAGCTTTGCCAGTAGAATGACACGTTTGTGGTGATTGTGAATGGATGAGGTTAAATGAAAGCTAAGTTGGTGTCCTTGAAGCATTAAAACACGATCTTCTATTTGCAGTGTAATTGGCAGATGTCTGTTATATATAAATATAAAATAAATTATAAACAAGAAGGCAAACAGTCGCTGAAAACCAAAACATTGTATATTTGTATACAAGAATCTGCCATGGTGTGAAATACATGGAATTTATTGTATTTCTGTCATCACTATTGCTGATCTTACCATGAAGAGTGTTTCATGGGGATGCCATATAACTAATCTAATTAATATCACTTCATGCTTCCACACAGTACTTTAACCAGATGTTTTGTTAACTCGCTCACTGTGATACTGATGTCCCTGAAGGAGAAGTCTGAAGCTCCCTGAGCCTGGAGGATAACTCTAAACATGTCATTCAGAATTACCATGAATCACACATTTTACAAGCAAAGTGGGGGCAGTCAGAATGTCATAATAAGAGAGAAGTCTCAGCAAACCCATTATTCTTTCACTTGTAAGTAAAATGTTTTTTCAGAGTGGGCAGGAAATCAATTGTGATTTTTGTGGCTCAAGTTCCCTCTTACGCTCATGATTGAAATGTTTTGTTTCAGAAGTCGCAGTCTTTTATTACATTCTGACTGGGGAATTCATGCTCCAGATTACATATGGACCTGAAGCTGTAAACAGCCAATCCTGTTAAATAATTAGTAGGCTGTGCCACAGCCTCTAATCGGAAATGTTTTCCTTTGCGTTTCCCTCTAATAATGTCCAGACAGACCTCTATGTTGTTGACTGATAGTCACTTTCTTCCCTGTACCATACACAAGGTGGCATATATTTATCACTCCTGTTTGTTCCCATTTTGTAGAAGGCCCTCAGAATTGTTGACGAGTTGCTCATTGGCAGGGTTGTAATGAAGCCAGACTGAGTTGCCGGGGCGGTGCGGTGACGTTGGTTTGGCTGGGTGATTAAACGTTGGTCGGCTGGCAGCAGTTTAGCAGGCTGGGTCAGTGTGCGAGAGCTCTGTGTGTGGACGAGGCCTGTGGCCTGCTGATGTGTCCGGATGTCTCGCTCTCTCTTTCTCTCTCTCTCTCTCTCACTCTCTCTTACTCTCTTTCTCTCTCTGTCACTCTCTTTTTTTTCTCTCTCTCGCTCTTTCTCTCACTCTTTCACTCGCTTTCTTTCTCTCTTTCTCCCTGTGCATCTCTCGCTCTCTTTCTCTCTCACTCTTTCTTTCTCCCTGTGCATCTCTCACTCTCTTTGTCTCACTCTCTCCTTCTCTCTCTCTCTCTCTCTCTTTCTCTCTCTCACTCTTTCTCTCCCTCTCTTTCTCTTTCTCCCTGTGCATCTCTCGCTCTCTTTCTCTCTCTCTCACTCCTTCTCTCTCTCTCTCTTTCTTTCTCCCTGTGCATCTCTCGCTCTCTTTCTCTCTCTCTCTCTCTCTCTCTCTCTCTCTCTAACCTTGCTGAAAGCCTGTCCCAGATTTGTTGACACTCTGCATTTGTGCTCTAATAACTTTCCAAGGGAATCTGCAGAAATTGTACTTAAGAGAACTTGGTCATTGAGCTTTTTACTAAAGGCCACTAAATATTATTGGATAGATAATTCTCACCAAGTCCTTGGCTGTTAGATTATATCAACTAAATATTCTAATATTAATATTAATATTCTAACTTTATACATATAGAATTTGTAATATCAATTGCACATGTTACGTCATCTATTGCGTCAAATATGATGCTGCTGCTTGAAATCTGACAGGATTTTCACATACTAAAGCAGATAATAAGGTGCATCTTATTGAACAATAATGTGTTACTGCCATATATTATTATTAATAGTTAGTTGGTGTTTGCTGACCTGTACATATATTTTCTGACCTATCGATATATTACTATATTACTGTCAGATTTTCCAGAAGAATCAATAAGCAGCACCTTTTATTGTAGGTTCCAGTTCCAGTATATACCATTGATAACTTTTATATTTTCAGTTATTTAAGTCAGGGACTATACAGTGTCTAAATAAAAGTCCAGAAAGTGGGCAACTGTTACTTGAATATAGAAAAGGTGTATCAAGTGTACCAAGCTATATACAGTAGCCATGCATCCTGTGTTGGAAAGAGCTAGAACAGGAGAGTCTGAGAACTGAGGAGCCAAACTCTATTGAAGATGCTATAGATGTGTAGTTCAGGACATGGGAAGAAAGGCAAAATGTGAAGATGGTGACCATACCTTATTATCTTATATGACTGGGAGTCAGTCTTTGTGAAATGAAATATATTTAATGACATCAAGAAAGTTCACACAATTATGATAAGAAGGAACCGTTGCTAAATGTGGACAATCCACTGTATAAGCAGCTTGCCGTTAGCTCATTGAATTATTGAGCTAACACGAGGGTTATTTGTGTATGGGTGATAGATTGCTTCACAGTCCAGTGAAATGCAAAATGTTTGACCCCCTGTGCACCTCTGTAGGTTCTTGGGGGGAAATGGAAGTGGAATGGAATGTCAGGAGCTGGGCTGTCTGCAGATTTCTATTTCTAGCTGTTTACTCAGCACTACCAAAATGTTTTGTTATATAAAAAGCATAGCCACATTTTGACAAAGCCAGCAATAACCAAAATAACCCACTCACCCTCGTAATGCAACCCAGCCTACTCCAGCATGCATAAGAATTGAAAAACAACAGTTTGGAGCTTATGAAAATACATACTTGTTAAAGTACCCTATTCATTTTATTATCCTTTGATTCTGTTCAACTGGTTGCAAAAAAAACTCATAGATTGTGGTTCGTCTCTGCATTCCTCAGTCTCCACCATGCCCTTCAGCACTAAAATTCCTCACATAACATTTTCTTGACAACATCTTTTGGTTGTTGTTAAGATATAAAGAAGAACAGTGATAGCATACCAACACTTTATGGATACTTTATCTGAATTAATTGGCATCAACACTTTTCGCTTAAAGGAGAGACGTTTGTTCTTACGAACAAATTTTGTTGTCAAAGCTTAGCAACAGAAATGTTTCGTTCTATGTGGATATATTATCAACTTTGCTGTTCTGTCTGACAAATGTCTTATTAATGAAGGCGAATGTAATGACAATGCATGTGATGCCTTGAAAAGGTTTGATAATTCACAATTGAAATTTGCCCTAAATGTATTCTGTGTGTCGTCATGATGAGTTCAGATTGTGGTTCAGATTTTGCTCAGATATTTCAGTTTTGTAAAGCATTCAATGTAAATAGATACCTGTAAACTTCAGGCTATTATCTTGTTTGGTCAGAATCTGAGCTTGCCTAAGCATCAAGAGTTATGTTAGTGCACCACAGTGATTATACTAAAAAGTCTATACTTTCCTGCTGAGATGCAGTTTTTAAGCTCACAGGAAAATAATCTACTCTAGATACTGTAACACCCTCTACATTTTTATAGAGAACTATCGTAAGAATCTACAGCATAGCCCATTTATTTACTTACCCCAGGAATGTTTTCTCGCTGATTTTTCTAGCAAACAGGACTGCTCAGAGTATCTATTTCTCTGTGTCTATGGCTCATATTTTGCATTCAGGCAGAAGCCTTATCCATGTATTGGCTGCTAAATTTTGCTTGTCATAATATTGATTTAGTTCCCATGGCCGAGGTTATAGCTCATATTTGTTTAGCAGCAAGACACTGCAAACAGACACGGTGTGTATGTGTTTGCCTGTGTGTGTGAGCGAGTGACTGAGAGGGAGAACGACTGTGTCATTTATAAAACTACAGTACTTTTTCTAGAAGCATTCAAGTGGCTTTTATTCAGCAAACAAAAAAAGCTGTTCATATAACCATGCAAAGTGAAATTACAGTCATAAAACAAAATGTACAAAATATAGTCTGTGTGACACTGTTTTTGGAAAGGTCTCGTATCGGTAGAGGCGCAAAGGCATTAAGACACACAACCTCATTGGGTGATGCTTTCAGCCTATCACAGGTCACGCTGGGCTCTGCTAAGTTTACCCCAATAGAGGACTCATTTTCCTTCGTGGAGTGAGGAATGAGAGAGTCCAGAGAGAACAGGAGCCTCCAGCTTGCTTCCATTACAGGAATATAGAATGAAGTTCAAACTGAAAGAGTTACACTGAGCACTGTTGAGGCTGAGGTAAGTACGAGTTGAACTGTGAGAGAGAACATTTCTCAAGCTCCTTTATTCTGCTTTCTGCTCAGAATGAAAACAGTGACAGAAAATCTTTTGCCGTCTAAAACAAACCAAAGTGGATTTGCTGTTGTTTCCGGAACTGTTTCAGCCAGGAAACTTCTGGGCTTACCAAGAATGGGTGCTCTGTGCAAGAGAACACACTCTGGGTGTGTGTGTTTTTTTAATGGTCTGGAAAGCTTTATATTTCACTGAGAAAGTATATATAACACTGTTTTTCTGTCATCGGTTTGATATTTGG
The DNA here is from genome assembly GCF_963514075.1 of Conger conger. Lineage (NCBI taxonomy): Eukaryota > Metazoa > Chordata > Actinopteri > Anguilliformes > Congridae > Conger > Conger conger. Next base: position 39,101,330 of record NC_083771.1, read on the forward strand.
AATGTGATGCAAGCGTCTTTGTCCGTTCCATTCTGTTTATATGAAAAGTTAACATTGTCAATGAGACTTTTTTTTTTTTCCAACAATATGAATTTGTTGCTCAAACAATATTTGTTGTGAGGAAAATAGTCCCTCAGTGCAGATCCCTGCTTCATTTTCATTCTTTTACAAAATTATTCTTGAAAACAAAGCTCTAAAAACGAAATAGATCATAGTACTTATTCCTTGTCAAGCCCTAAGAAAAAATAGGTTTTAAAGCCAGATTTTTAAAGTTTCTTTTACGTCAGTGTATGAATGAAGGGAAATTGCCTCATGTGCATACTTGGCTGGTAATACTTCCAGGAAATGAATCCTTGTTTTTGTACTTGCGTTCGCTTGCAAATCGCAGTGAAATTGCACCAGAGAAGGCCTACCAGAACTTTCAATTTATTAATAATAAACAACATTATGTTTTTGTTGTTGTAATTCATTTCAATGTCAAGCTATCGATATTAGTTGTTACAATTTGATTTGTGGACATTTGATCTAGATGGATGTAATATTAGCTTTCAATTCAAATAGTGAAGAGATTAGATTTTTATGTCTTATTTGATAATTATACCTGTTTATTTAGATGTTGTATTTCTGTGTATGAAGCTTTGCTACTTAATTACAACATGAAATAGGTAGTGATGAATGTCTATCTTTTGGATTCATTGAATTTTATAAGTATGTGCTATGAATAATGTTTCTATTTTTTTAAGTTTGATGTACAGCTACTGTCCATGAAATAATGTTAACTCATTTCCTCCTTCAATGTTTTACCACGGTAATGATACTCCCCAGGGGTAGCGTGTCAATGTTTGAGAAGGTCACTGTGTTTACCAATGTTTTATCTTGACAGATATCCCCTTTATATATAGATATAAATCAGCAATACTGATGTCCTCCTTCATTCTCTCCACAGAAAGAGAAGGAACTGCAAGTGCAGAGAATGACCAGGACTCTCTATACTGCCTGGAGACTCCCTATGGCTTTCAGCTAGACCTGGACTTTCTCAAATATGTGGACGATATTCAGAGGGGTAACACAATCAAGAAGTTAAACTTCCAGAGAAAGCCTAAAGTGGTCAGGCCCCCTGTGGTGCCACAGACTGAATGGATCTCGACTGAGTCCCTCTCCTCATCCAACAGCGATGAGAGCAAGCAAGCCCTGTTCATCTCCACGCCGAGAACACAACCTGACCCCCCTCCAGGCAGAAGTGGCTCCATCCATGAGGCTCCCGTGGCTCTTCTGAGTGGCCCTGAAGCCCAGCTTCTGCCGCCCCCCTCCCCGGCCACGCACAGGCAGAATCTGCATGTGGAGAAGACGCTTATGGAGACACGTCGCCGGCTGGAGCACGAGCGCCTGCTCATGCAGGCTCCCGCCAACGACCCCCCCCGCCGCCGCTTGGCCAGCTTCGGGGGCGTGGGATCGAACAGCTCCTTATCGTCCTTCACTGGATCCAGCCAGAACCAGACCTTCTATAACGGACACCAGCCGAACGGCGAGCACAACGTCTTCTTCAGTTCATCCATGGGCAGCTCCATCCGTCAAAGCCCCATGAGTTCAGGAATGACTACCCCGGTCACCAACGTCAGCCCCCTGCACCTGCAGCACATCCGGGACCAGATGGTAGTGGCGCTGAAGAGGTTAAAGGAGCTGGAGGAGCAGGTAAAGACCATCCCAATCCTGCAGGTCAAGATTTCGGTCTTGCAGGAAGAGAAGAGGCTGCTGGCCTTGCAGGCGAACAACCCAAAACTATCCGGTCAGAACCAGGGTGGCGCTTTCCGGAAACGGTCGCACAGTGTTGGGAGCGCGGAGCACTTTGAGCAGCTCTCCCAGGTCCGTATGGAGTCAGAGCTGCACATCGACTCCGAGGAGGAGCTGGAGAGCAAAGGCAGGAGCTCCCAAAGACTGGAGGAGTTCAGGCAGCTGACTGCAGAAATGCAGAAGCTGGAGAAGAAGTTTGAGGACAATAACTGTGAAGCTCAGCCCAGCCTAAACCCAAACGCAGAGCAGAGACTATTGATCAGGGAGCAAAGGTCTGTCGCCGTAGGGGAGGATGAAAACATGAATAATGTAGTTATTTATCGCGCGTCGCCGGATCGGGTCAGGGACGTGGCCGTGGAGACGGAGCTGGAGATGACGAGCACAGCAGTCGGGGTGACCGAGGCCATGCTGGGTGTGACCACAGAGGCCGAAATGGAGATTGAAATGCAGCATCAGGCTATCGAGGCCTTCAAGGATAAGATCTACCGGCTTGAAGTGCAGCTGACAGAGGCCATGCACATGGTAGAAATGGGCAAGCTGAAACTGGAGCTTCAAGCAGCGGGATCCAAGAAGAGGGCTGACAAGGGCACAATGGCCCGGCCGGAAACCTACAGCACAGCAGTAGAAGCTAAAGTGGAGATGCAAAGTCAAGGAGTGGGACACGAGGTGGATTTTTCTGTTGCAGTGGGAGTGTCATGCAATCCAGAACTGCAGAGTGTTGCTGTAGGTCCTGACGTCCCCATGGAGCGATGGGTTGTACAGGAAAGAGTAGAAACTCATGAACAGGCTACAGGAATACATGTTGTGATGTCTAATCAGTGTGTGGGGGTAAGTCCGAATGTTTGTGAAGTGGGAGTTGGTACAGAGGAGGCTGTGGACTGTTTGGGCCTTTCCAGATTTGGGCCTGCGAGTAAGGAGTACAGATCAGTGGGATCGGGGGATTGTTCAGTGGATGTGGCAGTCTGTCCTGTGAAAGAGCTGGTTTCTTGTGGCACAGGCACAGATCAGGTGGTAAAAGTTGACTTTGGAGTCACGGCCGTACCCCAGACTCGCTCTCGGCACACAAACACAGCGGTGGATGCCGCGAACAAGTTTACCAACACGGAAATGGTCGATTTGACTGAGGCCAGTACAAATACGAGTCCAGACACTCGTGACAAACACACCAGCACAGTTCCAGTGGAGACCAGGTCAGTGTCTGTGGGAGATGGACGTGTGAAAGATGTACAGACGGCTGTAAAAACACGCTCTATTGCAGTGGGGACTTCAGTGAGGCCAGACCCTGCTCTGGACAAGTCGGCTATAGCCAAGACCAAAGATAGCGGGGTTGGGTTAGCCAACATAAATGAGAACTTTCTGGTTGGGTTGAAAACGAGGAACATTGCTTGTGGGCCCTCTCGCCTACCTGATCCTGCCATAACGAGGAGCATCGGAGTCGGGGGGGAGAGAGTGCGGGAAGTGGCCCAAATGCAGCAGTCTGCACCAGAGACTGCACCAGAGACAGCAGCTGGTCTGGACCACTACATCGAGAGGGTGCAGAAACTCCTGCAGGAACAGCAAATGCTGCTGGCAGAGAACTACAGCGAGCTAGCGGATGCCTTCGGCCAGCCTCATAGCCAGATCGGCTCCATCAACAGTGAACTGGTCAACACCTTGTCCTCCATCAACTCCGTGATGAAGTATGCCAGCACAGAGGAGCTCCGTGTCTTTGACAGCCAGAAGCTTGACTCTACAACGTCCATTCAAGGTATAGAAACCTTATTTAGCCTACATGCCACTTATTAAGGGAATTAATCAAATCAGTGTAATATTTTGGAAAAATATATTTCATGGAATGAATATATTGCATTTTTCATAGATCTAAATATAGTTTACCGTCAAATATTGACAATTTTACAATTTATCTGTCCAGCATTTGCCAAGAGTCTTTCATTTCTTAATTCCATAATTTCACCATAGAGAATTGCTCATATTTTCATGTGTGTGTGTGTGTGTGTGTGTGTGTGTGTGTATATGTATGTATGTATATATATGTATGTATATATATATATATATATATATATATATATATATATATAATCAACCTATATGCACACCCACATAATTGGCGAGTATGCCTCAGACTCAGACTGCTCTTATGCAGTGTGTGTCTTGAAATGTTCATTTTGGTTTTATCTTCTGCCATCCAAAGAAATGGTCAATGTCCAAAGGTCTAAACTTTGTACTGAAAGAAATGGTAACTGCCATCCTTGATGCTATTTATAAGCAAGTTGCTAGCTAGCTGAACACCAAAACACCAATACCAATTCCATGTTTTGTTCTGGATTGTTGCTTCTTCTTGAAAAAATACACCTAAGACTTGTCGATAGATGATACAATTGCATTTGAATCCCCTAGGACTCCATGTTCACTTTCAATGAAGCAGTGTCTTGTGAACTAAAATTCTGTCTTCTTTACATTACGATATTACTTTCAGAATTGTTTAAACCTGTAATAATCAGGCAGCAATGTGTTCTATCCCCCCAAGCAATTTAGCCTTTGTCTTTTTTATAAGTTGTAAGCGTGATGGATGTTCTGTTTCTTAACTTTAGTTTAAAAATAGTGGAATATGAAAAGGATATACATCCTTTATATGGACAAATGCTCCTTTTCCTTTTCCCTCTTTTAAAAAAATGAACATCTAACATCTATCAGTACACTTGTACACATACACCATTTTTTCATTATTTGGTTTGACTTGGCAGTACAGACACTGAATTCAAAGTACTGTTTTCATTCATCAAATGTATCAACTTAATCTCTTATAAATATATCTGCCAAATGTATGTCTGTTTATTGCCTGATTTTGTGAAGCTCCTTTCAGCATTATTTGCAAATTATGCCCTCTGGCATTCATAACATACCAGTTTAATAGAGTTGTAAATCTTTCTCCATCGTATATCAGCAGGATATTTTTAAGTGTACCACTGCTGTTTCAGTATGAAATCCATCACAGTTTGCTGTTTGAAATACCTGAGCATTAATGGTGAGCCAGAGTAAACTAAATGCCACAGCAGCGCCAAAGCTTTAGATTGTGCAGAGGACTGCTTCCCAGAGTTCAGCGTTTTTAATTTGGATTCTACTGGCCTCTAGCTGCCATAGACAGCAGCCTACATCAGCCTGTAGTGTTGGATGTGTTGATTTTAATTTATTTCTGCTCTGTTTCATTTTGGCGTAGAAGAGAGTAAGCCTCAGCTGGTCAGTGGGGCCAGTTCCCACATGAACATGACTGCCCGGTCGGTGAAGAAGGTCACGCAGATGGAGTCTGTGGTGTCTGACAACACAAGGCCTCCCAGACATCCACAGAGCCTGATAGATCAGCAGATGTCGTCTGCTTTACATGGTAATTTTTATAGTATTTATTCATTTATGTGCATTTGCATGTGTCCTACATGAATGTGCACAGTACATGCATCATATGTGTTTTGGGATTATGCTGACTCTACTAATAATGATGCATTCTTAAGTATTAACCTGGCTTCTCACAAGGTAACAACCCCAGATGTAGTCCTTGCAGTTTTCTGGCTTTTTCTCCCTTTCTTTGAGCAGTGAAAACCCATTGGCCTCAATATTGAAGGTGGAGATCAGTCTTTTTGGTTTAGTCTTGGCTTCACAAGCCCTGTACTTAAGATTTCTGGGATAGCATTAGGTTTTGGAAAGCTCCCATTGGGTGCAGAATTATGGCCTGTGGCAGACCTGGTCAAAAATACTTTCTGTGTGAATGTGCTGTGTCCTTAACACAGAAGACTGGGCTGCGTTCTATTTAAACTCTCGTTTTTGAAGTTATAGTGGAAAAACATGAACATTATTGAGGTCTGTGCATATCAATGCTAGACAAGCAATACATGGCACAAGCTATTCAATCTTTTTTTTTTTTTATGTTTAAACCGGCTCACACTTCTGGAATTCTCCATTAATAGAAATATGTATGTGTGAATTGAGTATGTTATTTTGTTTTAATTAAAAGTTACTTTGTGAATTATGTTATCTAAAATGTAGGACTACATCGGATCACCATATCACAGCAGTTGGTTGGTGCTGAGTTATGGAAATCCACATTATGAGAGACTTCTGAACTTGAGGCCTGTTAACCATCTTTACAATGGAACTAAAATGAAGCATGTCATTCAGGGTGGCCTTTATCTGACTGCTTGCCCTTTCTCATCTGGTCTCAGTGCGGACATTTGCACAGCTGTATGACTGCTGTATTTAACAGCACTGTTATCCTTATTTATGTAAACAAAAACAAAAAAAAGCCACTGTCCGAGTTCTGACTGTTTCTTTACCCTTATTTCAGGGCCGGCTTGTGACCGTAATGCTCTCAAGTCCATCATGAAGAAGAAAGATGGCCGACAGGGTTCCAGCAGCACCAAAAAGAACCTCCAATTTGTGGGTGTTAATGGAGGGTGAGTGCTGCGGAGGGCAGCTTATTTCTGTTCAGATAAATCAAAGTGATATGTCCTTCTTTCTTATTCATCATAGCATTACATTACATTATTGGCATTTTGGCAGATGCTCTTATCGAGAGCGACGTACAGTTAATCAGACTAAGCAGGATACAATCCTCCCCTGGAACAATGCAGGGTTAAGGGCCTTGCTCAAGGGTCCAACAGCTGTGCGGATCTTATTGTGGCTACACTGGGATTCAAACCACCAACCTTGCCTGTCCCAGTCATTTACCTTAACCACTACGCTACAGGCCGCCCTCTTACAGAGCCTAATATAACAGACATAATTTCTCGGTTTCGTTGTTCCCGTGATGAAGTTCATCCTTTGTAACCCGTCTGCAGGTACGAGACGACGTCGAGTGATGACTCCAGCTCGGAGGAGAGCAGCTCAGAGGAGTCTGAGGATGAAGTGGAGGAGGAGAATCTCTGTGTAGGAGAGGAGGCAGAGCAGAGGAGGGTGGAGGAGTTCTGTAACGACGCTGCAGTGGAGCTTGGAGGAGGCGGACCAGAGAAAGTCGAAATACGAGAGAGGTGACTGCATGAACACTTTTATGGTGCACACTTTTTACGCACACCACTCAATAATTCTGTCAAGGCTAACGACCAAACAATTTCCTTCCCTCAGGTATGAGTTGAGTGAGAAGATGATGTCAGCGAGCAGTGTGCTGAAAACCCACTTGAACGATCCAAAGGCTTTAACCAGCAAAGATGTGGTGAGAATCACTTCTCCCTGTAGGAGCCTATTAAAATGCAGTTGTGTTTATGTCTCTGTAATGGCTAATGTTAAAATGGTCTTTTTGGTACAGTATGCTGTTCCAGCCTGCTTTCATTGATACGGCCTAATCTCTAAGATTCTATTAAAATTATGCTTTATAAAGTCTTTTTAAATCATAAAAGTAAATATGTAGTTTTTTTCACACGTTATTGTATTGTTATTGTTCAATTTAAGTGACAAATTATTAGTTTTGTGACACTATTATCTGAAAGGCGAGGAATGATTAGATTGTGTGTGTAATGTTCTGTAGAAGAATGTTTGGCCGACAGTGCAGCCCTTAATAGCAGGCTCTCTGAAATGCCCAGCTGTGTGCTGGCAGGAGCATACCACTCCTGCAAGTTTGTGCCAAAAGAAAATATCTGCTTTGAACTAGAATGGGTTTCAGCGGTCTTCATAATCTTTCAGAATTGGTATTGATCTGTATGGCATTGGGCATTTTTTATGTATGTTTAATCACCTTAGTTATGAAATGACTTTTGCCATTATATGTATCATGGCAATTTGTACATTAGTTATTTTTGCTATAAGCATTGGTCTGTAGCTTCATAGCACAGATGAAACCAGGGATGTGGAACATGTTTACATAGATTGCTAATGTAGGGAAGTTTGTTTTCTTTCAAACTATCTAAAATTCCCCATAGATGTACAGTACACAGTGGTTGTATGTCAGGAAGCTAAAGAGAATGGCTGACTTCCTTTAACAGTTTTAAGGCTGTACATATTTGTTGATACAATTGTCTGCAGTAGTGCGAAGCAAGAAAGTGTAAAGAAAATCTGATTCAGCGGAAAGTGAATATTTGTCCCTTGTTTCTTATCTACAGAACTGGTACCTATACAAAGTGCAGCTACCAGGAATATTTTTATTTAACCCCATTTGTATCCAAGGGGTTAGATACATATCTCAATAGTATTCAATTACACTGACGAGTGCTGCTTTCATACCATGTAGCTGATTTAATACTGTATGGAAATTGTTTTACAGGATTTGCCAGGTGTAGAATAGAATACTATAACAACCATTTTAGTGATGGTGGTAATATCTCACATGCAGAATAAAGTATTACTATTTCAGTTAAATCCTTCAAAGTGAAAGCTATTGGGATCAAACTGAATCTGGGAAGGGGCCAGCTTTCGAGCCGTTAGTTTTGCCAGTTGATATGAGGTCGCCCCCTAGTGACACCTTGGAAGGTATTTCTGCTCATATACTGATGTTCTCTCTGATTTTTTCTCTCAGAGACAAAGATAGAGATGTTTTTATTTCCCAAAAAAAATGCTCCGCCGTAAAATCGTTGCGTCCTCATTTTTCACTGGTTCATCCGCCAAGGCATGGACTGTAATTTCCCCTGTGTTTTCTTCATTGTGCAAGGACACAACTGAGCATGTGCAAATGAGCGAAACTGCTGCCTTATGTGGCAGAATCTTTCTCTTGGTTTCTATTGCCGTCGCTGACTCTATATATTATATACTATAAGGGTGACATTGGTGAAAATGTTGCAGTGGTGTGAAAGTCACTGCTTGGTGCTGCCTTCGCTTGTTGTTGACTATCTTTCTGCACCATCTTTTTCACAGAGAGCAAGTCTGAACACCCTCCAGCACGAGTGGTTCCGCGTGTCCAGTCAGAAGTCTGCGGTGCCCGCCATGGTGGAGGACTACATCTCTGCTTTCAGAGCCGTGTCGCCGGCCGTGCTCCGGCACGTCGTGAATTTGGCCGATGGCAACGGCAACACGGCCCTCCACTACAGCGTGTCACACTCCAACTTCCACATCGTCAAGAGGCTGCTGGACGCAGGTATCGTCAGGACTTCTCATTCTCCTCTGTTAAAGGCCCGCGCGCACCTTCCGGGTTTTACAATCTGAAACGCACAAAATCTTCACAAAGAGCAGTGGCGTAGGTTTGAGGAAAAGTTACCAACCCTGCCGCTAGAGCCCAATTCCCCCCCTACCTCCTGTTTTATTTATTTTTATTTTTCCTTTATTTAACCAGGCGAGTTATTTAACCAACCCGTGGTCAGCTCTCTGTGTTTACATGTAGTAATTGAAAGCCCCAGGATGATATGTAAAGGTCAAAACCATGACAAATATGCATGTGGGCCTTTAAAGTAGAGTTAGGAGTAATTTTACCACACATTTCTCATGACTTTGACAGATGTTCCCTCAATAACTGATTCACTAGTGCTTTGACTACCCACTATTGGGTCGAGTTGTGGAAATACTTATTTTCAGGGTGGGTTTCCTGTAATCTGAATAGGTTGCCCTTGATTCTCAGCTTCTGGCCTTTATTGCTGAAATGTTTCCATCCCTCCCATATTAAGCTTTCTTTCTTTCGTAATTTTAGTATGACGTTTCATTGGATTTCAATTGAAAATGTCAAAGCAAATGGTTAATATTATAAACTCTGTTCTGAAAGGTAGTTTTTCCAAGCTTAAAAGTCAAGTCTTTTCTCTCATTCCAGGATTTTGAGAATGTTACCATTATCTATGCTTAAGTGTTAAGAGCCCCTGCTGTGGCAGTATCCACTCCTCCTCTCCCCTTAGCGCTCACGGTAGCCCTGGATCTGTTGCAGATGCCTGCAATGTGAATCAGCAGAACAAGGCGGGCTACACTCCCATCATGCTCGCTGCCCTGGCGGCAGTGGAGGCAGTGAAGGACATGCAGATCGTGGAGGAGCTCTTCAGCAAAGGGGACGTGAATGCCAAAGCCAGCCAGGTCAGTCCTCTGCCGACTGCCTACTGGCCAAAAGTCAATACCTCCAAAATTACAATAATTACTTCAGGAGTATTATAGCATACTTTTGGTTTCACAGAAATGTTATCTGTGTAAATGCATGATTTGCATTAGGGCTGTTGGCTGCCATAAGTTAACTTCCATTTAGCTGATTTTGATGATGCTGCAAATGCTCTCACTGGTCAGGGAATGCTGTTGGCCAGGTCTGGCTCAGGTGGATGAGCTTATCTTCTCTAGTATTGCACATTCCTATCATAACCTCTACTAAGCAGGAAATGTGGGTGTTGGATAAGTGACCTTATCATATCAGTAACCATGTTATAGATTTATTTGTGCTTGTGTTTTCCTGTTGCACTTTAGTTCCAGATTAGTTTGTTGGGTTTAAAGGGAATACGTTTGTTTATATCAGCCTCCTACTTAACCTCTGTCCTGATGTGGCACAGTGTAATGCTGTATCATACTGAAATGAGATGCTGGTGTTCCTGGAAAGATGTGAACGTCGCTGTTGAAAGCGATATATTGATATGTTCAGGCTGTGGGTTCCCGCTGTGACAGACTGTTGTCCGTGTGCTGCCCTCCCAGGCTGGTCAGACCGGGCTGATGCTGGCCGTCAGTCACGGGAGGATGGACATGGTGAAGGCGCTGCTGGTCTGCGGGGCGGACGTTAACATCCAGGACGACGAGGGGTCGACGGCCCTGATGTGCGCCAGCGAGCACGGCCACGTGGAGATGGTGAAGCTGCTGCTGGCCCAGCCCGGCTGTGACGCCACACTCTGCGACAACGTGAGCGCCATGAACGCACATATTATTCTACCTATCAGAGATCAGCTCACAACACCCTGCAGGGAATACTATTCTACCTATCAGAGATCAGCTCACAACACCCTGCAGGGAATATTACTATTCCTATCAGAGATTAGCTCACAACACCCTGCAGGGAATATTATTCTACCTATCAGAGATCAGCTCACAACACCCTGCAGGGAATATTATTCTACCTATCAGAGATCAGCTCACAACAACCTGCAGGGAATATTATTCTACCTATCAGAGATCAGCTCACAACACCCTGCAGGGAATATTATTCTACCTATCAGAGATCAGCTCACAACACCCTGCAGGGAGTATTATTCTACCTATCAGAGATCAGCTCACAATGCACTGCAGGGAATATTATTCTACCTATCAGAGATCAGCTCACAACACCCTGCAGGGAATATTATTCTACCTATCAGAGATCAGCTCACAATGCACTGCAGGGAATATTATTCTACCTATCAGAGATCAGCTCACAACACCCTGCAGGGAGTATTATTCTACCTATCAGAGATCAGCTCACAACACCCTGCAGGGAATATTATTCTACCTATCAGAGATCAGCTCACAACACCCTGCAGGGAATACTATTCTACCTATCAGAGATCAGCTCACAACACCCTGCAGGGAATATTATTCTACCTATCAGAGATCAGCTCACAACACCCTGCAGGGAATATTATTCTACCTATCAGAGATCAGCTCACAACACCCTGCAGGGAATACTATTCTACCTATCAGAGATCAGCTCACAACATCCTGCAGGGAATATTATTCTACCTATCAGAGATCAGCTCACAACACCCTGCAGGGAATATTATTCTACCTATCAGAGATCAGCTCACAACACCCTGCAGGGAATATTACTATTCCTATCAGAGATTAGCTCACAACGCACTGCAGAGAATATTATTCTACCTATCAGAGATCAGCTCACAATGCACTGCAGGGAATATTATTCTACCTATCAGAGATCAGCTCACAACACCCTGCAGGGAATATTATTCTACCTATCAGAGATCAGCTCACAACGCACTGCAGGGAATATTATTCTACCTATCAGAGATTAGCTCACAACGCACTGCAGGGAATATTACTATTCCTATCAGAGATTAGCTCACAAGGCACTGCAGGGAATATTACTATTCCTATCAGAGATCAGCTCACAACAACCTGCAGGGAATATTATTCTACCTATCAGAGATCAGCTCACAACACCCTGCAGGGAATATTATTCTACCTATCAGAGATCAGCTCACAACACCCTGCAGGGAATGTTATTCTACCTATCAGAGACCAGCTCACAACACCCTGCAGGGAGTATTATTCTACCTATCAGAGATCAGCTCACAATGCACTGCAGGGAATATTATTCTACCTATCAGAGATCAGCTCACAATGCACTGCAGGGAATATTATTCTACCTATCAGAGATCAGCTCACAACACCCTGCAGGGAGTATTATTCTACCTATCAGAGATCAGCTCACAATGCACTGCAGGGAATATTATTCTACCTATCAGAGATCAGCTCACAACACCCTGCAGGGAATATTATTCTACCTATCAGAGATCAGCTCACAACACCCTGCAGGGAATATTATTCTACCTATCAGAGATCAGCTCACAACACCCTGCAGGGAATACTATTCTACCTATCAGAGATCAGCTCACAACACCCTGCAGGGAATATTATTCTACCTATCAGAGATCAGCTCACAACACCCTGCAGGGAATATTATTCTACCTATCAGAGATCAGCTCACAACACCCTGCAGGGAATACTATTCTACCTATCAGAGATCAGCTCACAACATCCTGCAGGGAATATTATTCTACCTATCAGAGATCAGCTCACAACACCCTGCAGGGAATATTATTCTACCTATCAGAGATCAGCTCACAACACCCTGCAGGGAATATTACTATTCCTATCAGAGATTAGCTCACAACGCACTGCAGAGAATATTATTCTACCTATCAGAGATCAACTCACAATGCACTGCAGGGAATATTATTCTACCTATCAGAGATCAGCTCACAACACCCTGCAGGGAATATTATTCTACCTATCAGAGATCAGCTCACAACGCACTGCAGGGAATATTATTCTACCTATCAGAGATCAGCTCACAACGCACTGCAGGGAATATTATTCTACCTATCAGAGATTAGCTCACAACGCACTGCAGGGAATATTACTATTCCTATCAGAGATTAGCTCACAAGGCACAGCAGGGAATATTACTATTCCTATCAGAGATTAGCTCACAACGCACTGCAGGGAATATTATTCTACCTATCAGAGATTAGCTCACAACGCACTGCAGGGAATATTATTCTACCTATCAGAGATTAGCTCACAACGCACTGCAGGGAATATTATTCTACCTATCAGAGATTAGCTCACAATGCACTGCAGGGGATATTAGTCCTCATATACTTGTATTTGTACTAGTGTTCATTGTTTAGCTGGGGAAATGACAGCCATTGTGCTCCTTTCCCTGTCAGGATGAGAGTAACGCCCTCTCCATTGCTCTGGAGGCTGGACACAACGACATCGCCATGCTGCTGTACGCTCATGTCAACTTCTCCAAAGCCCAGTCTCCGGTATGAGTCTCATTACTCTTCACATACACTACCCTGCTTTATTTCTGCCTTCAGGGTGACAGAAAAGTTACATACTTGACTGATTTTTTTGGTTGTTGTTGAGTAGATGGGGAAAACTTGTAGCTTTTTGTCTTATTTGATATATTGCTTTTTCACAGCACTATACATTCAAACACATGTGACACTGCTTTGGGCATATTCCACCTCTTATTGGGAATGGCACCTTGTGTATTTTGTGATTATTGCACTGTGTTCTCTTACATTGAATTGTATTTAATTGATGAATTTTCACACCCTCACAGGGGACACCTCGTCTCGGGAGAAAGGTTCCTCCGAGCCCCACTCGGAGGACTGCGTTTGAGTAGCGTGAACACACGTCTGTTTCCCAGCTCCAGCTGCTGCTATCGGTTCATGTTAACCTGAACACAACTGAATGAATGTATTTACAAGTGTATCTCTGTGCCTGAGTTCACCAGCAGTAACCAACAGTAGAAGAAAGAAAGCATTACGCTTATTCTAAATTGTTATTCAACTGGAAGTGTTCAAACTAGTTATTTCATACACTTGTATATGGAAAGTAGTTGGTTCAAGTTATTCTTCAGTATTGTTTCACTATTTAAATTGCCAATCAATGCCGTCAGTGGAGCCCATGTTTATATACAAAAGAAAGATTCAGATTCTGGAGCTGACTGGTTAATGGTAGTGCATTTTTCTTTTCTTTTTTTTACTTTTTGTACAAATATAATTTTTCCTCTACATGTCTTCTATATTTTGAGATATGAAACCTCTTACCCAAGTATGTGCCTTTGAATAATACAGTGATAGGGTTTGAATATATCATATTTTCATATGTATTCATATTTAGATTGGATAAACAATCTATCTTTTGTAAAAGATCATTTATATCTATTTAAAAATCACTATATTGTATTATTTCAGATTCCCTAAATGACATGAAGTTTAATATTTATCAGTTTAGTAGGTAATCGTTTTTAATGGATACACATTTTATTTTCCAGTATAGACTGTATCTTAGAGCAATTACATGCATAACACCATATGTTTTCTTTAATATCCAATGTACCATTAATAAGCTTTCTAAGCAGGTACATCTAATTAAATATCTCAAGTGCCTTGCATCTGCCATTTAACTAAATAAAGTTATCTGAATTGTCATGTGTAGTGTTTTATCTGTCATCCTACTTTAACATGTCATATTTTATTATTGCTGCTCCTGCAATGGCTGTGGACCCGCTTTGCATAATATTATTGTTAGTTTCTCGAACCATTCATGTGCGCATGGTGCCAGTTTTATATAGCTCACTGCCTCCACCTGCTGGTGTCAATATATCTTAAAGCGTTCCATATGCGTTAAGTAGATCCCATCAAATAAAAATACATGAAACTTTTGAAACTCAACTGATTTGCTGTCTTGCAGAACTATTTAACTTACCAAATTCATAATAATTTTACAGCAAAACAATATGTGTGGATTGTTAGTCTTATTTTTTGTTTAAAAGAACCAGTTGCTGCTGAGCAACTAAGTTTATGCGGTGCAATAATTCCAAACCAGCGCTGTTGATCTTGGCATCTGACTGTTATGCTGAATTATTGCCCTGTGTGAATGCATTGCTTAATATTAAGTCAAAATTGGTGCCTACATATCCTCAAAGAATAATGATGATTACATTCTGTGCATTACTGGCCTGCATAGATGGATTTTTGCTCAGTAAAAGCACTTTCTTCCATTGTCAGATGAGGTTGTAATTGTTTATGTAATGTGCTTTATTTTATCTGTTCCATGCAACGTTTATATTCATTTTCATTATTATTATTATTATTATTATTATTATTACTGTTGTTTCAACCTGTTATTAAAATGGATATGATACCTAAACGTCAAGGCCTACTATCTCCTGGGAAACAAAATAAATCCGGATACCTTGTGGTGTCAAGAGCTTTATGGTTATCTTTACCCATAGCACCGATTAGCCTAATTAATAAATGCATCTCATTGTTGAAAATGAAAAGAAGCTAGAGCACTACCTATGTAGCCAATCACGTTTTTCCACACTTTATACACTACGTCTGATAATTTTTTTTAAAGAAAACTCAAATTGGCTAAGACGATCCGACGTGACAGTATGCTACATCTTAATTTTACTGTGTAGACACTGTAGGCAAATGACAATGAATGCACTGTGTTTATTTGAGGGGGACTACACCGAACGTCTCCCACGCGGTTTTGGTATTTGGAGACTGATCGCGCGCCAAAGTACTTAAAATTGCAGGGGGTGACTGGACAGCAGAATCCAGGAGAAACGCAAGCTTGTTGCATCTTACGTTGCAACATCTCATCGCCGCATTAAAAAGGGAGACTGCAATCATTTGATGCTACTGGACTCCATTGCCATTATTTTCTTTTGATTTGTTTTTTTTTTTTAAACTCTTCTAAGTTTAGGGACCTTTTTTTTTTTTTTTTTTAACTGCAACATCGTTTTACCTTCTCATCGGAAATGAGCGACGACGAACAGGCCAAGCAATCGTTGGAATGTGCCGGATCTATGTCTTCTGGCAAAAAACCACCTAGAATGCCAAAATGTTCCCGTTGCAGAAACCATGGTTATGTGTCACCTTTGAAGGGGCATAAACGATTTTGTAACTGGAGGGATTGCCTCTGTCAGAAGTGCAAATTGATCGCAGAACGGCAGAGGGTGATGGCCGCCCAGGTAAAGTTATTGAGTCACGATCATAATTATAGCGTTTAATTGAATTATTTACTTTTGAACTATCATAAGATCTTACAGTAATCCCTTTTGAAAAAACATGCGTTTAAAAGCTTGATACCTGTGTTCAAGTGGTAGATGGCTGTACATTTTCCGGAGTTGTAGTAAGTCGATCACTATTAGCCAGAGTTCTAGTAAGTCGATCACTCTTAGCCGTCTAGCTACAAGCTAAATCCAATCAACTCTTGTGGCTAGCTATTTGCATAACTTTTCTAGCAGTCCCGCTAGAGTCCTGCTGGCTAGCTACATTTTGTTGTTATTTGCCAGCTAGCTCGCTTGTTTGGTTACAAATGTCGTTATTTACCATAACAATTTGTATTGTTTACTTTGTAAGACAGAGAGTGGATACTATGTATATAAGTAGGCTAGCTAACTACTTATACCTATGTTCGTACAATTAAACTTCCCGTTAGTGGCTCTGCACTGCTTGTCAGATAGCTATATGTTAGCTATATCTTGTTTCCAGCTAGTTGGAATTATTTAGCTACCTGGATCAGGTATTGCCTGTGAGAACAACAGAGCCTTAATTTGTCTTGATACAGTAATACTACTACTACTACTACTATTAACAATACTAATAATAGAGGGCTTTCTGTTTATCCTAACATGTTTTTCTTTCCTAACGTAAATTATATTAACGCGAGCTACATCACACAATCACGTTTTTAAAAATTATTCTTCAGCAAGTGCTCATCGTTGAATTAAAAATAAATATAATTAAACCATTGATTTCTGAACTGAATGCAGACCCTGACGAGTGTAAAAGTAAAATTTTAGGAGGCTTTTTTAAGGAAGTTTGGTACCCTGAATCTGCCTCGTATCTCTACTGTGTCCAGGTGGCACTCCGTAGACAGCAGGCCCAAGAGGAGGAGATGGGCATCTGTAGTCCAGTTACGTTGGCCAGCACAGAGATTATGGTGAAGAATGAAGCCACAGGTGACAGGGCTTGCTTCTTCTCTGCAGGGGAAAAATCTCCCACTTCCCAGAACAATGGAGCAACATCACCCTCTGCGACAGGTAGGCTCAATGGCTCGTGCTAGCATGCAGAGAGCGTACTGTGCACTTGTACAGAGAGCCAGTATACTGTACCTGATGTTTTGTGTGAGCAGGGACCTCATTCAAATCTTAGTTTCATTTCACTTCACACCGTTATCATGTAGTCTGTTCAGTTTACTCAAAGTCTACATTTCAGTGAAAAACGGAAAAAATGTTGGAGGCGTTATCACCACCGAGTTATAAACTATTTCTGGATGAATTCATTTTATGCGATTATATGTGCGTTGGTTATACACAAATTGACTATATTCATTTATGAGTCTTTTTTTATTTCAAAAACTCAATTATTTTAAGTAACCAAATATTTATGAAAACTCATTGAAGGAGGAAAGTATAGCGTTTACAGTGTTTGAGTAGTTTTAAAGTCTAAATGCTCTGGCCTTTCAAGTGGTAAAAGGTTGTGCCCTTATCCAGGGATGTATCTGTAGTTTACATTTGTACCTATTATCCATTTTAGCAGATGAATATTTACGGAAGATCATTTTGATCATGTTTAGTTTACTACAGGAATATCGATCTTTCAACTATTAATTTACCTCTGACTTGTACCAGCAACCACTAAACCCATTCTTTCTTTCATTCTGTACAACTTACATGTTTAACTACATAGGAGTGCACTAAATGGTCAGTGCATTCATTGCATGACATGTGGTTCGTAGCTGTTTGTTTCTGTGAATCAAAAAAAGCAACAGAATAAGTTGGATTAAGGATTTCAAGATTTGACAAATTCAAACTACCTTATACAAGAATCCATACATTGCAGGGTGTTCATTAATTACATATATAATCACAACAGAATAAATAATATTAAAATATTTGAAATAATAGAGCAAGGCTCTTGGTAAAACCTGGTAATGGTAAAGCTTATGACACAGTATAAGTCATATCAGCAAATGACTTGAAAAGAATGGACTCAGTGAGCGCATGATGGAGTCATGGGAGCTACCAGTAATGACTGGGAGTTGAGCTTAAAAAGTTCTTTGATAAGTGACAGCTAGATAAGGATTATTAAAAACAAGTTTTTTTTTCCTCACTCTGAATGCCAGCCTCTGAGGTGAAAGGGCGACGGAGAGGTCTTGTTCATTGTGTTGTGCGTGGCCGTATCTTTTCACCGCTCTTCTCATCCTTGCAGTATGTTCATACGAGGAAGAAGTCAGGGGGAGACAGGGGAGATCTCTGAACATTTGATGATTGCGGTGTTGTCATATCTGCCAGGCAGTGATTGTGCGGTGCCAGATGAAGCCATCGCTTGATCGTTCCGTAGGATTTGTGTGGTGGGAGAAACACTGTGTTCCTGCCGTTCAGATAGTACTCTCAGGAGTGGAATACCACACGGGTCAAGGCCTCTGTGGTGATGGCAGTCCCAGCATTGGTGACAGAACAGTACAAGGAGTTCAGCGCCCATTCATTTTGTGCTGACCAGAACCTAGAGCACAACTCATGACATTTTGCTGTAATATCTTTGAAACCCTGGGATGAAATGCCAGGCACATCAGCATAGTTGTCAAAGTGTTTTCTGTGAAACAACCCAAATGCAGGACTGTATAATCATTTTACAGCTGCTGGTCTTTCATATACGTCATATATAAAAGTATTTATTTATTTGTTGCTGGAAATAGAGTTGAATGATAACTGAATGCATCTCTAATTTTGTCTAGACAGTGCAGTTGCATTACATTTATCACCAGCAGGTGGCATATGCACATTCTTTATCTGTATTCTGTCCACCTCAGCAAGTTTCCTTTATTCATCATAGTCATGATAGGGATGCAATTGAAGACTTGTTGAGTAAGAAGTATTCAAAAAGGCTTTTGTTCAAATGAGTCTAAACATTTGTTACACGTTAAGCACATTTGAAATACACATGTCTGAAGTTTTCTACACTGGGATTGGATTCTTTAGGTTATTGTCAGAGATTGTCTTACCTTATTATGTCACAGAATGAATGGTATCTTGGGGGAAAGGGTGATGTTCAATGGCTTCCATAATTATTCAGTGCCCATGAGACATTTTCCATTGTAATATTATTTGCATAATTGTCTGTCCGTTAGTTACATTACTCAGTGCTCCATTAGACCATCAAACAATACTAACATAACTATTTATTATTCTCAAGTGACCTGTGCTACAGAGGAAATTGTTTGAACCCTGTTGCCTTATTTTTCCACATTAACACAAGTTCAAATCCCAAAGTACTTGTACTTTTAAACTGCTGAATATCCCAGGTAACACTTTTTAGTTTGCAGGGGAAAAAAACATTTGTCTGGATTTGTGATGTTATTTGTAAATCACAAGATATATTACATCAACAGTCGTTGAATGCTATTCAGTGTGCCATTGTCTATTATTCTAGTTAAACACAGTCATTTGAATTTTAACAGAATGTTCAATGAATCAGAAATTTCAGCTGTTCCACACAGAAGTTCTGAAATTGTTATTGGCATACATTTTCTGTTTATTTTTACGTTTATTTCACATATTACCGGGAAGTTTGTAAGCATCATGTCTAACTCATTTTGTGTGAGTTGTTTGGAACAACAAGCAAATACCAAAAGACTGTTTGAGGATAATTTAATATTGTCTCACACCCCAGTATCTAGAATCGAGACAGAATTTTATCCAACATTCTTGAAATATTTGCTGGGATGCAGATAATTATATGAATGTGAAGTGTTAGTTGATGAGACAATGAGACATGTCGTATGTGAGTGTGTATTTGGTCATTGGTGTGAACAATGCTGTAAGACAATGCTCTAATTCCCAAGAGGATATTACAGGGCAGCTGCAGTGACTTGTTCCCCCGTTTCCCAGGCAACCGCCCCGCCCTGCCGCCCAGTCCCACGTCGGCCAGCAGAGGGCACACTGACGGGTCTGATCTGGTGGTGGATGCGTCCTACTACAACTTCTATCAGCCCTCCCGCTACCCCGCCTACTACAGCAACCTGTACAACTACCAGCAGTACCAGGTGCCCCTGACACTTCACTGCTAGGCTAACCCGTGCAGACCATCCCACCACACAGATTCTGTCCTGATCCTTAAGATGGCCATTTTTATACAGTTCTTGCGGGGATCATTGGGCCTCATGCAAGAACATTTTTGTATTCTTATCATAAATTTATCATACTTTTTCCGAACGAAGGGCTCATACGTGTGTGCCATGTCAGATGAAAGAAACCTCACCTGACTTCAGACAACTGTCCTAAATGAGGATGTCCATTATAATATGGTATATACGGTACTGTAAGTGGGGTCCATTGGATAGATGACCAATGGGACTAACAAGAACATGGGACACCTGATACCTGATTGGGTAGACTGCGGTTCATTTATTTTTGCAACACATAATATTATGGCGGAACATTGATAAACTTATATATAAATATATATAAAATATGTTTCTGAAAACATTTGAGGTGAGATGTAGTTGCTGAATCTTGATTCATAATTTGTTTTAAGAGATTTATGAGATTTGAAAACAAATTTGTTCTTGTATGAGGCCCATTGTCTTGAGGAAAAATCTTTTTGGCCAAAGTCTGTTAATGATTCCAGCGACTGTATCTCGTGCCCCGGTACCAGTAGCACACGCAGCAGAGCTGGATGGGCTTCCTGCCCGCCGGCCTGCTCTGCTCTGTGTTTGCGTTGGCAGGGCGCTGCGAGCTTCCCTCTTCACAGACCGGACCGTCATGGCGGCTGTGCCACCGTTCCACCTGACTGGCTGCTGAGGAACACTGCCTTCATGCTGCGCTACCCTTCTGCACGCTGTTTACCCCTCTCCCCCACTCCTGCCCCAAACCCCCATCCCTGAGGGTAATTAAGCCCTGCTTACCCATGGGGGCTCAGGCATGGGGGCTCACGCTCCAGTGCTCTGGCCCTGAGCTGGCTTGTCCTGTCCTTTTCCCCCCGAGGTGCTGCTGAGCCACAGTCATGACCGGTCCTGAGAAACGCAGCCCTGCGGTCATTGGCCTTAACAGGCCAATGCAGACGTAAAGAAAGCAACATAGGTTCTGCAATTTATTTTGATTAGCTATTTTTTAACACCTTTAAAAGGAAGGAAACCTGTGATTAGTCTCAATATCTTGCAGAGAGATCGGGAGACTAATGGAAGCAGTTATAATACGCATGCTCTCTGCTGAGATAAGATCCTGCTGTAGATTATTTCAATAAACTTTATAGCAATTTGGTTGTTTTAGCAGTCAATTAACCACCACCTTCAACCTTAGCAGTCAGTTTACCACCACCACTCACCACAGACCACTCGCCAATCACCCAAAGATTCAGCTGGCCTTCTTTAGCCAATGAAACGGGCAGTTCTCTCCTCGCGCTATGGGGTGTTAAAGGAGGCATGCGGGCGATGCTCATGACCTCTGTCCTCACTCTCGCTCGCTGTAGCATATGTTTTCAGAGAAAGCGATGACGGCACGTAGGATAAAGTGTGATCCACGTGCACTGTGGTCTGGAAGCTATCTGAGCTCCCATCTGCCACTACAGTGAGAGGGCTCTGCTGTGATGCAGGTGGAGAATGAAAATATAAGGGTGGCGTTCACAGTCCAGACTCCCGATGGTGCCAGATAAGAGATCTCCGGGGAGGTATGGAAGTAAAGGAGAGCATTGTTAATGATGCCGCGCCTCACGTGGTGGAGTTCGAGCGGAGCTTCTGGGTGAACGTCAGCACACTGTGTTTTGGGGAAGCACAGTACAGCCACATTGACTTTCTACAGTCTCACTTTTCTTATAGTTCACACAGTTTCTCAGAAGCACAGTACAGCCACATTGACTTTCTACAGTCTCACTTTTCTTATAGTTCACACAGTTTCTCAGAAGCACAGTACAGCCACATTGACTTTCTACAGTCTCACTTTTCTTATAGTTCACACAGTTTCTCAGAAGCACAGTACAGCCACATTCACTTTCTACAGTCTCACTTTTCTTATAGTTCACAGTTTCTCAGAAGCACAGTACAGCCACATTCTCTTTCTACAGTCTCACTTTTCTTATAGTTCACACAGTTTCTCAGAAGCACAGTGCAGCCACATTCACTTTCTACAGTCTCACTTTTCTTATAGTTCACACAGTTTCTCAGAATCAGAATCACAGTCTGCTCGCTGGGGAAACACGGCCACTTAATTCTGATTGAGTAATAACGACGATGGCGAGAGCCTGCAGGTGTTTGTGTTTGACTGCGATTTTACTCTGAATTTAGCTTTGGGTACGAACCGGTATTTTATCATTCACAAACAATACGAGAGCC
Organism: Conger conger; assembly: GCF_963514075.1. Taxonomy (NCBI): domain Eukaryota; kingdom Metazoa; phylum Chordata; class Actinopteri; order Anguilliformes; family Congridae; genus Conger; species Conger conger. The sequence continues at coordinate 39,123,623 of NC_083771.1, forward strand.
GGCATTGGTTTAATGTGCATTTATAAAGCTATCATGGGGGTAATTAATGGTATGTACTATAAATGGCGACGTGATGCAGGCTGGCGGAAACACAATAAAAGCTCATTTCTGTGCGCAGATGCCGAGCAGCGAGGCCCGTCTGGCGAGCCACAATGTGGCTCCGCAGTACCGGATGCACTCCTACTACTCTGCGGCCTCCTACCTGAGCCAGGGCCTGGCCACCCCGGGCTGCGTGCCCCCCATCTTCACCCTGGAGGACAACGCCACCTGTCCGGAGCCCAAGGCTGCAAGTGAGTGCTGAACTGTGCTGAACTGTGCTGAACTGTGGCCCACCCTGCCCTCTCTGGCCGTGAGCTCCATTAAAGGGACAACAGATTCAGCTGATAAGCTAATGAGTTCATTGAAGTAGCTGGAGTTCATTGAAGTAGCTGGAGTTAAAAACAAGAAACTAATAGTGAACAACCAGTTACTTGAATGATCACGTTATTAGGCAGACCTGTACGCCAGCTTCTTAATTCAAATATTTAATCAGCCAATCATGTGGCAGCAACTAAATGCATAAAAGCATGCAGATGTGGTCAAGAGGTTCAGCTGAAATGGGATCTAAGTGCCTTTGACTGTGGAATGGTTGTTGCTGCCAGACAGGGTCATTTGAGAATCTCAGAAACTGCTGATCTCCTGGGATTTTCACGCACAGGAGAAAGTTTGCAGAGAATGGCAAGAAAACCAAAAAACATTGGGTGAGCAGCATTTCTGCGGGCAAAAAACACATTGTTAATGAGAGAGGTCAGAGGAGAAGGGCCAGACTGCTCAAAGCTCACAGGAAGGTGACTCTAAACATAAGTGTAATAAATACCTACTAAAGTGCTGGGTGCATATTCTTTAAGGTTTAAGTGGCACAGCCCTGTCCTGAGAGGAACTGCAGCAGTAGGGATGGCTGGATGCTTCTCCTCCTCACTGGGTGGGAAGGCAGTCATGGGTCTGCTCACCTGGTGGTGGCTGTGTATGAGTTTCCCTTGTCAATTCCTGTTGTTCTACCATGAGGGCCCCCCTCACCTCATGTGGAGGGCTGGTCATGCACCATTACCACACAAAAGCGCTCGTGGGATGGGTGGTCTCATCCACGAGTGAACTCCATTTGCAAGTCATTGCAAGATGCGTGGGTACTGTAGGCAACTTAATGGTTTTGTCACCAGTCCTGAAGACATTTAGAATGATTAAGCAACATTTATTTTTGTGATTTGGGAAGTGAACGTATACAATTCACACACTGGGAGAAGACATTTGCCGTCATCATGTGGCACAGGTGCAATGACAGCGTGTGACTTTGTGTGGTTGAACAGCGTGCTGCTGGTAGAGATAAGCTTTTATCTGCTCCTCCTTCAGGCCTGGTACAGCCAGTGCCACAGCCTCAGATTAGCAGCCTCGTGCCAGTGTGGAGCTGTGCTCGTCAAACCACGTGAATGAACCAGATGTTCAAAGGCTTCTTAGTCCAACCCCCAGGCCTGATGTACGGTAACCATATCAGCCCAAACACAGACGTAATGAGATGTAAATATTACATTACATTACATTAGTGGCAATTGGCAGACGCTCTTATCCAGAGCGACGTACAGTTGATTAGACTAAGCAGGAGACAATCCTCCCCTGGAGCAATGCAGGGTTAAGGGCCCAATGGCTGTGCGGATCTTATTGTGGCTTTACCGGGATTAGAACCACCGACCTTGTGTGTCCCAGTCATTTACCTTAACCACTACGCTACAGGCCGCCTCTGGTAACCCCAGCCAGACTGGTTTAAGTATTGGACCTCTACCAAATAGCCAGTTGATTGCTCTGATTTAAGGGGCGCCAACTTTTAAGATCTATGTATGTTACACTTGCGCTTGTGTTGCTTCTTCTTGCCGCCCGTTGAATGGCAGAAAGAATCTCTCTTCAAATCGCTAAATAGCAATATCCGCAATCTTTATTTGTACTGTATAACACATTTCCAATGTTTGAATACAGGTAACATGTACGGATACAAAGTGAGAGAGGCTTGTTTGCTGGGTAATCTCCCCTCTTCCTATGATGAGTCAATTTTCAGGGGTGTATGTGCCGATGGTTTTGAGAAATTCATGTCAGAAAATATGTAGACCTAATACATTACATGTTGAATCATAATTATAATTGTGTATGCTTGATTGTGTAAGAAGCTGCTGTCTTCAGTGTACTATGTACAGGTCTATAGTGTCTGAGTTTTGAGACGGCACAATATAAATAAATATAGAAATGCATATGTTTGTCCTCATTCTTTCGCAGATATTGGCAGTAATCTGTATTAAATAGTTAAGAGGTAATCAAGCACCTGGGAGTGTTGACATTGAGCATGTCAGCTCTATGTACATTATTCTGTGAACCCAGCCACGAGTACAGGGGATAATGGCATCATAGTATTCTTCATGATGAATACCAAGCTAATTCCCAGGTCTGCAAATGATTGCTGCACAAGAGAAAAGATCACACCATTAGTAACACACATTAGTATTAAAGATCCGCTCATTTGGTGGCAAACTGCAGACCAGTTGAACACTGAGGCAGAAACCAATCCGAAAGTTAACGAGGGGAAAAATGACTCTTCGCCATTGCTTCTTAATTAACTTTATGTCTATGGTGGACAGCAGAAAGGAAAACGGCATTTGGTGGGAGGGAGATTAATACATCTGTTATTTGCTGAGTTTATGAAGGTCAGAAACCCAGCCATGGATTTATGCATGCTACCGCCTCTTAATGTGACAGATGGCAACATAACAGTATTGTCTAATATAAAGTTTGTGAAGGAGAATGTTGGGCTGAATAGTTTGATGTAATTGTATGTAAAGAGTCCTATAAGGGAAATGCACAAGATAAACTCCCAACCTCCACCTGGGGGGGAAACATGAATTTAAAATGCAGAGAATAGGAAAAGAACTATATTTGTTGTGTGTTCTTGTTTCAAAATGGCTTTTTGAAAGGTATTGATTGTTCTTGGTATCTGGGGGTGTGGGCTTTGTGTTTTTTATTATCATGTATGTATTTGCATTAAAATGAGTGCTAAATCTAATTAGCAGCTGTTAAAAGCACATCCCTGGACACAGAACAGTCAACTACCCTTCCAAAAAAGTACAATTGTCTGTACAAACAAAAGCATGAGCTTTCTTAAATACAAATAACAAAAAAATAGATTTTGAACAAGGAACCAAACAAGTTTCTTAATTTTAGATTTTTGCCAGAGGTTACCTCCATAGGGACACACTCACAAACTATTTATTTTTTCAAACAATGTTTCAGCACCTGGCGCTTCATTTAAATCATTGTTGTTTCGATTCCTTTTGGGAATAAATTAGGTACATGCAAGTCATTGTCATTGTGAAAAACAGAATTGGATATGTGTTTTTTGTGTGACCATTGTCAATACTACAGACATGCTGACACATTTTTGTGTCAGCATGTCTGTAGTATTGCCATCCTAAATCCAGCCGGGGTGGTGGTTTTGTACAGCAGTCACAGAAGTAAATGACTAGCAGCTAGTTGACGTGTTCTCCTGGTGTGTTCCTCCACCTCCCTACAATGTTTACTAGCAGCGAGTTGATGTTACATTACATTACATTATTGGCATTTGGCAGATGCTCTTATCCAGAGCGATGTACAGTTGATTAGACTAAGCAGGAGACAATCCTCCCCTGGAGAAAAGCTGGGTTAAGGGCCCAACGGCTGTGCGGATCTTATTGTGGCTACACCGGGATTAGAACCACTGACCTAGTGTCCCAGTCATTTACCTTAACTACTATGCTACACTACGCTACAGGCCGACACGTGTTCTCCTCATGCGTGTTCCTCCACCTCCCTACAGTTCTCTCCTAGCAGCGAGTTGATGTGTTCTTCATGTGTGCTCATCCCCACAGCGTTAGCTCCTAGCAGCGAGTTGATGTGTTCTTCATGTGTGCTCATCCCCACAGTGTTCGCTCCGGGCAGTGGGCACGACGTGGGCCTGGCCTGCCTGTCTGTCAACCCATTGATCAACTCTGAGACCAAGCAGGAGTGTGAGACCAGTTCAGAGTCTGAGGTTTTCGCTGTGAATGCTGTCATCGATGGGGCCAGTGAGTGATGCATTCTGGGTGATAACAGCACTTAAATCAAGGTCAAAATCACCGATGATCACCAACAGCGCTGTCAATGTGAAAGGATCTGTGGCATTACCACTGTCCTCTACTGTGTTGTCATTTATTTTCCAGTTTCATTCCTCATTTTTGTGCCAGGTGAAATGAATGGAATTATATACTTACGGAGCATAATACATTCAGTGACACTGATGACTATAATGCTTTAGATAACAATGGCATTTTATTGTTTTACAGAAATTGCCTTGCTCTTATACAATTTCTGAAATTTGGGTTCTGGTATATAATAACTACTTTTAAAAAGCTAATAGTAATCATATTCCATAAGGCAAAATGTCACTTGTCAATGGCAATGCAAAATTCCTTACAGATGACAGGCTTTTCTCAGCACTGTGAATATTAATTTTGGCACATTCTCAATGATGTCTAAAGCTGTATTTTGCAAAGAGGCACAACACACTTCAGACACTACTGCAGTACTTATTTGTAATATAGTTGTATCAGTCTTCAAAGTATTATGAATGAATTACTGTAATGCTCTAAATAATAGTATGTTTATGTTCATGTTTACAGTATACAGTATATCTGTAGTCTACAATTAACATCCCATAATGGATAAATCCACCATTAAAATAGGTCACTTGTTTTCACATTTATGATTTTGTTTTTATTTTTGATGCATCAGTTCTGTGGATTGATTGTTTAAAAAGTTAATCTAATGTGCAGTATACATTTTAATCATCATATTTTGGCATCAGAGACTTTCTTAAAAGTTCTTGCTTAAAAAGCTTCTTTCAAAGAAACCAGTGATGTTCTATGAGATTTGACAATGTTGTGACTGTTAAGTTATGTTTGCTTACATTAATGTTTGTGCTTCCTGAGAACAATGATATGGATCATTTTTTATTGTGATTCATTCTTGATTACATGTTATAAGACTGGTTTTATTAGTTATTTCTTAATGAAACAGCAATTGTATAATAGTATATGCAAATGTTTATAGTAACTACCAAGTTTATTGCAATAAAAATGTTATTGATGACTAAATTAAGTCTGTTTTGGGAGTACAACAAAAAATATAAATGTATTGGCCTTTGCTCTCTCCTTTTAAAACAAACATTTTATTTCATCCCATCTGTTGTAAACAATAATCCAACCGTCTTGTGTTTTCATTTGTATATCAAGTGCACTATGTCTTCATCCACAAGTGGTTTTAGAGGGAATAATAAAGTTATCTACAGCAGACTCCAGAATTATTGGCACCCTTGTTAAATATGCACAAAAAGTACTGTACTTACAATAATACAATTATAGATTTGACATAAGATTTATTTTTCAACATGTGTAAATTGCTCTTTTTAATGATTCAATGGAATCAACTAAAGCCAGACTTATTTTTTAGACTTCTGCTGCTGTAGCCCAGAGATGCTGTTCTGCATACCACTGTTGTAATGTGTGGTTATTTGTGTTACTGTCACCTTCCTGTCAGCTTTAACCAGTCTGATCTGACATCTCTCATTAACAAGGCACTTCTGTCTGCAGAACTGCTGCTCACTGGAATTTTTTTTTTCCTCTTTTTTTTTTGTTGCACCAGTCTTAGCAAACTAGTGACGTGTGTGCATGAAAATCCTGCCAGTCAATACACAATCAATAATACACCAGTTTCAAGCAGATTATGTTCCATAATCTAATTTGAGTTACTGGCATCATTGTAGTCAACTTCTCATTCTTCACATTTCAGTGTTTGTTATTTGGTGCATCTCTTAGATGTGTGTTTGTATGTTTGTGTGCATGTCTGTGTACAAGTTAAACCTATAAATCAATTGGTTATAATACAGCCTAAATACATCATAAATCAATACATTATAGATGTATATGCCACCTGCCACTAAATTCATATTTACTTCATGCACCCTGAAAAATGTGACATATACAATCTTATTATTGATCGGTCTGCACAATAACTGCTGTCCCCCACTGTCACCGGGAAATTTACTCTGCACAAGCTGAAGCACGTCATGGTCACCTTGAAAATCCCGGAAACGGCCCTGGAAACGCAGTTCACTTAGTGAAGTTTACAATGGCCCCGATCGTGAAAGGCGTCCTGCCAGAATCGCATCATTTACTTGATTGAATTCTTTCAATGCTTGGAAATGGAATTGGAGTTGTAGGTTATACGGTGTTGTTTTTCAAAGGAGGATATTTCGGATTCACACACTCCACTGACGAGCATAGGGTATTACCTGCTGCGAGAGAAAGCCTATTCTGGAGTGCAGACGATTACGCTAGATTGACTTGTTTGATGATAACGCTGTCAAAATGGCGATCATTCCACGATAAAGCTTCCCTCTGTTGTGCTTTCAGTCTTATGTGCAATATGTTTTCAATTTGTGCGACTTTAACAGACAACCACAAAACCACGGACGAATAGCCTAGCTATAAGCTATACACTTTATTGAAGTGGCTACATTGAAGTGATTGGCAATGTCGCCTCGCCAAATATTGCTTGCTCATTAAGGCTATAATCGGCGGTTGTGTTTCATTGCATGGTAGGTCTATAACAGAAATGAACCTTTCTAGGCTAGGCTCTGGTGACAATGTCGATGTCTTTGGTTATAGGCTATACCGTAGAAATGTAACATAATCGAAAATGCTACCATAATCTTCCCTAAAATGTATTTATGACATTATCTTCATTTTACTAATTATATTACTGTGTCTGCACGGGCCTATTACAAAGGAATTTTTATTCCTGTTTTTGTTTCACTATTCTATTTCTTTTCTTTTTTTCATAGCTTTTTTCATAGGTCCAAGTCCAGTAACCTTATTTATTTCCTTTGATCATTAATTTGTCTTTGTCATTGTGAAACTAAAATATACAGTATTGTCGAATTTGCTCTATGTAGGTCTGTGGTAACTAAATTAATGATTCGAAATAGGTCTCCTTCTTCTTAATAAGGCATGAATGTGAAAGCCGCTGTATTTATTTTATTTTCGATAGTTTGTATATTTTGCAATGAGACCAGTAACCTGTATGCTAACATAATATTGAAATACCTATGCGTATACAATTTCATGATCAACTGTTTCAGCCATGTTTCAAACATACAAGTATTGTTGTAAAAGAGGAGCACACATAGGTAATTCGGTCAACGAACAATACTGTCTGTAATCTGAGAGATATTTAGCTATTCGAATCTCATCAGACCGTCAAGTGCATTTACCTTCGGGGAAAGGTGGATCTTGGAGCCAACGCCCCCAAGACGAAGAGCAATACAGGTGCCTGATCTCAAACTGCTTTCATCGTTGTGTAGCCTATACCTCCTGAATTATCGTTAGGCGCGTGTGTTTTTATAACTGTGCCAGCTTGACATCCGATAAAAATGAATGGATATGGATCGCCGTATCTCTACATGGGAGCCTCTGTCTCCCAGCCAAGAGTGCCTCTCCAAAGGACTCCAAAGTGCGCTCGATGCAGGAACCACGGGGTGCTCTCTTGGCTGAAGGGACACAAGCGCTACTGTCGCTTTAAAGACTGCACCTGCGAGAAATGCATCCTAATCATTGAGCGACAACGGGTGATGGCAGCTCAGGTTGCCCTTAGGAGACAACAAGCGAACGAAAGTTTAGAGAGTCTTTTTCCTGAATCGCTGAGAACCATGTCCGGACTTTCCATACCTGGAACTGGAGCCGGCTCCGAGCCATCAGGGAACGCACACCTTGAAGCAGGTAAACAATGAGAGACATCTTTTCAGTACCCAAGTAAGCTTTATTATTATGATCTAAATTGAAAATAGTCCTTGATACATGATGGATTATTAATCTTAAAGACATACATTTCACAGACCTGCGCGATGGAAAATGTTTTATTAAACAAAAAACTACAATACAGGCCTATACATACCCAGTAAATATTAGTGCATGTATTGTCAGTAGTGTAATATCGGCCCCCCATAACCCGCGTTTCCAATAGCCTAATTAGAGATATGTGCTACATAAATAACGAGAAGCGCATTTCAATTAAATAATTGGATGATATACTATATAACCACTGACATGGAATGGTGTATTATCAACCGATTAAAGTTCTGAATATGTTTACGAATTTTCCAAAAGTCACAAAAGGTAATTAATTTGACAATGAAATAAATAAAAAATTTGTATTTCATTTTCCATCAACTCAAGGGTTGTTGTTTTCCCACTTAGATTATACTGACATTTTTTGTAGTCTTATGTCAATTGAGCAATATACGCACAATATACATCATCAAAAAAGTACTACAAGAAATTGGCCTCGATATATCTCAACATTTCTTTCAATGTATTGAAATTTCCAGTTGCACAAATGACACTTGTGTATCACAGATTTTTTAAGGAATCAAAGGCCAAATTTTGATATGTAAACTGTAATCTCCTTCGAAGACAGATAGGGGATATTCAATGTTTCTGGTTTCTTTTAACAGTTTTTCAGGGAAGAAAAAACCTTCAAAGTAGGGTTAACAGGATGACATTGTCCATTTATTCTTTCTTGACGATCTTTCAGGTGACAAATCAGGAATAGAAAATGAGGGCAACGCCAGTGACAGAGAACAAGACCGGCCAAGCTCACCAGAGGCCTGTAAACCAGACTTGTGCGGCACTACCAAGACTCCTTCTGCACCAGAGAGTCACGACAGTCTTCAGAAGAGCAGTGGTGATGCTGAAGCCCAAGCCCACGGCCCCAAATACAATGATGAACACCGCCTGCTGACTGATGGCTTCTCTGGACCTGTGACCCTCCCTGTCAATCCAAAGACTGACTGCCCTCCTCTGGAGGTCCTGCAGAAGATCTTCCCCAATCACAAACCGGCTGTTCTGGAGCTCATCCTGAAAGGTTGTGGAGAAGACCTGGTGGGAGCTGTTGAGGTTCTCCTCTCCAGCAGATGCGACCCCAACACAGAGAGACTGGCGGCCGGGGGCTCCAATGCTCTTGTTTTATCCTCCAATAGGCACCTCCTCGAACACAGCCTGGGGTCTTATCCCCTGGCCTCTTCCAGATGGTCAGTGGGTTCAGCATTCAGGGTGCCTGATTCCTTTAGGTTCTCCTCAGATTCATCAAGTACGGTACCTAGCCCTTTGCCCATGCCCCTCCAGAACCCCTTCCCTCAGCCCCCCTGGTACCCGCTGATGCTGCAAAACTCCCCGGTCAGGAGCCCAGCCAGCTCCTCCATGCACGCTGACGTGACTCTGTGGAATACCATGACTCAGCTCAGGTCCCAGTATGCCTCCCCGTTCTCCAGCACTTCCAGCTGTGTCAGGAGTTCCCCTGGCCTCTCAGCCAAGCCCTCTGAAGACCACAGGATTACAGTGCTGGAGGAGGGTTTCCCTGCGATTCCCAAACAGTCCACATATGCAGAAGACAATTCTGATTCCTCAGACTCTAGAATTTTTAATTCCACAACCTAATGTGCATCAGAAAAATGTTATCAAATAAACCCCATTTTCATTCCACACAAAATTAAATATAATGGACCAAGACAGGCAGTTGTATGAACTGAACTTCAAACAATCTACATTATCTACAACATCTCATTTTTATGTAGTGTTCCGTTTTTGCAGAAGGTAGGCTCAGCCAAGTCCTTCTTGATACTGGAATCACACCTGACAGCACAAAAATCATGAAATAAAAATATCAAACATTGTCTGTCTGTGGATGTCAATATGTACAACCAGGATGCATGAACTTACTGGTCATATATTCTCAAAAAAATCACCAGCAGCATGTACAGTCCACCAAATAAATCCAGTAACACAATCATTTTGCCTTGCTTTTGTTGCTTTATAAAATGACTAATTCCGGGTCAGAAAAGGGAACAGAATTACTTGATGGCAAGCTGAAATCAGTTAATGGGATGGGGATGTTATCTTGTTTGTAATTTTCAACTCAGTGCTGAAGATTATAAGGTAACTGAACTGAACAAAAAACATTACATCTCTTGCCTCATTCTGTGATCAAAGGAATAAACATGAACACATAAAATGTCCAAAGTAAATAAAAGTCAAACAAAGTTTATGCTTAATGAGGACAAACTGTACATAGTTAATAAACACGGCACATTTTATCTGCTCTAGGTAAATTGTGGGCTTTTAACATTATGTTTCTGTAATATTCAAGAGAAAGATGATGACTTGACCAGACACATGGTAGACATATGAGACTGATGTTTGCATTATATTTACTGTGAAGCATAAACCAGGCCTGAAAGGTGACATGTCAGTAGAGGTGTATTAGATTGGATGACACGTTGGTCAATACAGCAAAACTGTTTAAAACTCATACCCAAAATATGAACTGGTTTCACGCTGTGATAACATTTGGCAGGCATGTCCACTAGGGTGGCTACAATATCATTATTGTTTTATCCACGTGTGTCATTGTCTTGTATCACTGATGTGAGTATGAGTCTCTGTTGACCATACTAATGATGGTAGTCTAATAGAGAGCACGTTTCAGAAAAGGCAGGCTACAGTCATATAACTCATTTTCTGAACGCATTGGACTGGGTGGATGTTTTTAAATAAGCAGCAGTTGATAAACCATTGAAAAAATGCATTAAACATACAGTACGTAGATAAACTAATAAATACAATCTGTGGAGCAGTTTACAGAAATAGGCAGTTATTTGTTTGTCCATACCACCGCCTGCTGGTCTACTTTAAGAATTTCATGTCTCTCATGACGCCTATATAATTTTTAAATCCAATTTCTCTTTTGTTTTGGAAAGATGAATTGGTATATGGTACTCTTACAATCCAATTTAAAAATAAAAGGATTGGGGGAATTATAATGTTTAACTTTGAAAAACCTAGAGCTGCGTTATATTTATTTATTTATTTTGGCATTTTACCATTGGAAGATATAGGATACAATTACGTCTTTACGTCGGTCAAGTGTAGCCAAAACAAAGACAATATAATTGCAGTAGCCTATGAATCACTATTATGAGCATCCCCCCTTTTCAGGCCTAATTAGATAACATCGTTCACAAATTACACTGCATACGTTCGTAAGTAGGCTACTGGCTAACCACATGACTGTCAGAATCTGATGTTGCTGCATTTAAACCTCCTGTGGAGTAGATGGCAGTAATGTGAAGATCAAGCGTTATTACGCTTTTGCAAGAGCACGAAAAAATTAAGAATCCATCCTCCAATCGAAAAAGATAGCACTCATTTGACCTCTTTGAAACAAAAGCCGCCATTAGAAGCGAATAGTGTAGTTCAAACTTTCTAAATTCAAATATTGTTCTAGTTGTGACATTTTGACAAAATATGCTAAATGGAAAAACAGAATCAAACATTTACAAATCACTCACAGTGGCCCACGTTACCTCTGAAGCGGAAAAATAACGCAAGCGGTCAATCTACTCCTGAAAACGATGGTAAAATGACAGCATTCTCGCTTGGCTAACGTTATGTTAATACTATCTTATATTAATACCTAAATAGTCTATCAATTCTAAATTTCCATGACATTTGTTTGTGATGTTTGTGAGCATCTTGTATTTTAGATTGTTTAAGGAAATGCTTTAATGCATTTAATTTTTTCGTTGATTGTTTTGGTAGCCTAGAGGGCACAGTTCTCTGTTTTTGTTTTTGTTTTGCTCATTTGTTGGCTTGAGTTTACGTAGCTAACCTTAGCCAGACAAGCAAGCAGTAGGCTGGCTACATATGTTACGTTAGACAGTTTCATCCGCATCCGGGTTAGCTACTGGCGAATTACATAAATGTTCTGCAGCAAGACTTGTGGGATTTAGTGGAGTCATGCAAAATGCATGTTAATTTATTCTGTTTAGCAAGTTACACTGTTAGGTGGATGGTTAAGTAAATCGTATATGCACGTCCACTTCCCTAGACAACATTGTCTAGTCCCACAGTATCCCAACTGTTGTGCGCACACAACGTTTGAATGGAAAATAATAACATAGTTTATTTCACAAATGTTGATTTGCATCAAGGCGCAGAACAAAAATATTTGACTTTATCCCAACATACTCATTTTACGTCTTGATAACATGGCAACATGAATAAACACCCCGGCAATATATTATTTCGTTTCCTTCACTGGTAGCAAGAACACAATGTCGGTCAGTGTTACGACTCATCTCCCTACCCAATTATGTTAATGCATTTAATTTTACCTCCCAACTATACTCTGACCACTTTTTTTCAACCTCAAAGATGGAAAACGAGTCCGAATGCGATACAGCAAAGAAGAGGAAGAAAAACTCATTAAAGAGGTGATAAAAAGATGGGATCAGCTTTATGGCACGAAGAGTCGCTTCCTCCCGTGGGGACGGAAGACCAGCACATGGAGCGAGATCGCAGCACAGCTGGGGGAAACTTCGAAAGGGGCCAGAGCCGGCGAGGACGTGCGGAAGAAATGGCTCTATATGAAGCGTGTCTTCTTAGAGAAAGTCGAAGCTCAGAGGTCGTCCCACTCTGACTCGGGACCACAGCTCTCTCCACTCGAGCAGAAGCTGCTGTCTCTGCTCAGGCAGCCTCCAGCACAGCCATGCAATGTGCCTGATATTGGTGGTGAGTATTTCAATTTGTTTTCCTGGTGCAATTTGCTTGGGGAAAATGTCACAGACCAAGCTATTTTCTGTTTCTGTCAAGTGTGATATTGCATGATTAACATTATTCACTGGGACATTGGAATGCAATGCATGACCCAGGTTTACAGTTAACCGTGTTGTTGGGATGTTTCAGGTCCTTCCTATTGTTATATAACCTGTATAACTACATTATTCACAACCTGATTGTAAGATTTCTTGTTCTTGTGGTTGACTTTATTAGCAGAACAATTGTGTGTTATATCACAGGTATTAGGAAACTCTGTAGTGTTGTCTGTGCTAGGAAATCTGTCTGCACATCAGGATCCTCACCAGCCAGGTAAAATTATTTAGTATTAAATGAATCAGCTGTATCAACAAGGCTATCGACCAAAAGTGTTACATTGTTTTATACCTGGGCAAACAAAGGCCTTATACTGTATATTTAGTGGGTGATGGGAACAGATTGGTAAAGTGTTTTGTCTCACAGCCCCCAGAATGGACCTGAGCCAGACAGAGACGGACATCCTCAGTTCTGCTGGCCGCCATTCCACGGGACTTTTCTCTGGTTGCCCAGGAGACGCAGACATCTCCAGCTCCCGTAAAACGGGCAGGAGCTGTTCTGGTTTCCCCCTGGCTGCGGATGAGGTGACCTGCGGCGCTCTGCTGGAGGCCCAGGAGGGGGACACGTCGCCCTCTGCTGGCGACAGAAGAGAGGAGGACCCGGACGAGGAGCGCTGGGGCCCGGCCGCGGCCTCCGCGTCTCGCGGCGCGGGCCGGCAGCACTGTGACGAGAGCGGCCCCGTGATGGCGGCCATCGTGAGCAGGCAGCGGCTCAGCGTGTCCCTGCAGACGGAGGCCGTGACGGTGCTCAGGCGGCTGGAGGGCGACGTGCGCCGCTACGTGGAGCACGTCGCTGTGACGGGCGCGAGTTTGAGCACACCTGAGAACGACGCTCCCTCCCGCCTCCCGGGGGCCCCCGCCTCCGTCCCCGTCCGGCTGGGCCTTCTGCACGACGACGTCCTGCTGGAGCGCTTCGGCTTCGACCGGAGCTCCATCGCCTTCCTGTGCGCCCTCCTCAAACCGCACGTAACCAATAACTGGATGCAAGTGGAGGGGACGGTCTGTACTGCTCTTGCATATTATGCCACTGGCGCCTTTCAGTCCCCAATGGGAGACTCCTTCGACGTCGACCAAACGGTCGTGAAGAGAATCGTGGAGCTGGTGTCGGACGCTCTGGTGGCCGTGTCTGACCGCTTCATTAAGTTTCCTACCTCCGCCGCCCAGAAGCAGGTCCAGCAGGACTTCCTGGCCGTGGCTGGGTTCCCGGGCGTGGTCGGAGCCCTGGGCTGCACCCACATTGCCATCAGGCGCCCGGAGACGAACCCAAACCTCTACGTGAACCGCAGACTGTTCTACTCCATGAACCTGCAGGTTACCACCACGGCCGACTGCAGGATAAGCAGCGCTGTGGCCCGCTTTCCTGGCTCCTTCAGCTGCTCCCACGTGCTGCAGCACAGCCCGCTGGAGGCCTTCTGCAGCCGGGGAAACCTCGGCAACGGACACCTCATTGGTAAGGACACGCCCAGGAAGTGCTCATCACTGATGCTTCCTGACTTGTGTGTATAACATGTCTGACTGTGCAGGCCAGAATTACACATGCATTGTACATATGATGAATTCACAACAAGACATCTGACTGCTCTACAGGCTACCATGTTGTTACTCTTTCACAGGAAGTCACAAGAATGCTACTAAATAACCAAATTTCCTCCAGAATACACGTCTTAAATAACGTGTGTTTCTTTGTTGCTGTAGCTCATTCTGGCTACCCTCTGAACCCGTGGCTGCTACCTCCCCTCCCGAACGCGCACACGAAAGCGGACGTGCGCTACAGCGAGGCCTTGCGTCTGACCCAAGGCGCGGTGGGGAGGACCGTGCGGCTCCTGAAGGCGCGGTTCTCCTGCCTGGACCGCTGCGTCCTGCCCCTGCAGTGCTCCCCCAGACGTAGCGCGCGCGTCATCCTGGCCTGCTGCGTCCTGCACAACATGGCCGTCTCCCACCACGTCCCGCTCCCGGGGAGGAGCGCCAGCACGCTGGCGGAGCCTCCCGCCGTCCAGGAGGACTACAACTGCGAGAGCGACGAGGAGGCGCTGTCCGACAGCGAGGAGATCGTGCAGCTTAGGGTCACGGCGGGTCAGGAGAAACAGGCCCTCACAATCCAGCAGTTCTTTACATAAGGCCAAAATGGATACCTCCTGCGTACGTTTTTATGTCTACAACTGACGGCAAAAATGACGGAAAGCTCCGTCTGGGTATAACTCAAAGAAGTGCAAGTCTTTGAAATGATAATACATTTCAAGGAAAGTTGTTTTTTAAGGAAAGTCTTTTTCTTTCTCATAAACACATGGGTGCTTGATGTACTGTAATTGTTCATTACAAGCTACCTTCTAAGTAGCTGTGTCGTTTTGACAATATTGCATGTGATTGACCTACTTACAGACATATTAAATCAGTATTAAAAGTACTATAATCAATTAAGATTATGAAAAGTCTATAGGAACCTGGACTACTGACTCATAGCAGCTTCAGTAGTCTCAATTTTATTTATTTCTTTACAAATTTCCGTAGGTTCTGCGGTTTCCCTTAATTTTGTTTTCATATTTTATGCATTACTTTGTACATATATTTTTACATGTAATATATTTTTATTCACAGTTTTTACCTTCTTCATATTTTTTTACATTCGTTTTTTCTAGATTGTCTGACCTGATACTACAGAAGTAAATGATTGTTTAAACAGTGGTTTCATAAGCTTTAATACGTCATCTTTGGTGCTCCTTTACTAAAATAAATGTTTTGTTTGAAACTACCTGCAATAGTTTAAAGAAACCTTTTATCAAATCCTTACACAACTGTCTTGTATGTCTATGTATTACACATGAATAACCCCATTGCTCCTACCAAAAATGGCAGGTATGTCAAATCTAGTACAGTGGTGCTTTTATCAAAATGTCTTCAGAGGGTCATATGTATTCTACTGTAAAACAAAAGGCTATGGAAGCTTGTTTGCAAGTTCAAAAAAGAAAAAAGAAGACAAATGCCATGTCAAAGTGCAAATATTTATATAAGTATCATAAGCATTCGTTTATACTTCATATAGTAGAAGTATTATATAAGTAGCATATTGTAGCATATATTGGTATGATTAAGCAAATCTAGATTGCAGTAAAACGAATTGCTGCTAATAATTGACCTTAATCATGGCCCATAATTATGTTACAAGGAAACCTTAAATGTTGATGGTTGATCTAGCATTTTAGATAATATTTGGGTAGTTTGTTGGCAAATTAATTTGTGGTGACACTTAAGTATTAAATCTGTCACAACCACGTGTGCCTGTCTTATTTTTGAGATGTTGAAGTGTGTAATGTATGAAGAATCCCCGGTCCAGTGCGTTAATGTGTTCAAGTCACTGTTACGGGGGAAACCCTCCTCTCTGATGTTTCTTCATTGTGGCCTCTGGTACCTGCTGAAGTTCAGTTAGTCATGGCATCAGCATTAGACTGTTCAGTTAAATAATATTATAATCACATTGATGTGATTACCTTAAAGGGTTGATGTGTTCACTTTAAAAGGTTGGATCATGCATATGCATGTCTGTAGACAACCAAGTAATATTGATATTAATATATACCACTTAATAAAAAGTGTAATTCCTAAAAAATTGAATTAATATTGTTATCAAGGGTTTATGTGCAGGGTTGTTGAGGGATATAAGATGTGCCCTGTAGTCTGACAAGGATTTCAATTTTGTTATTTGGACTATCAGGTTTAATTTGCGGGTATTAACATCCATATTGTGTCAGGAATTATATCTCTTTTTAGACATAGTCCATTTTAGTGGGGCAAAAGTAATTGGACAAATTAAATAAATAATAAATAATATAATAATATTTATTTCAATATTCTTCATGTTGAAACAACCTGTCTCATCAATAAATTTGTGAATAACAAAATCTATCAGGCTTTGTCTTTGAGTTACAAGTGTTCTAATATTGCATCTATTGTAGTTGCATTAAATGTGTTTCCATAATTTAACCTTGTTAACCTTGTAAAAGAATCAAAGCAAGAACTGGACAGGAGCTGCCCTCCAGTGGTGAAGTGTCTTCAGTTCTGGAGGATATGCACATCGAGTGAGAGAGTGAGGAATAGCATGCAGCTGAATGCAACTGCCTAACCTGTTGTGTAAAGCACAGTGCAGGTTAGCGTAAAAGCATCTGTAACTCTATAATTAATGCTATGTCAGCAATTAAGCACTGACTATAGGGCTGCAGTTTGTTTCAAGGAAAACGGCAAGTTGCTTTGTTTTGTTCATTCTTAATGTGGCTACTGTAGCATTACAGTGAAATTGGTTTAGCTGCATCATGTGGCCAGCGATGCTCACACTGTCAACATTCACTGTGGAGGGAAATGGTTCTGAGTGAGATCTAAATATTTCTGATCCCCAATGAGCTACAATTTCAAATGCAAATCTGCAGTTTTATTTCCCTCATGTTAGCGGCCCTGATCAGAACTGTGCTACGGTCAGCATCATGTCCTGTGTTGCTTGCTGACCACAAGGCCTGGTCAAGCATTGGCTAATATGTAGCTATTTAAAAAGTACTAACGTGAATATGGACCAAATGCAGTAAGCTAAAGCAAGTGTCTTAAAACATGCTTATTATAAGTCATTTAATGTATCAGGTGCAGCTGTTTTATTGAGCTCCTCACAACAATCGACATTTCCATTTTATGTGGCTCCACACTACACTTTATTTGAGTGACGACTTATATGCATGATATGTTTCTCTGGCGCCCCCTCCTGGCTGATTGTACTATCAAGATCTTGATTGAAGACCATGGTTAGTTCATTAGTTGAATCAGGTGTTGTAGGGCTGAGCTAAAATAAAAAACCTGTTGCCTGATGTCGCAGATTTAAACAGTCCTGATTAGTGGGACAAAGTGTAAACCACTGCAGTTCTACTGGCTTAGAGGGAGTTTTCAGTATCTGATAGGGACGCTTAATGTTGGCTCTTCTTTGCTATCTGTCTTGCTCTATTGATCCCTCGTTCATTCTATAGCCAGCTTTTAGACCTGGTAGTCTCTTGGCTGGAACATGGGTATTATTTAAATTCATAGCTCTTTTTCCCCTTTTGTGTACTAGCTGGCAGTACTCACTCTGGATGTGGTAAAGGTTATGGGAGCTGAACACGCAGCAACCCTGTTCCATGCTGGGGGGTGAGGTCAGTTCCCACCTTTTCCAGTTATTTTTGGTCTTTCAGCCCAGTTTTCTTTTCCTTTGCTAATAAAACCCTTAATTGCCTTTGTAGGGTATCACTGCCTCCTTTGGTGTGGATTAACAAGCTGGGCTCAACAATGAAGAAACCTAGCCTTAAAAAGGCTTGTTGCAAAGGTTGAAATATTGGGCATTGTGGTAATTTGTGAGGGTAAGACCATGACTCATATTTTTTTAGTTTCTTCCACGATCTTTATTGGATCCTTCACTCCCAATCACTTTAGACTAACGAACAAAGCACACTCTGAATTCTTATTCTGTGGGAGCTTGGCCCTCCAATCACTCACAGCAAGTGCTTACAGCACCACTTTCCAAGTGAGCACAGAAAATGATTACCAGACCATTGCAAGCAAATTATGCCTATAAATCCTACCAAGCGCCTATTAGCGCTGGGTAAGATAATGGGCTTGAAGGTACAGAATTAAGAAATATGAGAGCCTGCTGTGCCTTGAAAGCTGCAATGTACAATCCCTTCTGATCAAAGAGGACAGTCATATTCATTTGTACCTAAGCCTCTTAATGTGTCCAAGGAAGTCTATGCTCAGATATAGTGCACTAACTGCATTTTGATTCCAGGCAAACTGTCCATGCTTACTTCTTAAGGGACTCTTGTGATGAGTTTTTGAACATCCCTGTGTAAACGGCAGTGAATACAAAGACTGAAATATGCACTGTAAAATAAAAAAATTCCATAGAAATGATCTTGTCTTAAGAGACATGGCTGCCCTCATGTGGCTGTATTTAGAATTGCTCATGTTGTTTTTCCTACGTATGAGCATATACAGTTTGTCATATGTTCCATTCACCCAAAGAGATGTATGTTCAGTTATTTGGACCTTTATGATTAGTTAAATATTTATCTGTTCCTCTCTCCCTTATTTGGCACACAAATATTACTTTCTAATATTAGTTTTTAATGGAGTCAACCAAAGTCTTTTTTCCAATAAAAAAAAAAAATTTTCCCCAAAAAACAGGTGCAACAATTATCGACACCCCTTGTTTAATACTTTGTGCAACCGCTTCTGGCACAAGTTTCCAGCCGTGAGTCTTTTCTGTTACAATAGTAAATTACATTACCACACAAATGGAGTGAAAGGGGGAGCTGTGAGAGAGAGAGAGAGAGAGAGAGAGAGAGAGTGAGAGAGAGATCACAGTTGTAGGATGGGGTTTTTCATGCTGACACAGGGTATAAACAGTCTGTCCTGCTCATTAATGGAAAGGTCTACCAGGTAAATGCACTCAGCAGACGATAATCCATGGCTTTAAAGTAGTACAGTCCTTGGAACACTGCCAGTAAAGAAAGTACTGAACTCTTCATACCCTTGGCAAAATTTTCTATTCATGCAATGTTGTCATGGCAACAAGCACCAGAGCTATACCTCAATAAAGAGTCTTACCGGGCAGTGCTGAGCAGACTGTGAATAAGGGATATGCTCTCTTTCCATAGAGGGACATACAAGTACACTCTTTTATTCAGGAGATTGTATTTTTAAAATGTATTTAATATTTTCTATGTATTCCTTTATTTTACCTATTTATTGTATCCCTTTATAATGATTGAGAATATATTCTCTTCAATGATGATGACCTTGTCAAGATATTCAAATAATAATGAAAGCATATCTTATACATATATAGGATCTACTCTTTTACAGTGTTTGTGCATTAAGCATGTTGCGTTTGAGCTGGCTTGGACAAAAAGGTTTTCAACCAGATGTCTTCAAAGTTTATTTGAGGATAATTCTTGTGTTAAAAGCAAATAATTACAGGTAATTAAACTGATGGGGCTAACTACAAAGAGATGTGCTTCTGTTAAAGCTTTTGAGCCAGAATGTCAGCTATAACAACTAACAATAAAAATCACTATTAAATATCTCTTACCCTGAGTTGTTACCCTGCATGTCAAAACTTTCAATTTTTCCATGTGATGACACTGTCAAACTGGATGGGCAAGTGATGTCCATATGTCAGAATTACCTGCATTAGGTTAGGTTAGATTAGGTTAGATTGAATTAGAAACTTTATTATCCATTTCTGGAAATGTGTCTTTGGCTTCACCATAGTTAAAAGGCATACATTTTAGGTTATTCTCAGCTTTTTCCATATTTCCTATAGTGCTGGGATAAATGGTCAAAGTACATGATTTACACATTGTACTACAGTATGACAGTGAGATTTCAGCTGAGCTTGCACGTGGTTTCCAGCTCTACTCTTCTCATGCCTTTCCTTAACTGAAGTGATGCACATGCATAGTGGCTATTCTGATCACCTGCTATCATCTGATATTGTCTGATATCCTTTAAGGTTTGCCCTGATGAAATCCCATTGAGAAAAAAGGGCATTACAGTACCCGCTTGCAGATAAATTAAAATGCAGTATTCTCTTCTAGCCAAATGAAATATGTGATTATGAATGAGGGTCGCATGAAAATCTATCTATCTATTGCTATCGCTAACACACATTGCTGTTTAATATGAAGTTACAATGGAATGAGGAATGTTACCAGGTGGCAGTGCCTTCTGGGTCCCATTGAACAAACTCCCATTTCGATTCCCCTTCAGATTAAAAATCTTTATGGTTTCATGTGCTGCTAGGGTGCCCCTATGGTTTGATTTATTTGCACAAAAAAAACAAAAAACATAAAAGGATCCTTAGAATTGAGCTTTATGTTTCTTAAGTTGTATGCATGTCCAACGTCTTATTTAGAAAAAAGACTAAAAAGTGTCCATGGCTTGCAATATGAGTTTTCAGACCCCAGTGTGCAAACATGGTTTTAAGTTCATAGACTCAATTTAAAATTAGTGCACGCTAATATTGGCCACTGTGACCTGAGAATGTTCTAAAATTTCTTAACGGCTGAAGTAATCATCCTCTTACAACACTTATTTGAAATGATCAAATTTCCCCTTATTATATATTGACTTTAGCACTGACACATTACAGGCATTTATAAAGTGTCACGGTTCATTGGTGAACTTGCCAGCATTCATGAAAAAAATGAATACTTAAATTCCATTTCCCTGTTAAGGAAAAATGTTTATTCAACCCAGGCCTTTGAGTTCAGAATTTACTTGACCTCAAAAGTCCACCACATTGAAACTGAAGGTCTTTAGATAAACAAGATAATGTACACCATAGACTTCTTTATTGTTTATTATATGTGTATTCAGTCCAGGCCGATTCCCCTGTAATTACAGGCCTGTCATGTGGGCTAGAGAGAAGAAGAAATTGTCCTCACCTACTGCTGTGAGGAACAAAAACAGGAATAGGTGTGCTTTGCCAGCGCACACAGCTCTGTGAACACACAAGCTTATGCAGTGACACAATCTAGTATATATACCAGGAATCAACACTCTGATGATCCTGTAGCCTCAATTGGTCGAATATCCTCTAGTAGCTTGCAATATTTGCAAATAATGACTTTGAACATTATTTATTACTGTAATTAAAAAATAATGTATTAAGTAAATAAAATATTTATACAGTAATAAATAAGTGTTCAAATTCATCAGTATATTAGGTTTAAAACTGAGGCATAGTACTTGAAGAAACTAATACACTGGATTACTTAATTACTAGTTAAGCATCCATTTCTGACCCGTAAGGTGTGACCAGTGCTGTTTAAGTAGTAGCTACGGCTGCTATATTTGTTCAGTTAGGCACTGCACCGCATTTACAAATATTATTCAAATGGCTCAGGAGTGGCCGGTTGTTCGGCCCAGCACGGATGACATCAGAGGGCGATGATTGGTTAATAGGAATGTTGTTCCATGAACAACATTTCCTACTTGGGTGAATCATTGCATTATCTGCACTACTTTCAAGTGTTGTTGGGTAGTTGGGGAGTCAGGAATAGCCTGCATCACGACTTGGCCACCTGACTCATTCACTTTCACGTGCTTTGTGGTTGGACAATGGAAATAAATATTATGAGTGGCTGCGCATTCATGTTAGGCCGCTGCCGGCTAGCAATCGACTAGCTAGTCATAGCAAGCAATCTTTTTCTATTTCAGGGGGCTAAGAATGCAAATACCACAGGAGGACTATGTAACAAATGTCATGCGATAAAGCCATAATTGAACCACAGCAACAGATATGAAAAACACACAGACATTCTTCCATAACTGCTGTACAGTACTGCTGCAGTCAATGGCACATCAATGCCCTTTGGATGAAGAACAGAAGGACTCTTGCCTCTATGGTAGGAAAAATCATTCGCAGAAATAGTGCTTCTATCATTTCTTTTGTCCACTTTAATAAGGGGAGAGGAACTTGGAAAAAATGGAAATATATAATTAAATCATGTACTGTGCCAAGAAGCAGTACATTATTTAATTTAAGCAGTTCCTTCCTGTAGAATAACAGCAAAACGACCATTGACGATGAACCAATGGAAAAATGCACAAGTGCCAAGTCAGAGATAAACAATGGACAGAAGTGGAAAGAAACAACTGGGCCCCTGGGTATAATGGTAGGTCATTTTATTTCCCTTAGAATCAAGCTCAGTGTCTACAATAATACATTTAATACGGCACTACTGATGAAAATATGGCACTGAAATCTCTGTAGGAACCCATTAAGTAATGTTACATGATACAAGATATGAATTTTGAAGTTGCTAGTTGTATGAGTCCATACATCCATCCATCCATCCATTATCTGAACCCGCTTATCCTGATCAGGGTCGCAGGGGGGCTGGAGCCTATCCCAGCATACATTGGGCGAAAGGCAGGAATACACCCTGGACAGGTCGCCAGTCCATCGCAGGGCACACGCACCATTCACTCACACACTCATGCCTACGGGCAATTTAGACTCTCCAATCGGCCTAACCTGCATGTCTTTGGACTGTGGGAGGAAACCGGAGTACCCGGAGGAAACCCACGCAGACACAGGGAGAACATGCAAACTCCGCACAGAGAGGCCCGACGGGGGTTCGAACCCAGGACCTCCTTGCTGTGAGGCGGCAGTGCTACCCACTGCACCATCCGTGCCGCCATGAGTCCATACACCATTCTTAAAATGAGTCAGATTCACTAATGACAAACTTGCTCATACCTGACAAAATAAATCTGAGTATTTGCACAAGGCTTTACGTATTTGTTTTACAGTCTTCATTGAAGGAACCATTTTTTAATGGAAAACAAAAATTGCAGCTGCCTGTAGTAAAAAAGGTTTTGGGCATGTTAAAGTACAAAATATCAACCAATAAAAATAATAAGCTAAATGCACCTAAAATGCACCAGGTATAATACTTTATGAATATATTTGCATATACAGTATTGTAGTTTCACAGACAGCCAACCGTTCAATGTCAGTGAAACAGGAACATTGTAAGTAAGTACATTTTATCTATGAAGCACATTTAAAACAACAATAGTTACACCAAAGTGCTGTACAAAACATGAACATAAAGGACAAAGCATAAACATTTACCAGGCCAAAGAGGTGTGTTATGTCTAGATTTAAAAAGAGCGATGGAACAGGCAGACCTGATGTTCGGTGGCAAATCCAGTACTGCAAATGCACGGTCATCCTTTAGCTTTAACCGGGACTGTGGAATAGCCAGGAGTACCTCAGGACTTCAGAGACCTAGGAGTCGAGTAATGGCAGAGTATGTCAGTAAGAGCCAGCCCATTAAGCTGGAAGCCAATGCACGGATGCTAAAATAGCGGCTTATTTACAAGCTGTAGATGAATCACTCACTGACAACTGTTGATGAATGTGTTAATCAAAAACATGCTGCCATAAAATGCACGTGAGATATAAAAAATGGAGCCACAAGACTTCAATGAAGATGGCTCTTTTGTTACACCACCTTCCTCGTATTGCTTCTCAAATGCCCTTTCCTATGCGAATTGAGCCAACAACGGTTGTTTTAATGCAAATAATAACATTTCAAAATATTGGAGATTCATTTTCATGACCAGAGACTGTAACATACCTGCAGTGCTGTTAAGGAGAATAAATAGCCTGAGGGTGTAATGCATTGCAGTTTGGTTTCATTGTGGGCAGATCAGTCACAATTTCTCCCTCTGATACTTGTTATTTATTTATATATTGTTTTCCTAGGGACGGTGCACATTAATCAAAATTTTCAGTTTCCACATCAATGTAAATGTGCCAGAGTTAGCTAATGAGCTTATTTTCATCTGTAGTTCCTAACCTGCATGTCTTTGGACTGTGGAAGGAAAGCGGAGTACCCGGAGGAAACCCACGCAGACACGGGGAGAACATGCAAACTCCACACAGACACGGGGAGAACATGCAAACTCCACACAGACACGGGGAGAACATGCAAACTCCACACAGACATGGGGAGAACATGCAAACTCCACACAGACACGGGGAGAACATGGAAACTCCACACAGACACGGGGAGAACATGCAAACTCCACACAGACATGGGGAGAACATGCAAACTCCACACAGACACGGGGAGAACATGGAAACTCCACACAGACACAGGGAGAACATGGAAACTCCACACAGACACGGGGAGAACATGGAAAGGCGGGGCCACCATGCCACCCCCATGGTGAACTGATAGTTTCATCATGCCTGATTATACATTGACCAGGAGTTGCAGAATCCCAACATACATATTTTTGGCACTCAAAAAACTTGCTTTTATAGATTTGGATTTGGGAGAGTATTAGACAAAAATTGGGCCTGTTGCATGAAACAACATTGTGCTCTTGAATTTATATTGACCGAAAGGACATTTACTGCGAAAATCAATATACTGTATAAATGACTGCACCAGTCTCTCTTTCCAGGAGCAGACAGTCTACATTGTTAAACCCTTTTCACATCTCCACCATCAGGACTGTGGGCAGGTCTGTTATATGTCCCAGTCACCTTTAACCCCTTAATGATCACCCCTTTTCTAAATACAAGCTTGAAAATGACATTGGCAAAATAAAATGGTAACTCTTTAAAATTTGACGATCAAAATTAGTGCTCTGCTTTGCTTTTCCTTAGGTATGGCTAGGCAGGTTTCCAAAAATCATGTTGTGTATACTATAGATTGCATACTAAACACTTTTTTGTTGTAAAACATCAACCTTTTGAGGCATAAATTCTCAAGAGCTGTGTTTTCCAGCACATAACAGCGTGCATTCTGAAAATGAAAGGAAAATGATTACGCCAGCAAAACAAAATCTGTGTTTTATGCAAGCCCAACAAACACTACACCGATGGAAACATAATTTCATTAGCTAAAATGCTACTCCGTCATCACTGTGTTACCATACTCCTAATCGACTGTACGATTAGCAAGAGTTATAGGCCTACTGCTTCTGACTGCTCACGGAGAGGGATGTTGTCTTTTATACCGTGCGATTGTGTTACTGGGACAGGTTAGAGAAGCTCGTAGTTTCTCTGATCGTGTTTCAGAGAAGCAATACAAAAACGTAGATAATTGCATTCTTATGTATTAAACACTTTTGTACACGTATGCAACTGTGAAATGAACAAAAATGATCATTCCTAGCCATTCAATGTAGCTAGCTGTTCCCAGTTATCACGTTTTTGGAATTATAAACTATTAGGAATTTGATTCACTGGATCCTCACTGGAAAGAACACCAACAGTACTATGATTTGTGTAGCTTGTGGATTCCAAAAATGCAGATAAGGAGAGGTCCCACTCGTTTCTTTTTCCACCACACATGTTCCAAAATTAGCAACTACTGTCACTAAAACAATGGCATTGTAAAATTGTTTATACAGATAGAACTGAGTTTTAATGCTTTCGAATGGTCTATGACCACATTGAGTCAAAATTGTACTGTGAAGAAAGGAATGAATGCAAAAAATCCCACTCAGGCTCAAATAAGGGGTTAAATACTGATGCTATCAAAATGCATTATGGGAATGTTGAAATGTATGTTGGATTCATGAAGTCACCATTTGTTTTGTTTTTTTAAGGCAGCTCCATTATATTTTCAAAAGATAAGCAGGCCCTACACTCCAAACAGACCTCTGGCTTCTGCTGTCAGATACATCTGAGTGTGTGACACCTCCCTGGAGTAAGAAGACGGAAGATTCACAAAGGACTGGCCTGACTCAGTAGCTCTCCACTCTCCGCTCCAAAATGGAATGTACCCAATACAGTCATTTTTTTCTTTTCCCTCAGGGACAAAAGGACCAATTCATCATTCAATGGTTGGCTCAGTATTATTCTTTTTATGTGATGTAAAATTTTATGTGAAGGCAAATGCATTGTGTTGCTGTGAACAGTTTCAGTGCATAAGACCTGGACCCAATTTTAGATTTTTGTTTTGTTAATGTGCATCGTGGTCGCTGTGCAAATTGATAAAATTGATGTTTTTTTAATATATGCATTCAAAGCATCTCTACCAGTTAGTATATTACAACAGGAACATCTTTCTAAAATCTTCTGTACATGTCATTTTGAGCATTCTCTATTACTCTGAGGTAAAAGTGGTCTGAAGTGACTAATCTTGAATTATCCAGCACACTGATGAATCACCACCTTTCTATTTAAAAAAAAAAGATTTATAAGGGGTTATTTAACATTTGTCCTTGTCTTTGTCCAATACTTATATTTAAGTGCTCCTTCTATCTTTTCCAACACAGTTCATTGAATTTGTAAACCAAAGTGAAGAACACATTTTCATTGGATACAGACTAGTGTTCCTGTTTTGAAGGAACCGGGACCTGGTACCAGCATGTCTTTGGGGCTATTCAAGTTTTTTTTTTTAATTAGAGGCACATCACTGTGTCACCTAGAATAGCTGTGCAGCAGACTATCAAAAAGCAGGCATTCACACTGATAAGACTTTCTTGTTTGTCATAAAACCAAAATACCATGTCTTCATGAACTAAAATATTCTAGAAATGTCAAATTCATACCGCATTTATTTTGTACAACAGTACTGGGCACATGTAAGATAAGACCAGGCTCTACAGATAATTCCAGAGAGTCAATCAAGTTTTTCTCTGAACTATTAACTTAATTTATTTATTTATTTAACAAAATACAAAACATTTCTCTAAGATAAAATTTTTTGGTAAATAAATGAAATGTGAAATGTGCTCTTTTCTACTGACACACTAATATAGGAAACAAAAAATAAACAACTAAGACCAAATTTATATAAAATAAATGTACGATGCCTAACAATTTAACACAGTACTGTTCTTGAAGTCAAACAGCTTGTATGATACTTCTAATATACATAACCAACCTTCTATGGACATATCTATGGTCTTTTGTTTAATAAATGTGTGGGTTTTCAAGAACTCATTTTTATTGTTATTCATGTTGGCCTCAACTGAACAGCAAAATATGCACATAGTGTAACCTTACACTTCACATTCTTTTTATTTAATTGCATGAAGTAAAGGTGACCTATTATTACAGTATTTCAGTAATTAATTGCCTTTTAGTGTAGGAAGTATTTCTATAGAACATACGGTAGAACTTTTATTTTTCAATGGAGCATATTGGAGCTATTGCATATTTATTTTGATTGTCTTTATAATTACGTATTCTGTAGTCTGTCAATATTGATGTATTTACATTTCTAGGTGCAAAGAGTGAAGTTCTTCAGTGATGGGGGCTATGTAAATTAGGAGGTGTGCTCTTGAAGATGATATACAGTATGTTAAACTGAGGTCAACTGAGGTCACTGCCAGCTGTTGGAGCTTTCATTGGTTCACACATTGGCTCTTAATTTTGACCACTTCACATTTGATTGGCAATACATTCATAGTATATAGCATTCTCTAAACATATTTTCAAAGTGGAATGAACTCTTAGCTGACTCACCTAACGAAATAGCGGGCATTCGGATTGTACATTACATTACATTACATTATTGGCATTTGGCAGACGCTCTTATCCAGAGTGACGTACATTTGATTAGACTAAGCAGGAGACAATCCTCCCCTGGAGCAATGCAGGGTTAAGGGCCTTGCTCAAGGGCCCACAGACTACAGATATACAGCACAGTGCCATGAAAAGTATTTGCCCCCTTTCTGATTTCCTCTATTATTGCATATGCAATATTGTATATTACTGAATGGTTTCAGATCCATCCATCCATCATCAGATCATTCAACAAAATTAAATATTAGACAAAAGGAACATGAGTAAAACAACAACACATTTTCAAATCACTATCATTTAAGTTAGTGGTAAAAGTTATCAAACATCCATAAAGTACAATCCCTGTGAAAAAGTAAGCGCCCCTTTAATCATAATAATTGGTTGCACCACCAGCAAAAACTGCAATCAAACACTCCCTATAATTTCATATCAATCTTTCACATTACTGTGGAGGAATTCTAGCCCATTTTTCTTTGCAGAATTGCTTTAATTCAGATAAATATATAGGATTGGCATGCCATGATCACATGATCAAAGGCTATTCCAGAAGAAAAACATTGTTTAAATATATCTCGAAAGGATTACAAAGCCATTTATAAGCCTCTGGGAGCCATTATCTCCAAATAGACAATACTTGGAACAGTGGCAGAACTTCCCACGATTGGCCACTCCCAGAATAGGATTCTAAGACTTGCAGGCCTCTCTAGCCTCAGCTAATGCTAGTGTTCATGACTGGGCAAAGAAGAGATTCAGAAAAGAGTAGCAAGGTTAAAACCACTGCTAACCAAAAACACTGCTAATATCAATCCTCGTCTCACAATTGGAAAGCACCTGGATAATCCCCATGCCTTTTTGAATAACGTTCTATAGACAGATGAGTCAAAAGTGGAACTTTATGAACGATCATAAAGTGAAGTCCCATCATGTAAATTATTTGCTGTGAAGCTAATACAACATTTCACAGTAAGGACTCCATATGGAAAGTCAGACATGGTGACAATATGGTGTGGAGATGCTTGCTGTCTGGGGACCTGGACAGTTGCCATTATTGAAGGAACCATGAATTCTGCTCTGTACCAGAGAATTCTTAAACAGAATGTATGGGTATGTCTTAGCAAGACACCTAACCTCCAATTGTTCCAGACGAGTTGATTGGTGCCTTGCATGGCAGCCAATCACTATTTGCGTGTGAGTGAATGAATGAACAGCATCAATTGTTTAAAAAGTTTAAACAAAGTTTACAGGGTGTTTAAGAACGGTGATGGAAATCAGCAAGAAGGATTTGGATGTGGATTTAGTTGTGATTTAAGATTGCTGGAATAGTGACATTCCACTAGTTGTTTTTATGAATAAAATTGAATCTTTGTAGCATAATGACAACTTTTTAACACTGTTGTTTTTGAATGTTTATAAAGTAGTAATGACATGCTAATTATCATTATGCATATTCTTGTCTATATGCTGTAGTGTCCCAATGTCTGCTTAGAAAAAAACACATATTCACAGGCTCTTTGAATATCCACTATTTAGTTTGATATATTAATGGAAAGCTTGCTTCATCAGTTGTGTACTAAACATGTATAATGTCTCTGTAGGGTGGTTGTAGCCAAGATTGTAATGTACTACTGCATTCTGTTCCACAGCTCCCCTAGTGTACCATATACTGTACTGCACTTCCACAGTAAACTGCCAAGTGTAGCATAAACTTCTATTTCACCTCCACAGGGTACTGAGCTGTATGCCCATATCCATGTCCTAGGCCAAGTACAATGAGCCAAGGCCCTTTATGGCTGTCTTATGCCAACATTTATCCAAGCAATTGAGAAATAAAACAGGTTTATCTTTCCCTGAAAAGTTGCCTTCTTATAATGCCGACAATATGTTATGTGACTAATAAGAAACAATGTGTAACCATAAATATATCTGCATCCAATGGTGAAATAAACTGAAGGAAAAATGACAAACCTTTGTCAAAATGTATTTTTAGAAAGGAGAGGCTTCAGGCCCTGCTCAGAGAAGTATTAAATTGCTGAACTGGAGTTTGCATTCTACTCACTATTACATTTTCAAAAAGAAAAAAAAAAATACTTGATTATGAAAACGTAGCATTCCCCCAGCTCTCCTTTTTGACTGATCAGCTGATGAAGAGACTAGCTGCACGCTGCTCTGCTGGGTTGTTAATTTTATCCCCTCTAACAGTGATTGCTGATAGCCGGCCTACTGATTTCAGACAGGTAAATATCCTTCTTTATTGTCTTGTGCAGGATTCGGCAGGGCTACAGCATAGGCACAGTGTGTGTAGGTGTGCAACAGATCAAACGATTCTTTCTCAGCCGCAGCAGTCTCGTACTTGTGAAGACGGTGAAGAAATGAAAGAGTACAAAAAAATGCATGCAGCAAGCTTTTATATTACACATCATGCTTTTATGCTCATCGTGAATTAGGATGAAATAAGTGCAGCTCTCGGAGGAGATTCTCAGAGCATTGTAAACCGCTGGCATTCGATTAGTAACAGATATTTTTTTGTTGCAGTTCTCATCATTGCTGTACTCACTCATCTCCAGTATTTCTGGCTGGTCTGTGATTTTCTGCATTCCCATGAATTGTGCTGCAGATTTTTGCTGTTGATTATTAGGCCTGGTTTCATAGGATCCCCGAGAGGATGTGCCTTTTTCGTTCGCTCGCTCGCTCTATCCGAACGTTTGACTGCTCAGTCTCTGCTTCTGAGACCTTATCCCTGAATCTTTTTTTCTTTGCTCTGTAGCTGTTGTGACAGAACTGGCTGCATTTCCCTGAGAGGGGACGTATTTATCTACGGTATTGTTCATCCTAATTGTCTCGGTGTGTATCTGCATTGGAAATGCATTAGGAGCATTAGCTGAGGTACAGGGAAAGATGAAAAAATGAGCGAGTGAGGTAATTGCATCTGCTGATGGGGGATGGGAGAGGCAAGCCGTGCCTCATACATGTGTGAACAAAAACAATGAGGTGGAGAACCGGGCTGGATCAGTGGAGCACCAGAGCATTTCACACACATTCCATACATCACATATCATTTACCGCAATTATCATCGGCTGTCATACAGTGTGTCTCAGATTCTCTCCAGAAATGTATGTCTCATCTATTGATTCTTACAGAAGGGAAATGCAAACTGTGTTTGTGCACATGTGTTTGTTTGTCCATACGTATGTGTGTGTGTGTGTGTTTAGCAATGCTATGTCTTTGAGAGAAAAGGCAACGTTTTATTTTTGTTAATGTTCATGTGATGCTAGACATTTATTCTCTGTGCATGAAATTGTCTATTAAAGAAAACGAATGCAAAAAAATGCTTTTTTTTATTTTGTGTGAATAATGCCTTTCATGATATGCAGTGTATGACTACAAAACAGAAATTGTGAAATTAGGTTGTGTGAGCAATATTGCACATCATCTCTGTGAATACATTTCGTGCAATTTAAAATTGCCTCTCTTAAAAATATTGCAATTTCCCATGGATGTCATGATTTATGTGAATGAGACTACCTGTTAGACACAAGCGACAAGGATCAAGGCTAAATGTCAGAAGTATCTATGGCTTTATTGTTTATGGCTGGCACTTTATGTCTCTGCCACATGCCCGTAAATCATGAGCAGAAATTTGACATAAAAATATATCAAATCAGGGAAAAGACATAACATGCAAAAATAGCAATAAAATAATAACCAAATAAAATTATATATTTAGCTAGATGGCAATCAGTTTCCATTTATCTTGGTACACAAAAGCCCTGAGTGATAAACCACACATAGCATCCATAGTTCCATACACTCAGTGAGCACTTTATTAGGTATTTATTACACTTATTTTCTTAGTCGTATTGGTCTTCTGCTGCCGTATCATAGTATCCTATCCACTTAGAGGTTTGATGCATTGTGTGTTCAGAAATGCTCTTCTGCGTACCAGTGTTGCAATGTGTGCATTACTGAGACCTTACTGTCAGCTTCAACCAGTCTTGCCCTTCTCCTCTGATCATTCTCAATAACAACACATTTTTGCCTGCAGAACTGCTGCTCACTGGATGTTTTTTGTCTTTCACACCATTCTCTGCAAACAGTCTAGAGACTGTTATATGTGAAAATCCCAGATAAGCAGTTTCTGATACTCAAACCACCCTGTCTGGCACCAACAATCATTCAAAGGTCAAAGTCACATTTATTCCCCATTCTGATATTTGGTCTGTAAAAGAGCTGAACCTCTTGACCACATCTGCGTGCTTTTATGCATTTAGTTGCTGCTACATGATTGGCTGATAAAATATTTGCATTAACTGGTGTACAGGTTTACCTAATAAATTGCTCACAGAGTGTATTTTGATGAATAATTAAATATATAATGTGTGCACATAATTATAATTATTCAGGATTTTACAGAAAGCTGTAGTTGTGAAAGTAATCTATAATGTTATCCAGCCATGGGTTAGTTTGACTACTAACTACAAGGACATTGTTAGTTTGTTAGCTATAGGTTAGTCATAGTACAGTAATAACGACAGAGACATAGACCTTGGAAGTCTGACATAACATAGAGGAATATCTTTGAACATATGTGGGTTTCTGGTTCAACGGGAATTTCTCTATGAGTAAATGAGTGTAGTTTAGCTAGCATTGAAAACTTGGATTAGAAACTTTTTTTTAAATCTCCACACATTTCTCTTTTAAATCAGCCCACAGCTATTAGACCAATTATTGTTATAATACAGGTTTTTCATAAAATGACACTGACATTCGTGTTACTATGGCTACAAATTTTTAAATAAAATGATCACTGCTGATGGAAACACCCAAAGTCACTCTGGAAAATGACTCTAGTCCGTGACGTCACAGTGGGAACACATGCAGCTCTGTTGTATACCTTTAGGTTGAAAATATGCCAGAAATTGACAGTATTGAAATACTGAAACATAAGCGACATAAGCTACATGTTGGGCTCTCAATTGAATGGAGACAGTTTTGCTACAATTTATAGGCTATGACTAGCTAGCTATAGCGGCAGTTTTTTAAGAAATTGTTTTGCTGGCTAACTAGCTAACTGTCTAGTAAGCATTGCATTGGGGGGTAACGTTACAGTATATCACGCAGCAGGGTTACTGGGTGAGCTGGTTAAGATCACCAAGTATTCCGATTAAACTACTGCCTGGATACAAGAGCTCAGCTTTTACGTAACATACACAGGTGATAAAATGTAATCGTATTCTCGGTGTGCTTGCGCTGCATGCACGCCTAGGTCAGCTTGCGTGGAAAGTGTCTGCTGCAGCGAGTATGACCAGACCCTCACCTTCCGTTTGCCGTCTGCTAACCATTGTAACGTTACCATCTGCATTCACAGCGGCTCAGCGAACAATGCTAATTTCACAATCC
This sequence comes from Conger conger, assembly GCF_963514075.1. Lineage (NCBI taxonomy): Eukaryota > Metazoa > Chordata > Actinopteri > Anguilliformes > Congridae > Conger > Conger conger. The sequence continues at coordinate 39,156,947 of NC_083771.1, forward strand.
TAATGTTACGAAGCTAATAGCTGCACCCCTACTTCCGCCTTCTATTTCGTCACGAAAATGACGTATTGTGCTCATAGGCCTAACAAGTTGTGTCGTCATTTCCTTCGTAAATATCTATGGTTTGTTAGCATTTTCCAGACATTTGGACGTTTGTTTGTATATGAAAAAAGAGTACTTAAAAATACTGAATTTAAAAGGCAAATTGCTAGGGCTAAGTTGTTAGCAAGTCGTCGAACAATGGCAACATCACACGCAATGCTGTATCTGGCTGTATTTTCAGTTACCATTCATGCAGTGTTGGCTCTTACTCGTTTGTGTAATAATATAGATATATTTTCTTTTCTTTTTTACTTCATACAGGTGTATATATTGCCTTATGTGTCTTTATTCTTGTCATAGTTGGTGTTCTCATTGGTAATTTCCTTAAGTTATTCAAGTAATTTATTAAAATTTCTTTGCTGGCTAACAGTAACATTGATTAACCTGGGAACCATTCTCACAGAGCTGCTTGTTGTGTGCTGTGCTGTTAGCTTTCCATCCATCCATCCATCCATTATCTGAACCCGCTTATCCTGATCAGGGTCGCAGGGGGCTGGAGCCTATCCCAGCATACATTGGGCGAAAGGCAGGAATACACCCTGGACAGGTCGCCAGTCTATCACAGGGCACACACACCATTCACTCACACACTCATACCTACGGACAATTTAGACTCTCCAATCAGCCTAACGTGCATGTCTTTGGACTGTGGGAGGAAACCGGAGTACCCGGAGGAAACCCACGCAGACACGGGGAGAACATGCAAACTCCGCACAGAGAGGCCCCGGCCGACGGGGATTCGAACCCAGGACCTCCTTGCTGTGAGGCGGCAGTGCTACCCACTGCACCATCCGTGCCGCCGCTGTTAGCTTTCGGCTAACTAAATAATTATTTCAGTTGGAATGTCGCATTGGAATTCAATGGACCCATTTTATTTTTATTTTTTGGTCATATTTGGTGAAATCCTCTTCACATTCAGACAGCTAGCAATAAACCAACCACTCTGGGGTGAAATCCGATATCTGGACTGACCCAGAGTTTCAAGGACTTATGTTTTTCTTCGCCCCGGTAGCTAACATCCAATGAGGGCAGTTTTCAACCAGGTGGTCTTACCTGCCTATCAAAATTGAGAGGCTGACTGGAGAGGAGGGGGGTATACATTTATTCTGCCCAGATTCTGCTTGGGCCCCAAGATCACCTATCCCAGCTTTAAGAGAGAAATGTGTCTTGATAAAAGCATCCAAATATTAAACGCCATGTTAAATCACAGACTTTGACAGAAAAAGTTATGTGAAAAAGCCATTCATTTTTCCCATAGATAAATTGTGCTTTAATTGGAAATCCATATATGGGCAACAGTTTTGCTTGGGTTAAGTAAGACTTCCAAGGTCAATTCCGAAATTTGCTGAAAACAGGAGGTAGGGCGAAAACAGTAACCAAATATATTTTTTAGGGTTTATTTCTTGCCTGTATATCAATAAAATTATAATTTTCAAGGCTGTCAATCATGACATGGCACAACTTCTTCCATTTGGTGGGTGTAGTTCAGTTTTTAAAATATCTGGTGCTTACAGCTTAAAGCTACTGTTAGCCTGCAAAGAAATTTAAAGAACTGGAATAACTTGAGGAAATTGCTTATGAGAAAACCAACAATAACCAACAATAACCAACAATAACAACAATAACAAATCAAGTCAACTTTTACCTTTTTAATTGGAGGCCCAATTAAAAATGTTGTATAAATTTAGAGGCAAAATGTATAATCTACTATGAAAATATGAACAATACCAACCTACCTTTGCGAGTCCCTGCACTGTAAACACCACTTTAATTATGGAAAGCTCTTCAACTGTCAGGAGATCCAGTTGATATTTAATCTTTTGTATTTTAGATTAATTATTAAAGATCTCTTCTAATGTAATTGTAATGTAATAATTTGGCTGTTCTCTATTGAGAAATTTATGTCTTGCTGACCTTTCTAAGAACCTGTAAATCATTTACAAGGTAAAATATCCTCTGAACAGGGTTCTGGCGATAAGGACCAGGAGGAGATGGAAGAGGAAGTCCATGCAAAGAAACGTAGGGGCAGGCGACGCATCCTCAAGGATCCTGGCAAGGAAGACGGGGAGAAAGTCAAAAAGAGGCGCGGTAGACCCCCAGCCGAAAAGCTTTCCCCAAACCCACCAAAGCTCACCAAGCACATGAATGCCATTGTGGACACGGTCATCAGCTACAAGGATGGGTATGAAGCACTGCAAATCCCAAGTCATTCAAACATTTCATATTTATAGGGATATAAAAAACATTGAAAATATGCAGCACACTATGCAGAAGAGACTAAAAGGTGTATTGTACTGGAAGGAGATGGTGTTGTGAAGTGGCTGTATTTAATTTTGGTCGTATCTGAAATGAATTCCAGAACAAAGAACAGTAAACAAAGTAATAGGTCATTCTTTCCAGAAGAAAAATGTATCTAACAATGAAAAATATCACTGGGTACTGAAGCTATTGGATAGTTTCAAGCATATGTCACAGTGTTTCAGGTTCTATAGGGAATTGCAATGAAAACTATTGCCTATGATCTTGCAATTCAGTTAAAATAAATAAGATGTTATTTAGTGGATACTTTTCTCGAAAGCGACTTACAGTTGATTAAACTAAGCAGGGGACAATCCCCTCTGGAGCAATTTGGGGTTAAGAGCCTTGCTCTGGGGACCAACAGTTGTGTATTGTGGCTACACTAGGGATTGAAGCATTGGATTATTTAGTGATAGATTGATAGACAGCTCTTTTTCTTAGGATGAGTTTCTTGTTTGGAAAAAAAGCCAGTGTTTGGAAAAAGTACATCATATTCAATATTTGCACAGTTTCTCAATAACAGCACTAGGTCTAGATTCAATAGCAGCATATCCAATATACACCGTATCACTAGTTTCACCAGGGAAGGACGGTTTCCATATTATGCACATTTAAAACATTTAAAAAGTCCACTGTGCAATTTTATTATGTACATGTACATGCTATACAGTGTGAAAAAATAATTTTCTGCATTAGTGTGTCAGTAGAAAAGAACAAATTTAAGATTTTTCCAAAAAATGTAATGTCACAGTGACATTTTTGCATTTCATTAAATGAAGTAACATATTACAGAAATTATTTTTTGATAAAAACTTGATCAAGGCTGTTTTGGATTACCTGGATAGCCAGAAGCAAGCGAGACAGCCAAAGGCTGCAGAAGAACTGTGGCAAGTTCGTTTGGTTCAACCTACCCGTTGATTTTCTTATGAAACTGCCAGACAGTGCACCTAAGACAATTGAAGAAGTTTGAAAAGCAAAGGGTGGTCACAAAAAATATTGATTTTATTATTATTATTATTATTTAGTTGTTCACTGCTCTATATTGTCAATTTTGTAATAGTTAAAACTATTCATTTCATTCTTTGCATTATGGATTTGTGGTTAAAACCTTACCGTACCGTATCTAATTGACTGTTATTACTGTACATCAATTTTCTTTCAAATACAGATAGTCATCATTAATAAAGAGTTAATTGTTGAATTTCAAACTGGTGCCCAAGTGCAACCTATTCACTATGGAAATGTTTTGGCAGTTTGGCAAAAGCATGCCAGACAGCAGCTATGCCTATTTTTTAAGGTACAGTATACTTAACTTTGCCTTGTTGCCATGGCAACACTTGAAGTCACAGCATGCTTCAGAGAACACAAACTGTAAAAAGGATTAATTTTCCATGTGGTCTTTCCACTGTGCTAGTACATCATGGATTAATTCATTTTAAATGTAGTTGCTGTGTATTTAGGAAACCATATCTATTTTATTTGTAAATGTAACAACTGAATAAAGAAATTAGACAATTTATTGATTTTACAAATAAAAATTAAGCCATTTCAAAAACATTTCAAAATTTTAACTTGCTACATTCCCATATTGAAAAATGCTGCCTTCCACAGAAGGCAACCTTGCCTTCCATCTTGTTTCTCAGGTTAACAGTGTGTTTGATTTCAGGTCTGGCCGACAGCTCAGCAAAGCTTTCATCCAACTGCAGCCCAGGAAGGAACTCCCAGAGTACTATGAGCTGATCAGGAAACCTGTAGACTTCAGGAAGATCAAGGTGAACTTAATACCACACTTACAAACAATTAACATGGCAGAATTACGATTCATAATGAACAATTACATTAAATTGAACAATAATTTCATAAAACTGCTGTGAGTATTTGTCTTTTCTGTTTTCTTGTTCCCTATCGTATTGTTGTTGCTGCTGTTGGTTGTAGAAGTGGTAGTATAGATTACAGTTCAGAGTTTGTGTTTTACATGTTGGAAATACAGTATCATTGTACCAAGCCTGATCTCTTTTTTGCCATCAGGAACGTGTTCGTAACCACAAGTACAGGAATGTAGAGGATCTGGAGAAGGATGTTCTTCTCCTATGTCACAATGCTCAGACCTTCCATCTGGAGGGATCCCAGGTGTGTCTATGGTATCTTTCCATAGCTCACTTGTAACATAACCACAGTGATCTGTTTGATAAAATCAGAAATGAGGAGCACAAATCATCAATCAAGAAACAATCATGATAGCTTGTGTTTTATGAATGGGAGTCGAATGCTAGCAAATTCATTTGAATGCTCAGATGTATCTGCATAGCTTTGCGGGGGGGGGGGGAATCCACTCACATGACAATGAATGATTAATTGAACTGAACACTTTATACTGATAGAGCCTTGGTTTGCATGTTGGAATGAGTTGGTTCATGTGTGGTCCCTGCAGATCTATGAAGACTCCATTGTGCTCCAGTCAGTGTTCAAGAGCGCCCGGCAGAAAATTGCTGAGAAGGAACAGAGGGAAGCAGAGAGTGCTGATGACAATGATGAAATTGAATCAGGATCAGAATGTAAGGCTTTTTTTGGTAAATGTAAAAAGGCTTTGTTGTTAAAGATTCAGCATCTAGTGGATTATGTGCTAAGGTTTAGCTTTCTCACAGCATATTTTTTTGTGGACAGTCTCACTTGTGTGTTTACACACTAGAATGTGAACATGAATTCTGAATTGCATCTGAAATGTTTTATATTCAGCTATCAACTCACATAACCATTAAGATTTTTTTCTTTTGTTTTTACAGCAAAAGCTAAAGACAAACTTAATAAAATGGATGAGTCCTGGAATGACAAGGGAAAGAAAAGTCATAGTCAAGGCAAAGCCAAGCCCACTCTCAGTGAGGATGACAGCGATGAGGATCGGGACAGTAATGTAGGTTGTGAAACAATATTGATATAAAATGCAAAGGAAATTAAATCAGCCCTAATGCTAGCACTATTTTCAATGGAAGAGCCAACCTGCGCAAACATATATTGTTTATAATATTTATACAGTATATATTCTTTTATTATAATCAATGTTCTTTGAAAACCAATCTGCAAAGTAGCTTATCACTATTATCTCTCTCTCTCTCTCTCTCTCTCTCTCTCTCTCTCTCTCTCTCTCTCTCTCCCTCTCTTCTGTGGCAGGTCAAGTGTAAAATGTAAGTTTTACATTTGTTTCATCATTTAGTTGCCTGACATTTTCTAAAACAATTGACTTTGATAAGAAAAAAAAAACGTTTTTCTTCATTCAGTCAGGGCAATAGGAGCCAGAAGATGACACTGTCTAGAACTTTAACATGGCCCCATTATGTTTGTGTTCATGGTCTGCAGTCTGAGGCTGATGCTGTTCTCAGTAAGAGATAAATGCTGACTGTTATTTTTCTCCCACAGTCCAAGAGTACAGGGAGTTAAGAAGAGAAAGGAGGATAAGAGCTGATGCACACCTTTTTTAAATATTGAGTTATTTCCACTGTATTGATTCTTTCTTCAAGGAAGTTTGATTTCAAGCCCTATTCCACTAGCTTTATCAACTGTAACGTACAGCAGATTCATGGCGTACACAGCTCAATCTAAGCACCCTACTATCCTGCCACCCCAGCCACCCAGAAGGTTCGATTGAGATCACCTTTCATGGTAAATTTTGTGTACCTTGTCTATTCTCCTCGAGCAGTTACTGTGTTGCCATGTCACTTCAGTCACTGCAACACTTTTTAAAGCAAATGACTGAAGCAGCTGAATGCTGGCAGAGTTTCCAACATGAAATTACTGACAGGTTGTAGCAGATATCATGAGAGTATGTCTTAGAACTTGATGGGTGAGAAACGTTGCCTGTTTTTGTCTGTTCTTCAGCATTATAGCTATATTCTGTGTTATTTCATTAAAAGTTTTCATTTGTTTGGAGTGGAAATGGAATGTTATACAAAATTCACATAGCCCATACAAAAACATTTCAGAGTGGGGTTTAAAATTACATTTTAGAATTCATTTTTTGTGTCAATAGCCATTACCTTTGATAAAACAAAGATGGAACAAAGAGACTAATCTTGATGCTATGTCGGAGGGATGAGTTGACGAATATGCTGTGTAAATATTGCCAGTTTAATGCAAGTAAAATGGATTAATAATAAAAAAGGTTTTTTAAAGAATGCTCTAAATCCTGTATTCAAATTGAGACCATCGGAAATTATATATTCTTTTTAAACACTATAGAAAGCCATGATAAAACATGATAAACAACATGATAAAATTCTCATAATTGTGAATAGACTATCAAATCCAAACAAATGCTGCTGTAAAAGGACATCACTTTTTCTAAGTGTTCTATTTCTTTGAATAATTTAACTCCTTTATTTGTGTGTAATGGCAACATTCTTTGGAAATTTTAACAATATAACTCCACTATTTATTGAAATGGCAACATCTATTAATGTAGCATCTTTTTTATAAACAACATTCTCTTTTTGTGCACATTAGCCTCATTTCAATTTAATTTTAATAAATCTATTTTGTTTGATTTTGTTCTTTCGGTATATCCAACATATGTATGTTCACTGGTGTTCTGTGTAATTAATCAAGATCTTGCAGCCATGGCTCATATTGTTAGATACAGTTGATGCTTAAAAGCAGATCATCAGCAACAATGAATTTGTCAGTTGTGCTATTTGTCACCAAAAATGATGTGCACCTTCCCCAGGAAAGAAGCAGTGCCCATCAAGTTTTTCTTGAACATATCTTATTGAGTAAAATAGCATTACATGTCCATATTCTTAAGTGTAGAAATTTCTGACCATTTTATTTATTCTGACCTAGTCATTAAGGCTCATCATTGCAGATAAAAGAGCACAGGTACTACTAATGATCACACCGGATTAAATAGGACATTGTGCAGTTGACGGGACATGCCACAATGTGAATTATGTACGCACTAGCTACATTTATCATTATTTATAATAATAATTTAATTAAACTTTCATCTACATCAAACATTACTCCTTTGGTGCAAATGAGCCGGTAAACAAATCTACAACATTTGAGTTCCCTAGCCAATAAATCACAGTGCCACAGCAAATATAACACTATCATATAATTCATTCACATTGTTGTCCTCATTCATCATAAAATGTCTCACCCAAAGAGAGAATATCGCAATTATACTGTATGTAAATATAATAGATTATGTGTTTGTTATATTTGCAGTTGGTTGATTGCCAAAGAGAATAGGCTGACTGGCATGCACATCACACAATTTTAGTGGTATGTCTAATCTATGGATACTGTTTAATTAAAACCATATTTTCAATTTATTTTCAACATGTTTGCCTAGGCAAGTTGTTTTTGGATTGCACATTAATATGCTCCTGAAAAATGGCCCAAATATTAAATTCAATTAATATTTTGTGTTCCTTGTAGTGTAGGTTTTGGCATAGCAGAATACATCGAGTATGGCCAGAGGCTCATGTCCCGAGTAGGGGTCTTTGGAGGATATGAAGTATACAGTTTCCAAATCAATATAGAAAATTACCAATTTACCCAGAGGGAATAAAATAATACAGTTGTCATTGTCATGTGAGTTGGTACAACACAGCTGTTTTCAAAGAAACCAGAAAACATTTTCCAATTTTAATGAGGTGAATCACTATTTTTATAATATCTGTATAAATATCAAATTAACGCCAAAACAAGATTATGACACCACATTATGTTTTGTATTCTAAATGTCATTTTGTAAAATGTGTGATGCATGCAATGTTTTGCTATGTAAATGGTTTAGATACCAACATATTTGTATGGTGTGCTTGCTCAATAATATACTGTACCTCAGCCAAGATGCAATGTAACTACAGATTAACATGAACTGAATCTACATAGCCTTTGCTAATTCTCAAATGCACAACAACACTCATTTATGATATGGGGGAAGATTGTCTCCATTGACAATGAATAGTGATGTCTCCAGTGATTTGATTTTGATGCACTACCGATAACAGTGGAACTTGCACGACTATGTGCATTTGCTCCAGATAATGGTGAAAATCAGTTTCAAAAGTATAGTTGCTATTTCATTTTTTATGATCACAATGCCAATGTTTTCTTTGCAGTTTATGCATTTTAAACAGTTTAGTAAAAGCCTCCCTGGACAAAATGTACAATACTATGTGGTGTATGACTCTATGATTTAATAGTATGTCAAATAAAGTTTGATGAAATTTTTTTCTGAATTCATCCCATTTTATCCAGGGTCAGAAAGCACAGTGAACACGTTTCATATCATGGATATACTGTATATTGGACTGGGTGAAAGGTATTTCCCTTTATCCTTTAGTCATAAAGCGATCAAATCATATACAAATGTTAATATTTTATCATCCCTCTGGTATGTCACATTAGCTACATTGCATGCCTTGGTAACCATATTGCACACATTAAATGCAGGCTAGCATTAACGCAAAAAACTATACTTGTATCTCAAAGTGTGTGAAATTCCACAAAATAAAATTACACAGTAAGATGTTGCTGCACCATAACGATTCCAAGCACATGCCCAAAAAAGTGTTTCCTCTTCAAGATTTTGTTGAACACTGTGATATCTTTGGAACTCATCATCAGTTGCTGGATGGTTCCTCTGCACCATTTACATCTTCTTGCATTGTGCTTTTTCACCATTGCCATTGTAGTCACTAGCTTGCTACAAACATTGCAAACTGATCCTGCCAGATCCCTGCCCACAGGCTCTGAAGCCTCAACCACTGCAAATGTGCACAGACTGAGATTGCCAATGCATCAAGGTAAAAATCCTGCTGCCTAGTTCGCTTTTAAAATGTCTGCTCAACATCCACTTCAAACAGAATTTAGAAGCAGATGAGCAGAGTTAAATTGCCCTCTAAACTGTTTCGGTAGAGTACCAATTGAACTCAAAAGTGCCAGAAGGTTGTGAAACAAGCAGTAATTTATAGGAGAGAGACTGCATTGATTTTTTAATTCACAGGTTGTTGGGGAAAACTAGGAGCTTATAGGATGACCACCTTAAACGGAAGACAAGCACACGTCTCTCTTGAAGCATAGATCCAAGAGGTATTTTAAGATAATTTAGTGGCTTTATTAATATTGTTCAAAACGTATGGGACAGAAAAAAAAAAAAAAAATGTCACAGTATGAGTACCTTTGAATGAATGTGAACTTTGAAGGATTTAATCCAGGCTGTTGCTTAGATAACAAACAATCCCACATAAAATCATTAAGTCAGAGATTGGGCATCTCATGCATTTTCCACATTGGAAATTATAATGTTGAAAGATCAACGCTGAAGTTTGATTGTATGAAGTATAGTGTGAGTAGATACTCTCAGGTTCACTTCATTTTCATCCACAAGATGTCAGCTAACCTCTTCCTTTTCTTAGGCTGTGTCTGAATAACTTGCGCACTGTTGACTATGCAAATTGTATGCAAGTTTGATTGGAAAAATAATGTTTGGAGGGATACCCACTTCCCCTCTCATACCCTTAGTTCTCCCGCCGCCTATGGTGGGGCGGGGCGGAGTAGTTCTGCTTGACACAAAGCTACCTTTCATGATCCCATGGCATCAATGCTTGTGGCTGCAGTATTGTTGACCCCTATGGTCATGTGGTTTTAAGAGCAAATAAAGGCAATATTTAAGACCACCTACATATACATTTTTGTTTTACTTTATTTAAGCTTGGTAAATAAAAATTAACCCCATAAATTTATACAAGCTTGCATTAATTGCACTCAGATCAGAGTTCTGTCACAAAATAAAATTTGAGACCAGCGGGGCCTGGTCTATTGATCTTGGTCTCGTAGTCTTCCGTTGTCTTGGTCTCAACTTGGTCTTGGCACACAATAAAAATATAAGTACAATTTCAGCATGTTTCCTCAAATATTAATCCCTGGAATATACTGTAAAAATGTAATACTTAGAAATAAATGATGTATGATATAGCTTCATGAAAGCCACATCTGCCTATTCCAAGTCCCTTTGCTCAGTCTTTGCTATAAAATGAAAAGTAAAATTGAAGTAGGCTGTATTATTCTAATTTCCATTGGGGATGGTTTCTTCATAAACTAACCAGATAAACAAACAATGTTATTGCAGGAAACATGGTGGGTGAGCTTCTGTCTCGTGCGGTGAGCAGACATGCTGCAGATGTGAGAGAACCTTAGAGGAGAGGCATGTCCCAATGCATCGCTCTGCATATAATGAGTGTGCCCAACTAATATTTACTACAAAAGAAGAGGCTATCTGTAATATTTCTAATGCCTTGACGGACACATTGTGGGAGGACAGGTCAAGACCAATAATCTGTCACATTGATAAAGAGGGCCCTGGCAGTGAACACAGCCACCTAAATGAGGAGAGATCTTTCCCTGAAAGGTCTTCACTTATTAATAAAGAATGTCCAAAATGGACAGCGTCAACTTTATCAGGAAAAAGATTGTCAAGGTTGGGGGAAAGAAGCAGAGGAGTGACTTCTTATTGGAAGCTTTTGGCAAGTATTTTTGGCTTGGGAATTGGACTGATGACTCATGAGTAGCCTTGCATGTACAGTCAGTGTGTACAAAGGATTATTCATCAAGACAGTTTGCAATATATAAACTAAGCAATAGTAAGAAACTTCAGGTCTTGAATTGAAATGCAACATGCAGTAACCAGGATAGCCTGCTGTAATTATACCTCCAGCAATGAATGAAGCCTTATCCTCAAGGAATATAACTGACTTCCATCAGGCAGTGCACAATACAACAAATGTGCGAATCATTGCGACAAAAAAAAATGTGTACAGGTAGGAAGATGAAAACATGTAACAGTGTTGGGGCAGCATATAATTAGGCAGCAGGAAGCAAATAATTTGTTTTTCAACAGACATGAATTATTCAGAATGTCAGTCCTGTTCAATCTGGATAATGAGCTATTTAGACAAAAATAAATTAAAAAGTGAAACAGCAGGATGGTAGAACTGTTTACTTAGCCACTTATAAATGCTTTTGCAGACATTTTCATTTTCCAGAATAGTAGTTTACATGAATAAAGAAATAATCACTCAGTCATTATTCTTACCAGTTAGTGGTATGTTGATCCATTTTAAGCCATTTTTCTTTGAGCCAGTTTGCCTTTCGGAAGGTCATGTTTGCTCATGGTATGTTAAAGGTTCTCTTCATCTGTAATGGCCTTGTGTGGTTCATTTTATGCTCTCACCGAACCGGTCTGACAAGCACAACCTCACATTAAGGAACATAAACACATTCTAAACGGCTTATTTGGCGCTCAACTAATCCTGTCATATCAAATCTGAAAGCTAGAGGCGGACGGTATAGAAATCATGTAGTCTTGTGTTTCACATACACAAAATTCACATGGGTTTATAGCATAGTGCCGTCATAGGGGCATCAGACTCCAGTGTCTCAGGTATCAAATGGGTTTGAGGATATTCTTTTCAATGTTGCATAGGTGGGACTACCTAGAAATGTAAACATATACTGTAAATATAATCATTCATAGTTCAGCATTAGGGTGAATCAAAATGTAATTTAAAATGAATGGGGTTGTGTTTCAAGCTCACCTCCATTTCACCTCCTTGAATACCTTGAAACTTTACAAAACTGCAGTGATATATGAAGTTCTTATATTATAAATACTCATTTAGTACGTATTATGTTACTTTGTTATATTTCTGTAACATGACAAAATGTTTTTAAAAAAAACTGCATATAATCTCAAAATGTCATACTTTAGAAAGATTAAATTGAACAATATTGATGGACTACTGTTTATTATTTCAAAAATGTATTGCATCATTTAATTTCTGTTAATGTAGCAAGTTAATTATTTAGACAAAATAATACTGTTCTGCTATACAGTAGAAATAAGAAATACAGTACTTTTCACTGGCTACATTATATCCAGAAAACTCCTTTCCTCTGTTAATGCTACGATGGCTGGAAATTGGGCAAGACTCCTAGAAACGGTTGCTCTAAAGGTTAACTGTCTGGAACATTCCCTCGTTAGGTATAAATAAAAGAGGCCTTAAAAAGTTTCCCAAACTAAATGATGTGGGCTTGTGGTTTCCCTCCACAGGGTGGTGTGATGCATCTAGTGCAGTCACACTGTATACAGTGCAGCTGCAGTTGCATGTCTTGCTAGCAGTATATTGCTGTCTGCCTGTGCCTGCCTCAGTCTCTCACAGCATGCTTGCATCTCACATCCAGGTGCTGCCACTGGCCAGATCATTCGAGCTATGTGAAGCCGAGTGCTTAAGTTTTCCATTGCCAGTACGTAGCTTCTCCATCACCATCACAAAACTCCTGTGCATCCTTGTGGCAGCCCGTGGTAAGCCCCAGGATTAGCAGCAGAGGATCTCAAAGCGGCAGTGGGCCCCACAGGGAACACAGCCTGCCACCCACTATCCACTCATCCACTACTAGCTGGGAAGATCTTTCTGGATACATGGCTACCAGAGTAAACTAAACCCCTAACGACAAATCTATGGTGAGGACCCACGTTAGGCTGATAGCAGCAGACAGGCAGCTCTGTGATTCAGATTTTCCTCATACCACTGGAAGATGCAGGGTGGAGCCAACAAGCCAATGAGTAGGGAATGCACAGTTATACCGTCACTTTAATCAGCACTCCATGCAGGATTGGGAACTCTCCCAAAGTCCTGTGACAATGGGGAAAGGCAGCGGATGCAGGCCAAGTATTTGACTGAGAGCATGTGGCTCAATGCTACACGCAGGCAGGATAGTACAGATGGGCACTGTAGCTCAACGCTGCACACAGGCAGGGTAGTACAGATGGGCACTGTAGCTCAACACTGCACACAGGCAGGGTAGGATAGACGGGCACTTTAGCTCAATGCTACACACAGGCTGGGTAGTACAGATGGGCACTGTAGCTCAACACTGCACACAGGCAGGGTAGTACAGATGGGCACTGTAGCTCAACGCTGCACACAGGCAGGGTAGTACAGATAGGCACTGTAGGTCAACGCTGCACACAGGCAGGGTAGGATAGACGGGCACTGTAGCTCAACGCTGCACACAGGCAGGATAGTACAGATGAGCAATGAGGCTCCGGATGGAACAGCGGCTCTCCTCAGCAGGTTCCTGCTCATCTGAGCAGCCCCCCGCACTGCTCCCCCAAGAGAGAGAAAGACCTAGAAATGGTGGTTCAAACAATGTCTGTTTCTCATGGGCAGTTTACTGCGACCGCCAAGACATCCCACCAGCCCAGCCCTTCTATCCCGAAAGATACCTGGTACCTTCATGGAGTCAGTTTTAGTCTCCTACTGGTATCAAATAGACTACTGGCATGGTGCATCCCTGTTGTCAAAGGTTGCCATGGCACTTTGATCAGTGCATACAGAATGCAGAGCACCACCTGTCACCAACACAATGCTCCAGCTGGCACGAGACCTCTTGGCAACGTGCCCCCTCTCAGCATTGGCATCTCTTGGATGACATACTTATTTATCCTCCAGGTGGATCTCAGTGGGCTGCTGGTCGCAAGGTCCGTGCATGGCGCTAACCGCTGGGCTAATCACTGCATGGTCAGTGCTAAGCCTGTAGCTTGGTTTCATCAGCAGTGCCTCCGTCTGGTATCATAGCAGCACATGATGCTTCTTTGCAATTAAGCAGTCATTAAAATTGATCGTTAAAATACATCATGAAGAAAAACTGATGAGTTACAGTCGCCCTTGCTATACACTGAAGGTTCAGGTCAAAATATATATATGAGAGATGACAGAACTGAATTTCAGCTTTTATTCCCTTGTATTTTTATCTAGATTTATTTAAAAAACAACCAATTTTTAGGTGAGCAAAACCATTGGGACATGACCGGTGTTTCTAGTCGCACAGATGTGTCCTATTAGATTGATTGGTTAAACAATAAATAGTTCTGAATGTCTACTATTGGTTTTAGCCTTGGGTTTTTCCTGTGAATACTGCACAGAAAAGATAACTGTTAGAAATCTCTATATCATTCTCTTGATAACTGTACTGGGTTCCTGATCTTTTCGGTGTGCCCCTTTACTCCAGGCTTAAACCAAGGAGTGGCGTAGTCCTTCAGGGGTGTTACACTGTTATGTATATTATCATATTATGAGTTTTGTATTATAAGGTTTTTATGTTTTTTACATGGATCTTTCTCTTTTAAAACACGCACATACACACACACACACACACACACACACACACACAATCATGCTGATTCAAGCATCTGTAACAGTTTTGAGGAGGTACAGTTTACGCTCCTGTGCACAGTTTTATGGGCTAATTCTCTTGCGTTGTTTCCAAGTATAACCCAATGCTATTATCCTCCATATCAGACATATTTTATTTAAATAGTCCTTTATGTCAGTAATTGTAATTAGCAACATTTCAATTGCCTACTAGTCAGGTTGTCACTGAGAAAGATGTCTGGGCTGGAAATGTGCATGCATAAGTAAACACCAGGGGACCCACATGTTGCAAAGAGTTTTTTTCATGGAGGGTTTAAGAGCCATAAGGATAACAGATGTTCCACACAATTACAGAAATTAAGCTCACATGTGTGCCAGCTGGAGGGATACATAGGCTGTGGCACATTTTAAGCCATATCTACAGTAAGCATGCTCATTATTATAATGTTAGGAACAACTTAACGCGAGAGTATAATGTTATTTGCCTCCATGTCACAGAAGTACAACATTTACTTTTACAAGTGGCAGGAGAACATATATGAATAAATTATTTCCACTATATTTGCATCAAATTTCCTATCAATACATTTTAAAATGTTTTCATGTTTTGAACAAGGTTGAGCAAGCTATCTTCTTCTAAAATTATGTGATGTGTAAAAACAAACAAACAAAAAAGAAGGTGAATGGTTGGGCACGTTCAGGTTCAGTCAACTGTAAATGCAAGTACTGGAAGTCTGAACTCAATCAAAATCTGTCCTAAACTTCAAACTCAAGTTGCAATGTCAGATGCAAACATGGTGAGAGAAATTGAGAGCAATCATCAACAGTTTTCTTTACTGTTCTTTACCTAAGCATTTCTGAAGACAAAAAAAATGGAGAATAAAGGATATATATTCATGCAATCCAGGCCTTAATGTCCCAATGCACATCACAAAAATCTAGAATTTGAGTTCCAAAAAAGCATTTGCTTTGAACACATGAGCTGACCAAGCGTGTGGTGTGGCAACCTAAGTGATTTATATTTGGAAATTACTATGACTATGCAAGGTAGTGAGGTCATTGAGTTTTCTGCTTGGTATATACCTGATGTAGATATATTTTGAAAATAATTTCACACTTAATTTGTTGGTTCCTGAAAAACACAAGGGCTGTAGTTATTTATCTTTATGATATTCACAATCAATTCATGAACAAAACTCAAACCTGGGAAGCTCTTACAAAATGTCCATATAGGCCGAATTCAATAAATACTTCTAGAAGAATCTTTCTTAGAGAATATAACGTTAACATTTAAATCGATTTAGCTCTTATGCTCTCAGCTCTTTAAATCTATATGCTTGAGTGCCTATGAAAAATAAATGCGCTACACAGTAGCATTCGTTGTATGAATATGTACACTGTATTTGTCTCGTTTCTGTGGGAATATTGGCAACTGCTATGTGGAGGGGACCAAAGAAAACACTTCAGACGCGTACATGAAGATAATTAACAGATGCATACATTCTATTTCTAAATGTGTTAGTAATGCTTTGTATTTTTCAACACCTTAGTTATTTTGTGCTCGAAACCAGCAACTCCATAAAAAGCATATGCAATATCGCATGGTTATAAGTGTCACGTCCGGGTTTCATGAGTTCACGTTTACAGAAATCACCGCAATGTGTACACGGTCATGGAAAAAAAAAGAAAGAAAATAAGAAATTGACGTCAAACGGAGCTGGTCTGTGGTTGATTATATTAACCTGAACGGAATAGACCTCAAGCTGACAGTGTGTGGCAGCCGACAAGCAGCAGGGCTCACACTAATCATGGGCCAGGGATGTCTCTCAACGCGTTAGAAACTCACCTAAGTCATCTAACTCAATGACATTAACAAATTACTTCACATCTGACTGATACAATTGCAAAAAAAAGTTGCTGAACACAAAAGTATGCCAGTCAGTTTTCGTACTTTGCTAAAGCCCAGAGGAAAACATTTTGCTACATTTGCTACAGCTGCAACAGCAATTGTTCCTTTTTTTCTGAGTGAAGGCGACCCGTGATGTTTCTCCCGTCCTTTTTCTTCCTTGTTGCTGGAATTCAAGTTATTCTAACTTCAGATAAGGTAAGTGAAACCTCGGGTTTTCCACATACAGTAAACCAATTAGTAAAATTGCTATAGTAGGGTCCGTTAGAAAATGCCTTTTTGATAAGTTGAATATTTGACCATTATGATACACCCTGGCGTTGTCACCGTCACTAAATTCATCACTGATTGATATGCGTTTCCTCTGCAACTTCCACCCATAAATGTTAATAATCTTATCGTTAATGATTATTCGAGTGAACGCTTTTATTTAAAGTATGCCTGCCTTCTCTATAGCTACGAATATTTCCAGACTGTTTGAACGTTTGAATGAACTTGAGGCGCCAAGTGAGAGTCCAAGATAAATGTTTTCATGCTATACTAAATTTACACTGATACGTCAAATAATCCATGACCTTAATATTGTTGGCCATGCTTTTATCTTGTCATTTTACCTACATTTACACGTAAGCTTCACGTATTTTAATGTTACTCTTTTTCATTACAGGTTAGTGGAGCAGATAAAGAAGGTGTGTTTTTATTTAATGCTTTAATGCACCACTTACATAACTGTTAAAAGTTGCATCGTGGGATTATGTATTAAAATCATGTTTTAATGTGCTTCCTTCACTGTCAACCTGCATAAACCAGCAACTGAAACAACATCTCCATGCAATTTTTTAAAAGTCCATAGGACATGCAGGTTTTAAAAGTATTTTGCTATATTTAAAATATTGTTTTAAAGAACTGTTAGAAGTGTTTTTTTACCAATAACTCAAAATCTCCAGTTCAGATTAAAATCAAGATCCGTTGCACCTTTCTTCCATAATACCTTTCTTAGGTAGGTGTGCTTTCAGGTGTGCTTAGGTAGGTTAGTGCACAATTTAAAACATGTGTGCTTTTGTTCTGGACTCTTACAGAATTATTAAAGAGCCAATTGAGAGAATATGGAATTATTACACCCATCAGCACAGACTCCGAGGGCCACTTCCTGTCACACCTCCTCTCAGCCAATCACAAGCAGCGGGTGAAGAGGGGTGCTGAGAGGAATTCAGAACAGCTGTTTTTCAACATCACCGCCTTTGGGAGGGAATTTCATCTGCGGCTGAAGCCCAACCACAGGCTTGTAGCCCCTGGTGCCACCGTGGAGTGGCATGATGACGTGGGGGAATTTGGGATTGCCACCAGCGCAGAGAATGGAAAACAGTCTAATGTCAGCACAGAGCAGATACTGAGGAAAAAGGCACTCAGAACAGATTGCACTTTTGTTGGGGGCATCACTGACCTCCCTGGGGCTTCTGTTGTCATAAGCAACTGTGATGGACTGGTAGGTGACCGTTCCTTCTCTGTTTCTCAGTCTCGTTCTTTATTCTTGTAATAACATGGTGAGCCACCTTCAAAAACATAGACATATAACAGTGCCTGTTCCGTTTTGGTATGAAAACCTTTGTAAAGTAAAAACACTTATTTTGTCATTAAATTCACATATATCTCATCAGATATTATATAATAATACTTTTCTGATATCTATCTGAACCATGTCAATCCTCTGATTGTTCTATTCTGTAGTTGCTCAGGCATATAGTTCATACAGTAGTAGCCCAAGTTAGGATAATTATTTTTACAGTAATATGACCTCTGATCCCTCTAGAGCGTGTCATAAACCTCTGTGAGTTGACAATTCATCCAATGCACTGCAGCTTTGTGCCTGTGCGGTGTGTCCAACAAAAGTCGTGGTCAATATGGATTGTACACATTTTAAGTGTACATGTATCTGGCATATGTGCAGCACAGAGGTATCAGAAAAGCAGTTTTTGTTCTGCATGAACTGATTCCCATGGCCACAGTTCCTCACCTATGAGCTCATTGAAGCCTCAATATTATCAGACACCTTTCTTCACATAATGTAAGGTCATTGTGAAAGATTCTCATCTGTGAGAAGTCTTCTGAAGTGCATGGCTGTTTCTATAGTCACAGTGTCTAGCTTGGTGAAAGTAGTGGCTAGCCATTTATTTCTTATTTGTTTGTAAAAATCTCCAGACTTATGAAAGTCTTATTTCTTCTGAGGTATTTGCCTTTCACCATGGTGATGGATGGCACATTACACATTTGTTCTGGCAAATCTTCATACCCCGTTAAAACAGTCATCCATGGGAGGCCAAAATACAGTTCCCCTATACTGAGATGAACTTTAAATGGTACCATGCTAATGTAGATTTATGTTTGCTGTATTAACGATGCAATAATTATTAAGGGTGGAAGAACAATAAGTGCATATCTTTCTGGTGAAAATATTGTTAATTGTCAGTTGTTTTCTCTGGACATTTGAATTTGTATAAGCATATTTCTATATTTATATGGACATTTTTCACATAGAATATAAGTCATTACTGTTTTGTTTACTTCATATGGCCTGCTTTGTTCATCTTTACAATGGTGAATAATTCTGGAGGGCGTTGTATGGACACTGTACAGTATGGACTGAATTGTATGAACACTGTATCAACAGTGTGTTGACCTCTTTAAGTGATCTGAGCCAGGCTTCTTCCATACGGAACTTTCCTTCCACTGACCTACAGCAACTGCCAACTGTTCATGTCATCAGCAGTCAGAAGGTTGGTTCAGCACGCCATTAACTGTGCATCAGTCCCTGACACACACTCTACTAGACTACTAGACTACTGAATGAAAACCCCCAGGACCACTGATATGTCTCACACATCATGCATCTTTTTTCCATCACTTCCGGTTTTATTGATGAACTGCAGTTTTTCAATCATCCCTTAAACTTTTTCTGAAGTCTTTTTCATCAAGCTGTGGCGGCATATTTCATGGAGGTGTTATCCCTCTATCAAAGAAAGCTGTAAAATACTTCAAATGCAGCACAGATATCTGATCTTTTTATCTCTGTATTTTGAACTGATACTGTATGTTTATTTTATGAGAAGTTGCTGGTTCTCTGATCGAGTTTTGATCTTTCGGGTTTGAAGCCGGAACACACATTTGTACTTGAGATACACAGTGCGTTGATAAATTCATTTTCTTGCAGTATTATGTTTCAGACAGTTCCTAGAGGACTTGATCATCATGCGTACTGCACAGTTTGCAGGCACATAGTGTTATACATTTTCTCAGTTGCTTATATTTCCGAGGCCTATATCTCTGGCACTGCCTTCACTTGGATGAACAGATGTATAATAATACCGTATTTAATACAGAAGTCATAACCCATCCCCCAGCTGCAGCATTATTGGGGAATTTCACTACCTCACATTTCTGTGTGTTCCTAAGTGTGGTCTATGTGATAGACAAGGAAGAATCCACCAATTCATTAGAACAGTGGCAGACAATCAATTATTGTAACTGTCTTCTGTAAATAGGATTTAGTAATGCAATTAAATGTACTGTAAATGAGGTAGATTAGAGCATTTGCTTGGTGGAAA
Source organism: Conger conger (assembly GCF_963514075.1). Taxonomy (NCBI): domain Eukaryota; kingdom Metazoa; phylum Chordata; class Actinopteri; order Anguilliformes; family Congridae; genus Conger; species Conger conger. The sequence continues at coordinate 39,177,070 of NC_083771.1, forward strand.
TATAGCTTTGGCGAATCGTGATCTATTATTGTTTTTTAACGGTGCAATGGCATTTCTTCAGTAAATGCAAAATATTCCGCCATGTACCAAAATGGAAGCAGCATTTCCACAGTGCAAAGGGGTGGTTTTGTCTGGGTCCCCTTTCCAAAAGTCCCTGCGGCCAAAGCTACAATGGCAAAGTTTAGAGTACAGAGCATTTGGGAGAGTGACAGAGGAACCATCAGAGGTCATGTAAATAAACGTCTCATTTTATATTTAGCCCAGTCCGTACTTTTTATGCTGGTTTTCCCTTTCAGCTTCACACTGTATATTTCCATATGAACCATATCACTATCAGAATTAAAGACTGTAGCCATTCTGTGACTGATGTTTCTGGAACTTCTCAGAGCAGTGCCTTTCTTTTTTTTAAAAGATATTTTTTAGGCCTTTTTCAGCTTTATTGGACAGTATATAGTATAGAGAGAGAGGAAGAATGGGAGCGAGAGAGAGGGGAAGATACGCGACAAATGTCGGACGGTCGGATTCGAACCGCCGACATCGCGGCTCGCAATGATCATGCGGTCAGTGCTCTACAGGCTGCGCCACCGAGACACCCAGAGCAGTGCCTTTCAAAGCAGGCCCTGGGGACACTGATGCCGCTGCTCTTTGTCCCTCCTGATCTCTTCATTTACCAGGCTTGAATGTGTTTTTACCTGAACACTGACCTTAATTTGATATAGCCACATTATGAAAAGTAGCGGGAAGGTGAAAGCAACTGAAAAGACTGACAGCTTCTTACTGGGCTTTTACCCGGCAATAGTTTCAGCAAAGTATTCTGCCTGTTTTTATTTATACATTTATACACTTTGGGTTTAGCCAATATAAACCCACATTTCCTGTTGCTGCATTGGTTTCTGTTCATGACACCTAAGGTTTATTTTGACTGAGCGAGCAATTCCACATACCGCCCTCAGCAGCACTGTGCAAAATTCTCCCGTGTTTGCAGACTGGTGTGAGATGAGAAGATATTATTTTATTTTATTTATGTTATTCATTTTATGTATCTTACTGCTACATGAAATGTAATGCAGATTAGGGAGCACAGGTGGTAAATGTTTTTTTTTCATATCCCTTGATTTCCAGGATCTTAACTATTCTACAGCCCATAAAGCCCCATGTATTATGAATAATGTACTGTATTAATAATTATCTTCCTCTGTGATGTGACAAGATATGATGTCTTCAAATAAAAATATTAATTATAAATGAACCACTGCACAGAACAGACAAAGAAAAATGAAGAAATTAAATAGCCTTTGCAAGTATTCTTAGCAGGTCACATTTAAAGGGACATAATTGGAAGGTAACCCTGAACCAAACAGTACTGCGAGTGAAAGCTAGCAGTGTCTGGGCTAAGCTTCTTAAGAAGTTTACACTGGAGGCCTGTGTTGGAAAAGTGGAGCCCTTCAGCTGAATCCCCTGTGCTTATCTTGGCAGAGATGCAGTGTCTGCTAGGCCGATGGACACACCTGGCTCTTACGCTCAAGCTACAACAACCACCACCTTTCTCTGAGGAAAACTTCCACTGAATGAATATCTTAAGAGTGTGATTTGCCTATAATGATCAGCAGTTTTGGAATTAGAATGATAGATTGTGCATGGAGGTACAATTTGTGAAGATGAACAAATAGCTGTATTGGCTGATGGGATGTCATGCAGCAGTGTGATGAGGAAATGATAGAGCACATTTTTCAACATTCTTTACTGAGGAATACGTAGCATTAATATCATAATATATTACAAAGTAGGTATTTATTTCAATAAAAAAATGTTGATACTAGAACTATGAATAGTGCTGTGTAACATTTCCACGTTATTCAAGCTGCACATATGTTATATTACATGAAAACCCATCGTGTATGGTCAAATACACTCAGTGATCATTTCATTAGGTAGACCTGTACACCAGCTTGTTAATGCAATGGCAGCAACTAAATGTATAAACGCATACAGACGTAGTTTTTCAGACCAAATGTCAGAATGGGGAAGAAATGTGATTTAAGTGACTTTGACCGTGGAATGATTGTTGGTGCCAGACAGGGTGGTTTGATTATCTCAGAAACTGTTGTTCTCCTGGAATTTTCACTCACAACAGTCTCTGCACAGCGAAAAACAAAAAACCCTCCAGTGATGACTGGGACCTGGACGGTTGGTGGTTCAAGCCCTGGTGTAGCTACGATAAGATCCCCGCTGCCGTTGGGCCCTTGAGCAAGGCCTCTGATCCAGCATTGTCCCAGGAGGGATTGTCCCTTGTTTAGTCTAAACAACTATCAGTTGCTTTAGATAAATAACAAATTATTATTGTTATTATAAAATTCAGTAGGTACACTATTGATTTAAAAATACTTCGCAGTATGCGTAGTCCAGTATTAAAAAAAAAACGAATATGAAACTTTGGAATTGTATGTGCGTCTTTAGTGTATATCAGGGCCGATACCAAATGTGCATATGTATGTCAGAGGGATGTGGATTTGCCTCTGTGGGATCATGCATGACTGTGACTAATTATATTGTGGGAAGCAGTGTATCTCCATTCCCATCCACCATGGCCAGTTCAAAAGGACTTTCCAGTTCAGATGATGGAAACATAAACAGAATTGCACACTATCAGCGAGAATGATTCCTTCAAAGGGCACACTTCCTCATGTCTTGGACTAAACATTCTCCTTAAGTTTGTTTAGAGGCATGATTGCAAAGCTGCAAGGCTTTTCTTTTATCAAACCAAGACTGTCCAAGGCATTTTGTAGTCCTATTTGAAATTGTTGACAGGTATGTTTCTTATTCTATGGTTCTTAATTTATTTTATGTATACTGTAGGTAGGGTGACCAGATGTCCTTGCTTTGTCCCATATTTCAATTGTACCATAGTTCAATGACTGTAATCATATTTCTTACTGTACTGGTCACCCTATGTATAGTACAGTGCAATAGTGTATTGTGATTTCATTGCGAGTTCATCTCAATATGCTTGTGTTTCCCAGGCACATTTAAAATATTTTATATTTATGTAAAATATGATATATGGTATACGTTTATTCCTTTATTTAAGTAATTATTTCCAATTATGTATGTGTTTATATGATTTTACAATGAATAAATCAGCTATACTTTATTAAATTCTTCATATTTTATGAATAGCATATATTTTCTCTGACATTAAGAAAACTGTTTTAATAGTCATTCCAACAGGGACGTTCCAGTAAAGCTGCCTCAATGAAGGTTCATTTTACTTCAATGTCAAAGGACCGTGACTGTCTGTTGCGCATCAGATTAATGTTATTAACATACTTAATGAAGGGTGTAAAATGAGCATATCTAAGTGTTAAGCAAGGAAAACGAGGAGGTGAACAGCAGTTGTTTAATATTCTTATTAATTTATTTATATAAACAGGCAGGCATGATTCGCACCAGCTCAGATGAATACTTCATAGAGCCACTGGAGAAGGGCCTACAGGAACATGAAGAGAAGGGGAGAGTCCATGTAGTGTACCAGAGATCAGCTCTTCTGCACGCTCCAGACCTCCATGCTGATGGTATGTTTACCTTCTATATATACACAATGCTAGATTGAAGGATATATCTAAGTCATTTTTATTTTATACAGGAAAGTCATTTTTCATTATTTGGACTGAATGTGGGACCTGGTGTTTTTTCCTGATGCATGATGCATGTTGGCACCTGTCATATTAAGCAGTCAGTGATAGTTACATATTTAAGTATTTAAGGAATGTTTACAATACGTACATATCTAACTGTGGGTAACATGCAAAAATATTACAGATATTGATCAATATACTATACTATGTGTATTGAAGTGTCCGTTTCTTAGAGCTTTTCTTTCAAGAGTTATTGCAGACATTAAGAAAGCAAATGCCTGTTTTAAATTCATATCACTTTCTCTGCCCCTACATTATTTCTAGCAGAATAACACGGCTTAGTTACATTGTGAATATTGCAAATGATCAACTAAGATGGAAGCAAATGTTTTGATTTTGCACAATTAGTATGAAACCTGTTGTTTCTGATTGGTATTGTGTATTGTGTGCGGTGATGTGGCAGAGCTTCATGTCAGTGGCAGTTGGCTGATTATGTTCAAATTAGAGCTTGCTGCGGAGGAACATCTGTTCCTCTTTCTCTGGAATGTTGAGCGGCAGGAATACAGAATTCTCAATGCACATCAAACGACTACTCTCTCGCTCGCACATTAGAGAACATGGGAGTAAAATACACTATGAGAAAGGTGAGTCATTTTAAACAGCAGGCCAATGTGTAGGCTATGTGAGGCTTAGTCTGAAGAACATTTTGATATCCCTGTGCAGGTTTGCGACAGGAAGGACACAGGAAATGAAATGTTTTAATTCCATTAACTGTTTCATATAAAGTAGCATGTCACTGTGGCAGGGTGTGATATGCGCTACAAGCCCACCGTTGCTACAGTACAGTACAATGGCCCTGAAAGACTGTTGAGATATCTTGCATGCATCACACTTAGACTGAAGTTATTTACTCAGGATTAATAATAAAAGGATACTGATTTTCTCTGGGAAGGATTCCTTCCGGGAATGTGTTACCTCTGAAGGCAGAGTAGACTGTACCTTCCACAAAAACAGACTGGGTTTAAGGTATTGCATGTGTAAGCTGACACAAGCAGCTGAAGAATTGGGTCCCAATCTCCGATCCAAGTACAGAACAACCTCAGCTCTTTGCTGAGTGCTGTAAGCTACATGGTGGTGTGGCTGCTCTATCCTGCATCGTAGTTTTGCATACAAAAGCAAATACCAACCCCATTTTATGGAACATTAGTATTTTTTCTATTATTGGTGTTTATTTTCCACTAGCATTCTTATGTGGAAAATACCTCTATTTATCTCTAGGTACGGCATGCCATTTTTACAGTATAGTAGGAATGCATCCAGATGGTGTGAGTCTATTAGACAGACAAAATCTCACCAATGGTTGCCACAGCAGTTGTCATTGCACACTAGTATACACCAGTGTCTGGTGCATCTGAAATTAAAGAGGTGAAAACAGAGTGTGTGTTCTGAGTGTGGGAGGGGTGCCAAATCAGTGGCAAATATAACAAACAACATTCTGGTTAGTGTTCTGAGGCACACAAAAAAATTATATTACCATGGGTTGCATGATAATACTGCCAACAGTAAAAATGTGTAATTATGGTTCATCATCCATAAGCATTCATTCATAAATAATTATGGTTTATCATTAATTTAAATCTGTATTAATCATCAGTAAAACAACAACAGCCCCTGAAACATAAATGGTGTATTTGTAGAGGTGCAATTAAAATGGAACTAGATGGATCTCCTAAAAATGAATTACTAAATGCTGGCATTAGCCGTGGATGATAACAGTGGAGTGAAAATGCAGTCTCAATTCATTACTTTGTTAAAGTCATGAGTGTGCTTTTGTCGATGTTGGATGTATCCAGATATGTATTGATTGTGTTGTACTGAGGCATATGCATTAATTAACAGGGAAGGAAGGCATTGTAATGGACTAAGACCTGAAACATGCCAGATAACTGTGTCCTCCTAGATGCGTGCTCTGGCCTGTCTGCATTGCTTTCTTGCTTCTCATGCAGGAAACTGCTTGCAGTGCACTGTAATCATATAGAATGATTTATTTGAGTGTGCATTGCTTTGATGGGAAAACTCTGCCTCCGGAGAAAAGTCTACAATATGTCAAAGACAGAAATAGAGAATAATGGGTAGGAAGCTCAGAGGCCAGTGGTGTGGTGCTGCAGAACCCTCAGGCTAGGTGCTTAACCTGAACTGCTTCAGTAATTCTGCAGATGCATCCTCTCTAGTTATGCTGTACAGTGATTCAAATGCACAGAAGTAGTACAGTTATTTTGCTGATGCTTTTATTCCAAGAGACTTACGGTTGATTAGACTAAGCAGGGGACAATTGCGCTTGCGGCAATGTGGGCTTAAGGGCCTTGCTCAAGGGCCCAACTGCTGTGCGGATCTTATCGTGGCTACACCGGGGCTTGAACCACAAACCTTCTGGGTCCCATTCATGTACTGTCACTAGGCTATGATTAATTGTTTTTGTAAGTTATAACACTTTTCTCTCTATCGGTGCTTACCTTTTCCTTTCCCATTGCAAGCTTGAATTATGACACCAGTCCTTCAAATCTTCACTGCTTCCCTCCCTCTCAAGAGGAAACAAGGTTGTGTTTTACGTCTTTCTTAAAGGCTTTCCCTGTCTCTCTTGGCCTCTAGTCTCACTGTGTGTCATGGCTGGGTGTTTAGTCATGCCTGCAGCATGGCTCTTTGACAGTGGTTAGCCATCACACTGATTTACCTAAGGCCAATACGCTGCCCAACCACCACAAACAAAAAACCAATAGTGAATCAATCTAAAAGTCTAAATAATAACAATAATAAAGTACCTCCATTGTCCATTGTCTTTCTTATTTCTTTGCAGCAAATTGCCTATCAAAATGGTTTTTTTGATTAAGTTGAAAAAGCGGTGCTAAAGACAACTAGAACATGCAACATTGTAACCCTATTCATGTTTTACATGCAGTAGAAATCCTGCAAGCTTTGTGTTCATCACATATTCACCAAGAAATCTTAATGAGATAGGGATGGGCTGGATTTCATTTGTATGTGTGTGCTTATCCTGCAACAAAAAAAAGTATGTCTCTGCCACGGTCACATAAAACGCAATTACCTGCACTTTGATGTCTGAGCGAACCATTTGTGTTTTTCTCCAACTGAGTTTGAAATTAGCAGTGGCCTCAGCTCTCCAGTACCCAACTGCATATTCTAGAAAAGCTGCTGTGCAAGGCAGTTTATATTAGCGGCCCATTAAAGCACAGTTTAAATGACTTCCACATTGCAGTCTGTAGGGAACACCAGTGTTATAGCACATACTCAGACGGACCTGTCTTTTCAGTGGATGGGCAAATCCTGTCGTAAAAGAACCTTCACGCTGAGTTTGCGATCAGAGGTCTCCTGTTGCTTGTGAAACCTGTCCAGCTTAACTCTGGAACTTCTCAAGTTTGAATTTCAGTGAATGACCACCACAATTACAAGAGTGGGAAGATTGTGAGAAAAGGTGATTATGGCAGATTATTAACATATGTTGATATTGTAAACTCGCTAGCAATGCATGTGTAAGATAGTTGGATATCTTGCCAAACATGAGGCAAGATATCCAACTATAATCACATGAACATTATCAGTTTTGGACCAACATTCCCTGAAAATAATTATTTAGCTATTAGCTACTACTAGCACATTCAAATGAGCAGGGTTATATTGAACCTCTTCTACAAGGCATCCAATTCCAAGTTGTTCAATTTGCTTGACGCAATGGATGAAACTGTTGTCAGAAGCTACCATTCAGTGCACTGATAACATGAACCTCTTAAACTACATTACAGAAGCAGTACATAAATAATATTACATAATAATTTGTTATATTCAAAAACTCAGCGATGGCAATTTATTTATTAGCCTACATAGTAATAGTTCATTGTACCCTTCAGAGATAGTCGGCAGCTGTTTGAATTTTCTCTTACAGCTTTTGCTCTTCTTATCTGAAAGGGGAAACATCTGTTGCATTTCCTTTTGTAGATTTACACATATTGTCTTCTTTGCTCATTTGAAAGGTTTTCTTCTGCAATATTTAGCTCTAGGATTCACAGCAGATGTATGTTGGTAAATCATTGCACTTGTGCAGTGATAATGAGACATTTGACAAAATTATTAGTCAAAACAAATTCACTAACAGTGAATTATTACATTAACATTGCCTTAAATTTGTTGAAGTTCTCGACTGTCACCTACTCATTAATGCAAAAACTTGAGACATGACCATCTTTGGCCATGTATCATCATCTTGGACATACTTGTTGTCCTTTTTCTTGGTCGCACAGAGTTTCCTGACATCGGAGAAGCACTGCATGGTCTTGCCCAGAAGGTGAATCAGACGATCAGGAAACGCAGACATGCAGGCGAGGATGACTACAATGTTGAGGTGCTCCTGGGGGTCGATGACTCTGTTGTGAAATTCCATGGGCGACAGCATATCCAAAATTACTTGCTTACCCTCATGAATATTGTGAGTACAGCTTGCATGATGCATAAAGATGGTTCTGTGAAGAACACCTTTCAGTGCTTTTTCTTGTTTCATTTTTCTATGAATCTCTCGTGACTAGTTTAACTAGAAAGAAAACTACATTTTAACATTATGAATCTAAATTAACTTTCATGCATGACATAAACACACCAAGCCATGTTTAAGTTCAACTGCTTCTTTACACTTTAAAATACCATGTGACAACACATGCAATTTGTTTGAACCTGTCCTGATAACTGCAACAATAACAGCTTAATTTATTTTTGTTGATCTGTTCTGCTTTCAACTGTAATTTGCCTGCTTTTGATGCTGTTAACACATCCTGAGCATTAAAAGCATCATCAACAGCTTAATTCAATCTTAAATCAGAAGATATCAACAATGGCAAGTGCATGTCTGGTAGAAATGAATAATTCTCAATAACAGTATATAACAGTATATAACTGCTGTATACAACCTCAATATCTGCCACTATCCTATGCTATGAATTCGCTCATTATCACAATTCTTCTGATTTCTAATCGGCTGTAGAGATTACTGTGGCTGCAGGAAACTCCTTTTTCTCTTTTCCCTCCTTTTTGGTAGAACCTTTCAGGTATTTCTACATCTTTCATATATGAAATGAATCCAGAATCTTCTAATGTTGCTAGCCATATGTGGCCAGTAGGTGTCCCTGATGGACTTTTATTAGTGTTAACATGGATGATTTTATATTCCAAGCAATCTTAAATTCCAGGCTTTATTTATCTGCCAATTTTTCTGCCATGATTGTAAGATACAAAGATACCAATGTTTTTTTTTTTTATCTCACTGACTCACTAGAAATATTAGTCAAGATACATGTTCAGATTCGTGCATTGGAAGAAAATATATTTGATGATTCAGGTCAAATGCTCATTCATACTGTAGCCTTAGCTGGAAATGTTTCATTAAAAAAAAAAAATTGTCAGTTCAGTTACTTATTGTGTTAAGGAAATATAATTATCTGCCCAACTACACCTTTCATGATCCCCCAAAGGTAAAGAAAGAAGCAGGTAATAACAAAAGACAAATGCAATGCAGTCTTTTACACAGGCATCATCACACTTGTCAATAATGCACAGGTAGACTGACGCTGGGTAGGCTGTCCCTTGGTGGTCCCTCTAAATCAGCAGAGCTACTACATAACACAGTTTATTAGCCTAATAGATCTTACCTGTTGTCCCTTATGTTTATCATAGATGCTAACAATGTAAATGTTATAACGATACACGGAAAGGCACGTTTTACTGTGGAACTGCATTAATCAGAATGCAGTAATGCTAATTAGTGATAAAATGCTAATTGCATATTTTTTTACAAGTTCTGTTTTAACTTGTAAATATCTCTCAACTGTAAATATATATATATTTAAAAAAAAGATTAATTATATCAAGGGCTGTTTGTTTTTTACATTTTGTAGCTGGATAGATTACAGGTTTGTAAGAACTGATGGAGACAGCAGAGGTACATTGAGCACATTCAGAACTGGCTGTGAGTGATGTTCTTATTCGTGGTCTAATGAACATGCAAAATTATGGAACACTTTGAGATTAATGTGGCAGACAGAACACAAACAAATGGAGCAATTTATCTTGTACCTCCATTTTCTCTTTGGACCTGATGCATTCTTGTTCTTGTTTGCGGGGCTGTGTGTCACTATGCTTGTATTGTGAATAAACGTAGATACTTTTATGTGTGTTCCAGGTGAATGAAATTTACCATGATGAGTCACTTGGTGTCCATATAAACATAGTCCTTGTGAGAATGATCATGCTTGGATATACAAAGGTGAGGTCTTTATTCACTCAGCAAGTTAATCATGTACGAATCGTGTACTAATGCAGTATTGCGTGACCCATAAGCATTGACCCATCCAAGTTACTTAGTTTAGTTGTTTTTGTTGCTGCCAATCTGGTGTACAGGTCTACCTAATAAAGTTGTCAGTGAGTATATGTCTCTGTGAAGCATTAATTAAAATAAATAAATATAAATACATGAAGTGGAGTGCATACGGCAATTAAAAAATCACTTGAAAAATAATTTGTCTTGAGGTCAAGGTTGTCTTGTGTAAAAGTACACGGTTCTCATGTATTTCAGTCGGTCAGTCTGATAGAGCGGGGGAACCCTTCACGGAGCCTGGACAACGTCTGCCGCTGGGCGTTCCTTCAGCAGAAAGCTGACCTGCAGGACGCTGAGCACCATGACCACACTATCTTTCTGACCAGGCAGAGCTTCGGGCCTGCTCTCATGCAAGGTAGGGTGACTGCCTGCCCTTCCGATTGCGTGTTGATCTTTTTACAGGCTGCATGTAAAGTGCTGATATTGTGATGAGACTTATATACTGTATACTCATTATGAGATGGAACGATTGTTTATCAAAGATTTAACATCATGGATGGCCAATGTGCTTCTTAACATCTGAATTAACTTCAGAGAGAGAACCCTTTGACCATCATGACCTCATAGTTTTCAAACTAACATTTGGAGTTGTTTGTTAAATAGACACTAGACACTGTAGTGCAGGAAGACAACTTCAGTCAAGCCAAAAATGCAAATGTTAATAAAACATACAGTATAGTACATCATATAAAATGTTTAATCTTTGTTCTCACTTTTCGATGTGTTGCATTAAGTGATATCTTAAACATCTTAACGTTTGTAGTAACTCTCGCCAATGTTTGATATCCTGACTGTGCCAGTGTGGACTGAAGCTGGCATCTCTGCTGGACCATTAATAGATTGTTGCGTCACCCAGGAGGGGATGTCCGCGCCTCATGGAGGACCAGCAACTCCGCTGGATGATCTAATTCCCCCAGTCTGCAGCGTCTGCGCATGAAACGTGCCCCTCAATTGAAATGAATGCACTGTTAAGTGCCATTACACCTACCCAGGTAGTCAGCCAGTGGACTGGGCAAGATCCACATGCAAGCTTAGAGATTGTAAGCATTGTCCCTCTGCGCTATCTTTACAGGCTATGCTCCAGTGATGGGAATGTGCCACTCCATGCGAAGCTGTACCCTCAACCATGAAGATGGCTTCTCCTCCGCCTTTGTGGTGGCCCATGAGACGGGGCACGTGTGAGTTGCAAACATGCATCCCTACGACTAGGCTGATTAACCTCATTCATCTTCAAAGGGGCAGAGGGGTTTTTCATAATTTATAAGCCATCCGGATGAGTTGTATGTGAATGATCTCACAGGAAGTGACCTGTATGTTGAAATGAAAATCTCACCCAACAGGCTTGGGATGGAGCACGATGGGCAAGGGAACCGCTGTGGTGATGAGACGGCCATGGGCAGCATCATGGCTCCTCTGGTGCAGGCAGCCTTTCACCGCTACCACTGGTCCCGCTGCAGTGGCCAGGAGCTGAGGAGACACATACAGTAAGTTATACTACAGTCACTGGTCTGGCTGCAGTGGCCAGGAGCTGAGGAGACACATACAGTAAGTTATACTACAGTAACTGGTCTGGCTGCAGTGGCTAAGAGCTGAGGAGACACATACAGTAAGTTATACTACAGTCACTGGTCTGGCTGCAGTGGCTAGGAGCTGAGGAGACACATACAGTAAGTTATACTACAGTCACTGGTCTGGCTGCAGTGGCCAGGAGCTGAGGAGACACATACAGTAAGTTATACTACAGTAACTGGTCTGGCTGCAGTGGCTAAGAGCTGAGGAGACACATACAGTAAGTTATACTACAGTCACTGGTCTGGCTGCAGTGGCTAGGAGCTGAGGAGACACATACAGTAAGTTATACTACAGTCACTGGTCTGGCTGCAGGGGCCCAGGAGCTGAGGAGACACATACAGTAAGTTATACTACAGTCACTGGTCTGGCTGCAGTGGCTAGGAGCTGAGGAGACACATACAGTAAGTTATACTACAGTCACTGGTCTGGCTGCAGTGGCCAGGAGCTAAGGAGACACATACAGTAAGTTATACTACAGTCACTGGTCTGGCTGCAGGGGCCCAGGGGCTGAGGAGACACATACAGTAAGTTATACTACAGTCACTGGTCTGGCTGCAGGGGCCAGGAGCTGAGGAGACACATACAGTAAGTTATACTACAGTCACTGGTCTGGCTGCAGGGGCCCAGGAGCTGAGGAGACACATACAGTAAGTTATACTACAGTCACTGGTCTGGCTGCAGGGGCCAGGAGCTGAGGAGACACATATAGTAAGTTATACTACAGTCACTGGTCTGGCTGCAGGGGCCAGGAGCTGAGGACACATACAGTAAGTTATACTACAGTCTCTGGTCTGGCTGCAGTGGCTAGGAGCTGAGGAGACACATACAGTAAGTTATACTACAGTCACTGGTCCTGCTGCAGTGGCTAGGAGCTGAGGAGACACATACAGTAAGTTATACTACAGTCACTGGTCTGGCTGCAGGGGCCCAGGAGCTGAGGAGACACATACAGTAAGTTATGCTACAGTCACTGGTCTGGCTGCAGGGGCCCAGGAGCTGAGGAGACACATACAGTAAGTTATACTACAGTCACTGGTCCTGCTGCAGGGGCCAGGAGCTGAGGAGACATACAGTAAGTTATACTACAGTCACTGGTCTGGCTGCAGGGGCCCTGGAGCTGAGGAGACACATACAGTAAGTTATACTACAGTCACTGGTCTGGCTGCAGTGGCTAAGAGCTGAGGAGACACATACAGTAAGTTATACTACAGTCACTGGTCTGGCTGCAGGGGCCCAGGAGCTGAGGAGACACATACAGTAAGTTATGCTACAGTCACTGGTCTGGCTGCAGTGGCTAAGGGCTGAGGAGACACATACAGTAAGTTATACTACAGTCACTGGTCTGGCTGCAGTGGCCAGGCGCTGAGGAGACACATACAGTAAGTTATACTACAGTCACTGGTCTGGCTGCAGGGGCCAGGAGCTGAGGAGACACATACAGTAAGTTATGCTACAGTCACTGGTCTGGCTGCAGGGGCCCAGGAGCTGAGGAGACACATACAGTAAGTTATACTACAGTCACTGGTCTGGCTGCAGTGGACAGGAGTATAAATGCAAATACATTGGAGCCACAAATGCAGCTGATGTGGTTACTGGTGAACGGTGACAAGCTGGCTAGCCTTCAAACAATGCACAACTTAATGTGACATACAGTTTTTTTTTAATCATGAAAAACTATATTTTTTTCTCTCTATTCTCAGAATTTGGCATTAAGGCATGCCGATTATGAAAGCTTTTGTTCTTCAAAATGAAGATGAAAGCCTAAAACAGCCAAAAATAAACATTTTTACATAAACATCGTTGCCATTTATGACAGATTATAATAGAGCAGATCACATAAATATGGAAGCCATATTTTTTATAAGCCATAGCTAATTTATGTTTTGCTTTATACAAAGAATAAACATTTTGAAAAATCAATCCTGTATTTATCAAATGGAACTTTATATTTTGCCTTCCGAATGTCCTTCCTTTTTAGCTCCTATGATTGCCTGCTTGATGATCCCTTCAAACATAATTGGCCAGAACTTCCTGTGCTCCCTGGAATGAGCTATTCAATGGATGAGCAGTGTCGCTTTGACTTTGGAGAGGGATACAAACTCTGCACATCTGTAAGTGCTGAAGCACATCCTCATAGCTATTGCAATCATTTCAATACAGTATTGTAATCCATTTTTTTCATTCAAGGTTAAAATAAATGCTCTACAAATGACACTAAAAGCAATGATTTCTTTACCACACAGTTAATCACCATCCGTAAGTTACAGAAATCTTGAGATTGCTCTTGTTCAAAATGGCAGCAACATTCCATCCAGCTGCCTCTAATTTGTTAAGACCTTGAGCGAAACCACATGCAGAAGTTAGTGGGCTTGTAAGCAATAAAAAGAGAAGTAGGCAAACCATTATGCCCAATTCCTCTGAGTTTAGGTTATGACTGTGGACTTCCTCCTGACTGTTGTATTGTTGTATTATATAACCTGGTTCACAGTCTTCTCATCTTTTGGCTTAGGGTTCCAATTCAAACCTACTTTTGCTTCATTCAAGGTCACATGTTTTCCTTCTTTCAGCTTCACTCCGTTGATCCATGCAAGCAGCTGTGGTGTAGTCACCCAGACAACCCCTACTTCTGCAAGACGAAGAAAGGGCCTCCAGTAGATGGGACTGAGTGTGCCCCAGGGAAGGTAAACATGCCATTCTGCCCCCCAACCCCCACACATGCACACACACATGCACACACACACATGTGCACACACACACACACACGCACACGCATGCACACACACACGCATACACACACACACAAATGATTCTCCTCTGTTTGTGTTGTCTCTGTGGCATGTAACATTGCTGAGTTTTTTGTGTGACTGCAATAGTGGTGCTACAAAGGCTACTGCCTGTGGAAGAACATGGACCAGGTCAAGCACGATGGAAGCTGGGGACCCTGGAGCCAGTACAGCTCCTGCTCACGGTCGTGTGCGACTGGGGTGCGGTTCAGAACCCGGCGCTGTGAAGACCCAAAGTAAGCTACCTGCTCAGTCCCTACACTCAGCTGCACTCATTAAAACACAATGCATATCTGAGATTACGGTCTACTCAGTGCAAAGTCTCAATAACATCACACAGAGAGTTAAAAGATTATTTTTAAAGAAAAATGTAGATACTTTGATTATATACTTTGATACACAATATACTTAAATCTACCCTGTCAATAATAAATATTTGATGCATATAACTCTGTTGCATATGTATTTATTAAATAAAGTCGGTACATTATTAGTCATTTTAATTGCTATTATGGATAGCAGTGATGCCATTTTGTTTCTTTGTGTGCTCTCCAGGCCCTCTAATGGAGGCCAGGACTGTCCTGGAGTAAACTCTGAGTTTCAGCTGTGTACACTGCATGAATGCCCAAAGAAATCCCAAGACTTCCGGGCACAGCAGTGTCAGCAGCACAACTCTCACTTTGAGTTCCAGGGCTCCAAGCACCACTGGCTGCCCTATGAGCACCCAGACTGTAAGTCCAGCAGTCCCTGTTCATCTACAGGGGCCACTGAAGGGTGGAACTGTGTTTACCAATCAGTAATGGAGCATGTGACGTACTGTAGGTTTGGATGCTGTGATGTTTGTTTTTTTTATGCTCTTTTCTTATTCTTTGGCTTCCATGTACAGTACATACAGAAGTCAATAAATAGAAAACAGTGTGTGGTGCTTAACTAGAAGATTATGGTATTCTGTCCTCCCTTATGAAGAAGTCTCATGTGATGAGTACACATGTGAACTGAAAACATGTGCGATTACCAAATTGTGAAACATACACATGAAATGCATAACACATATAATTCACATGTGAAATTGGGATTGGGATGAAGGCACATCATTTTTTTTTACATGCTTCAAACTTTTTTCTTTTTTTATTTCCCAGCAAATAAAATCTGTCACCTGTACTGTCAATCAAAAGAAACCAGAAGCGTAGCTTACTTGAAACAAGTGGTCTACGATGGAACACGATGCTCCTACAGAGATCCACACAGCATCTGTGTGCGTGGGGAATGTCTGGTAAGCAAACAACATTTTCTCCTTGTCCAGTGGAGTCACAGGGAACGCACATAATGAAAAGGCTCCTTACATACCTTTAACTCAGACAAGGTATTAAACAAGGTTTTGATGCCGGTGGATCTTCGGTTAGAACTATAGGTGTGCAGGTGTCTTTATCCTTACATGCTATTGCTGGATATATGGACATACTGGCTCCAGAATTATTGGCTCCCTTGGTAAATATGCACAAAGTGCACGAAATGCTATAAACTAAAAATAATAGTTATTGACATAAGCTTTATTTTCCAACATGTTTAGTGTGCTTTATTAATGATTCAGTGGAATCAACCAAAGTCTTGAAAAAAAGAAGAAGAAGAAGATATTTCACCAAAAAATAGGATTCACAATTATTGATTTTGCATCCCGGGTTTAATACTTTGTACAAATACCCCTGGCAAAGATGACAGCCATGAGTCTTTTCCTATCATTTGTGATAATGTTCCATATGTCTTTTTATTATTTTCCTTACAGTGCTTAAGTAGTATTTTGTATAGATTTTTTGTACCCATTACCAGTTCTTTGGTTTTTCACAAGCTGATGGATGACGTTTTGCATACGTGTTACCTCATTTTTATACTCTAGTGAAACAGGAAGTGATGGAATGACACAATATAGTTAATTTATAATGAGATATATATAATAAAATTGTATTGCCAATATGCAAGACAATGGACATGTGAAAATCTAATTACAGGGGAAGTACTTCTGATTAATAAATAAATAAACAAATACACTCAATTGACTAAACAATATCTTTTTACGCTCCCTTTTTTGTTATTTGAAATAGTTTTTTTTTTCATGTTTGCATTTTTTTAACCACTTCCTAAAGCAAAATAATTGCTTTCACAGAATGTAACATGATAAATGATGATAACACATGGTGTGCTTTGAAAACATTTTACACCACACAAAATAATTTTTTGAGAGTGTAGAATTATTCAGCCAATTTAAATGCAGTATGACTAGACTACCAGATTGGGAAAGGCTGATTAATTTTACTAAGACAACACTGAACATCCTGCTCTTTTGGTTGCCATGGGATCTATAATGAACATTCAGAACTGTTCATCATTATAAAACAAATGTAATATGAATAAGGCAATGATAATGCAAAGTAAATAAAAGCAAAACCACTGTCTAAGGGTTTTTCCTGATTCCTATAAGATAAAGGAAGATTACCTCACAAACAAGTAATCTTCTCTTTCTTATCAGATATTGGCAGCTTGCGCAAAAAAGAAAAAAGGACAGAGAGAATATTGATGCCGTGCTGTAGGAATTGTATGCCGTTGAAGAAAGGAATTAATGGCTCGATTTATCTCTGTCCTATTTTCCCTTCATGCAGAAAGTGGGCTGTGACAAAGAAATGGGTTCAAACAAAGTGGAAGATAAGTGCGGGGTGTGTGGAGGGGACAACACTCACTGCAGGACTGTCAAAGGCACATTGACCCGCACTCCTAAGAAAGCCGGTATGCTCCTGTATAGCAAATCTCATACGCAATGCAGAGAAGTACGATGAATTAATTTTACATGAAAGCAACCATGTTTTGCATGTGTAATATTTGAGGTAGAGCTGTTGTTGTAAGCTTTCTATGCTAAGGACAGTTTTGAAGGTTCTCCGTGGTCCTTGTGTATTACATGGGTTGATTTGCGTGTCACTGGAAATATAGTATGTTTTGAAATATATAGTTTTATTCAAAATCAATGGGCTCATTTATGTTGCCAATACATTGCTCAAGATCACATAATGAATGCAACTTGTGGATAGCATGCTCCTGGGTCCTGGGTCTAACCTTTGCTTTACTTTTTTAAAGAAAATGATCAGTATCACTGTGTCTCAATATATCTGTCTCAATGTCAATACTGACTGTCAGTCGCCTGTGGGAACCTGCTGTGTCATTAGCAGTGCTGGTACTAGCCTATTGGTGCCTTCAGCAACTACAGCTTACTTGCACAATTGTAACTGTAATCCTTTGTCTTTTGCTATTTGGCTTCTCCTCTTGCTACTTTCTTCTCTTCCTCAACCTGGCACCAGATGGCTTTGACATCTTAATGTCGATGCAGAATTACATTCAGATTCAGTCGATGCTCTCGAGCCTTGTTTGTGCTAACACCCAAGGTGGTCTATAAGGACAATCACAATTCAAAGGTCAAAGCACAAACAATAAGGCAAATGCGCTCCGAATCCAGAAAAAATGCACATCCAGACAAAAGCTAAAGCAAATACAACAGCAGACACAACAGGCGGCAAGGGAATAATTGTTAATGCGCAGTATGTCTGAAAGAGACCAGTGGCTCTGCCGTGGTGATTTAACAGCTTTGTGACAAAATGAATGCAGGGAATTCACTAGCTGTATTACACTGACTCTGTATTCCATCTAGTCCAATTTGTGAAGTCCTCTGGCTTTTGTCTCAAAACATAGCACAATGCCTTGAGTGGTGTGTTTGAAAATTGGCTGATCACATTCACTGGGTGTGTTTGCGTGATGCATATTCTGGGGGCTATAGCTAAATGAAATGACCTTTATACAATTCTAGTGTTTACCTCATGTGCATGTGGGGTTCCTTTTTTCCCTTCTGTTACTCTGTACAATGTCTTTTGTGATAAGCGTTATACACATTTTTTTTAAAGATGGTGGATAAGATTTGGCCACTGGTCTGTGGCATCATCCACACTTCCTGAATTTAATCGAATAGATGCTGCTCCTGCTCAGCACAGTCATCGTCTCGTGTGATCGCAGCAATCATGAAAATACATTTTTTAAGTTTCTTTCAAATATTTATTCCACGCTGCAGAATTGGAGCCCTCGTCCAGAAGGGGACAAACATATGTATCTAACATTTTAAAAGTGCAATCTAACCTTGGTTTCCTTTCCATGTCTTTCCGGTCACTCATGGTTCAAACATATGAAAAGGTTTCCTGAAGATGTTTATCATCCCATCTGGAGTCAGGCATCTGTCCATCCAGGAGCAGGAAGCTTCTCCTCATATCCTTGGTAAGTGGCATTTCATTTTGAATTTGAATTTCTTTTTTGCATTGTTTCTGTAAATGTGGCTTTTCCTTGATGGCTGTTTAATAGCTAATGGTCTGGATGTTCTAACTGCATTTTACTTGGCTGAAACATAATGAAATATCAGGGAAGTGAGGATTAAGTAAAATGCATTCGAGACCGCAATTCCTCAATCATCACACCGTCAACGCCCTTGTTTTAACGGTGCTCTGAATAACGAATAACAGGTTTTGCCCGTTTTTTTAGCTGTGGACCATTGTGAGCTGGCCCTTTGAAGTCTCTTATGGCCAACTGATGAATTAGGAATTAGTTCCCTGACAGAAACCCAGACCTCACATACATTCATTTGATAAATAGCTGTATCTTCTTGACCATTTTAATAGTCACATCAAGGCTATGTTTTGAATTCTGTTGGCATTGCTCATGTGCATCATACCTGGATCAATTAACAAACTATTGATTACAGCAATCAAGAATCAAGCAACAGGACACTATATTCTCAATGGAAAAGGAGGAGATGTGAGATCAAAGAAATTTATTGATATGGGACTGAAGTGGGATTACATGGTTGAGAACAACATTGAGACTCTACACACGGACGGACCGCTGCCGGATGCCCTCGTTGTTATGGTAACATAATTAAAAACTTTTTAAATTATTCTTATGATACTGCAAATGTTACATTATATGTCATTTGGCTGACGCTTTTATCCAAGTCAACTTACAGTTGATTAGACTAAGCAGGACAATAACACTATCATCCTTGATTTCTATATCACAATGCAGTGCAGTTATTTAGTTATTTAGTCTGTTCATATTGCTGTAAGTATTAAGTTATGGATTTTCTATCTCAGGAAAATAATGTTCCATCATTTCCTGTTTTGATTGACCATTGTTTTATCAAAATGTACTCAAAACTCACAACCAGATTAAAATGAAGACCGAAGTCACAACAAATTACTCAACATCTAAATCCAAATATGAAATTCAACTACATGTACCTTAAAAAAGACAGGTTACTGTCACAAAAGAAATGAATGAAGGGAAATGCCAAACCAAAGCTTGTTACTCTGGAGTTAGCCCTAAGAAACCAAATAAAAAAGTGAAAGTGCAGAGCAATTTATTCTAATCTAAATTTTTGTCAGTGTGAATAAATCAGATTTTTTGGGTTTCTGGAGCTAAAATTCCAGGCACCTAATTAGTAGATAAAAGAGTCACACTCATGGTGATTATGGACACTCGTTAAGCAAGAAGGCACATTTCCCCTGGTCTCAACTGGTAAACTAATCAATGACCGATAAATGCAAGCTTACTTCATTCTGCTATACCAAACTAAATTTTTGTCATTTTCCCCTTTCTTCCCTCAAGATTATACCTCAGGAGATGGGAAAAAAGTCTACTTTGATGTTTAAATACATCGTACATGAAGACTCTGTGCCAATCAATAATAACAATGTTATTCAGGAAGAAACTTACAAGTGGGCTCTGAACAATTGGTCACCGTGTTCCAGGCCCTGTGCTGGAGGTACAGTAATGCACTGCCATGCCACTACATCAATCACATCTGGATAACATTGTCAACCTGAAATGCCAGACCATGCGGAGAAGTACACAACATGGGATAGTTGTTTTTTTCTTGCATTGACCTCCATTGTCAACAGAACGGTTCAATTAGAATTTGAGGGTATCCATTCATTGAAATGTTTCAGGCAGGCATCAGGCAGGAAATTAATCAGCCCTAATGCTAACTGCCTGCTCTCCATCAAGGTGTATCAGCACAGACTGTTATGTTCCTGTGTTCTGTGTGTTAGTGTATCATTATTTAGTATTATTTATTCTTGTAATTTATTATTTTTCATATTCATGTCTGGTGTTCTGTTTATATTTGTTAGACTTTGCACTCGTCTTCCCCTGTGATGTCTGAGTCTGAATGTTTTCTAGCCCAGTCACTCCCTTGTCTGCGTGCCCCACTATTCGGGTGTTGACGGTAGTTCCGGGGTTCAGTCTTCCTTCCAATCTTACATTCCTTACTTCCTGCTTTCTCTCCATTTCATGTTTGTACATAGCACTAATATACTAATCCCAACTAACATAGAATTTGTACAGTACTAATTATACTAACACACTAATATGTTTTTCAAACTAACAAACTAACATTCACTAGTTTTGGGTATTTGTAATTTAAATCACTTAACTAACTTACTAACGAATCTCCAGTTTCAATTCTGTTCTGTAACTCCGCCTCCCTATTCTATCACTGATAACTTGCTTAGTTTCAGCGAAGTATTCACACCTGTCTCTCTAGCTCTGCATCTCCTGATTCTCTGCAATTGTCTACTCTCTAGTCCGGAGCCGTTTGTATTACATGTGTGTCATTGTGAATCCAGTCCGCGTTTTTGTTTCCCCCTCGTTATTGTCCTATTACCCTTTCATGTGTCTCACCTGATGTTTATTTGTTAGACCACCCTCACTCCCATGCCCCGCCTAGTTTGTCTCATTCCCCTGTGTATTTATACCTGTCCTTTTCAGTTGCACGCTGCTAGTTTTTCTTGTCCTGTTTCTGTTCCCGAGCCCTTGATGCCGTCCCCCAGTTCTAGCCTCCTTGTTGCCTTGCCCTTGCCCTTGCCCTTGCCCTTGCCCTTGCCCTTGCCCTTGCCCTTGCCCTTGCCCTTGTTCCTGAGTCCTTGCCCTAGTTTATTTGGTTTTCTGGTTTTGACCCCTGCCTGCTTCCCTGGACTCTTTGCTTTTTGGATTTTTGTACCTCTGCCTTTTTGGACAGACCCCCTGGTTTTGACCCTGGCATGTTTTTCGACTCTGCTCTGTCTGCCCCTTTTGATATTAAAACCTGCCATTTTTCTGCACCCCTGTCTGCTACTGGTTCCTCTGTTCCCCCCGGCATAACACAGACACACAGATTTGACAACAGGTACATCCCTGCATATGTCTACTGTACTTTAAACAACATGTACTCACCACTGGGCATATTGCTACCACGCTCAGTGTAATACATGATCAGTCTGTGAAGAATGACATTCAGGTGTCATCCTAGGTAGCCAGGTTATGTATTTAGCATTTACTTGGTAGCTAGAAACTAGTGCAAGAAAATTTGATGGTTCTTTAATTACAAAAAAGGGCTGAATTTTTCAGAGGAAGTCTCTGTTCATCTAGCTCACCAGCAATGGTAAAGAGTATGGTGAAAATCCTGTTAATGTACCTCATTGCACGAATGCTCTCTTTCAGGAGTCCAGTACACTAAATATGGATGCCGCAAAAATGGTGATGACAGGATGGTTGCACATAATTACTGTGATGAGAGCAATAAGCCCAAGCCAATCCATCGTGCTTGCAATCTCCAGGATTGTCCCCATCCACAGTAAGCTGTCATTTTTTATTATCCCATAAAATCATTTCATGAAGAAAGAATAAAATCTCTCATATGAAGCACTATTGTGTCACTTTTGATAATTATTACAGTTTACGACTGTAAACCCCCAATTTAACTGACATATAAAACACTTCACTAAATGTATTAAATATTTATCTAAATATTTGACTGAATGTATTGAACATTTAGCCAAATGTTCAAACCATTTAGAACATGTATGAAATATTTAGGTAAATGGATTACATATTTACTAAATACTGTATATAAACATTTAAATCAATAATGTAGCCTAATATTTAACTAAAAAACAATGTACTAAATATTTACTAAATGCATTAAACATTTAGCTACTGTATAAAACAACTAGCTCAATATAGAATGTTTTGTACATTTATGTCTGTTTATGCATTCAGTTTTAAATTTAGGTAAATGCTAATATTCCCTACATTAAGCTCTGTTTTATACATTTTGTTAAATATTGAGCAAAATATTTTGTATGTATTTAGCTAAATGTTTTGTATATTTTGTTAGATATTTTCTTAACGGTTTCACACATTTTAGAATTTATTTAGATAACTATCTAAATGTTTCATACATTTAGTAAATATTCCATACATGTAGCTAAATGTTGTATATATTTAGGTGATTATGTAATGTTTCACACTTTTTTGTATATATTTAGATAAATAATTTTAATATTTAGTTAAATATCCATACATTTAGTTAAGTGGTTACATTTGCCTAGATGGTAAAAACAACTAAATATTAAAACATTGAACCTATATAATTTTGGCATACCACATTTAAAAATGTATTGAAAAAATTATGAATGTAGGAAACTTGTTCAGCTTTGGACAGTTTGGAGAGACTACGTGGTTTTTTTTCCCCTCCAGGTGGAGAGTAGAAGAATGGGAGCCTTGCACAAAAACCTGTGGAATTTGGGGGTATCAGACCCGTACCATTCGCTGTGTACAGACCTTCCACGATGACACCACCCGCTTCATTCACAGCAACTACTGTGGCACAGACAAGCCAGCCACCCAGAGGCCATGCAACAGGCTCCCCTGCCCCACACAGTGGGTAACTGCAGCCTGGTCGCAGGTACATGTCCATTTCACTTTGACTCAAACGTACAAGAACAAACCTTTCATGTTCTGTTCAACTTGGAGAACGCAGCTTGTTGAATCATATGCTGGGAGTTAAAGCCCAAAGGTGAAAATACTCACTGGGTAAAATCAGCAAAAAATAAATGAACACATTTAAGAAAATATATACATTGTAACATTGCCATTGCAGTTCATGATTTTTGACTTTATGTATTTATGTGTGAGAGAGCACTTCCTTATCAAAGTGCAAGCATACAAGTATATTTTTATACATATTTATTTCATGGTATTGCATTATTATGCATATAAGCGTTCGTTATTGCTACTATAAATACAGCATTTATAGATTTGAGGGAATACCATATTAATGTTTCCATAAATAGAGTGGATCCACTGTAGTTCATTTGAGGGTTTGGTTGGACCAGTGAGGTTATGTTGAGGAGTTGGGTATTGTCTCATGCTGTTTTGCAGTGCTCCATGTCCTGCCGGGAGGGTTTGATTGGACCAGTGAGGTTATGTTGAGGAGTTGGGTATTGTCTCATGCTGTTTTGCAGTGCTCCCTGTATGTGGGGAGAGTTTGATTGGACCAGTGAGGTTATGTTGAGGAGTTGGGTATTGTCTCATGCTGTTTTGCAGTGCTCCATGTCCTGCCGGGAGGGTTTGATTGGACCAGTGAGGTTATGTTGAGGAGTTGGGTATTGTCTCATGCTGTTTTGCAGTGCTCTGTGACCTGCGGGGAGGGTTTGCAGCACAGACTGGTGACATGCCGCACTGGTGACCAATGTTATGGTGCCACACCTGAGGCTACAAGACCCTGCGTGCGTAGCCCCTGCCGAGGTTAGTGAAAATAGGTTCATCCTCTCTCCATATGGTGGGTCATTCTATGAAGGAGAGTGCAGCTTACTTTAACACCTCAGCTGCTGCACGTATGTTACATTTACATAGAGATGTGTTAAAAGCACCATTAGCTCATGCTTACTCCAGAAGATGTGTCCTGCATCCTCATGCATTGACTTGAAGCCATGTTTATGTTCTTTGGGATCGGGACATTTGCAAATGGGACATCTCTGTAGACCAAAAATCTTTCCACAGCTGTCCATCGGTAAAAGCCCAGCTCCCAGGTGTAATCAAGGAAACTGAACATGTAATCTTAATGGAAGGAAATTAAATTGTTCATAATCTTAATGGAAGGAAATAAAATTGTTCATAATCTTAATGGGAAGAGCTATGGTGGAGCAGGTGATCCCACAGAGCAGTTTATCCTCACAGTCTTTAAAGTCAGTGGCAATTATGAGAAAGCAGCCCATTTCTACTACAAGACTGCAAAATTGTATAATATGGGCAGTTCATAAGGCACATATGAGGAGATGGTGCTGTGAGCGTATCCATATAAACTGCATACTTTTAAACCCATCAGCAGGCTTCTCATCTCCTCAGGCCTCGGCCCCTAGATTGCAGCTTGGGAGTGCTCTGATCAGGCATTTGATGTTTCTTTCAGGTGAACCTTGTGTCAAGGATAGGTCCGTATTCTGCCAGATGGAGGCGCTGGGTCGATACTGCTCCATCCCAGCCTACAGCAAGCTCTGTTGCGTATCCTGTGGCAAGCAACACGGGACTTTCCCTGCCCTTCCATCTGTTGCTGATGGGGGTTAAGGAATTCAGTTCAGATACTGGTCAGCCCACGCTTCAGTTGAGTTGGAATTATCGTACCCCTTCATTGGCAGCTCATGAAGATCGCCCCCTCAAAGCCTCAAAACAGCTACATTAGCAGAGGAAACCTTTTCAGCCTGCTGTATGTCCACTGCCAGCTTCATCTCCGAAGATGAAGCACATTACGGCCAGTGCGAATGTAGGTCCTTTGAATTTGTATAGTCACATTACGAGATCGATTGCTGTCCATGCAGCTGTAGAGGCAGAGGGCAGAGCAGTTTGGGGCCAGTTCAAGGCCTATGGCATTCTCCACGGCAGAGCAATTAATGCAGCCCGTCCTCATTGTTGTGCAGATATTAAATTCTTTCCTGCATCTGTGACTTCAGATGGTCATTGTCATTGAGGAAAAAGTGCTGGTTCACTTTTGTTGACGAAGACTCATTGTGTAGTTCTGCAGATACAGAACAAATTATATTCCCACTGTTCAGTAATAAATAAAGCTGAAATATATGTTCAGAAAGAGTAGGGGGACAAGTTGGTTAGTCAAGATTTGTACTGTATATTTGGAGCTACCATTTGTTACGATGGTGGCCTTTCAATAATGGTTCTAGTTATATAGAATTACAAGATTATTTTATATACTGATTCTCACCTGGTTTTTTGTTCATTATTTGATATTTATAATCCTGTTTGTAAATAATGAATATGTCACATATCAATATTACTTTTTTAAATCCATATATTTGGGACTTTGCAAGAAGAATAAAAAATAAAAAAATGTTTAGTGTTCTGTTTTCTGATGTTTTTTTCAACATGACACAAGTATCTCGCTACCCAAGCAGTCTTCTTTAAAAGTTAAACCAATGCAACTGTTGTATGATAATAAAGAACGGCTCATTCTGGGGTTTTTTGTTTAGTTTTCCTTCATAGGCACTCCATTCATTTCCTACGTAAATGCCGGACTCACCATGTTCCCAACACCAAGTTAGCTCGCTATGTTCCAAACAGTGCAACTTTCATGACAAAAAAAATACATATATATATATATATACTGCCAGATCAGCTTTGGTTTTTGTGTGTTTGTCTAAAGTCTAATTTCTCCAGTTTTCATAAAAATTGGTACGAGTCGCATATGCGATCATACCAAGCCGGGCAATCTTGGCTTTGGCAGGACCGGGAATCAACTCCCGGTGTGCAGCTGTAACGGACTGATTCCTGCATTATCTTAGGCGTGCGCCACCACGGCTCCATTATACCTTTATTTCTGAGAGTGTATAATAATCTGTCAACGATTGCTCATTATTCATTTTTAAATGGGTTGTCATTCAACCAACTAAAAATGTTAGTATAGATCATTTTGATTTGAACAATATTTTTGGCATATTATACAAAGACATTAGAGACCAAACTACACATACAGTATACTGAAAGTTCAGTAATGCAACTGAATACTTTGGACAAAAGCCCATCCCCACAAGGGATCTCCAGCTTTAAAATGACAGGTGGATCAGAGTGGGTTAAAATGGGGATTTTCAGGTAATGCTTTGCGAAGGGGAACATTTGACTAGAACATAATGGCAGGATTAAAGCAATTAAAAGATTATCGTTTACCACAAAGGAAGTATACCTTTTCACAATATATCATTACTATTCAGACCTCTGTCCAGAGATATGCATTTTGTTAGTCCAAAAACAACACTTATTCATGTAATTCATGTAATACTATATATATGCTGCAGTTTAATGTGAAGAGAGACATCTATAGACAAAATCAGCATGACTGCAAAGGCTGAAAAATATGAAATGCAGGGTAGTTTACAAACCAGAGGTGGAAAATCGAGCTTCAGAAAGTAAATGTCAACCAGGAGGTAGAACTAATCTGAGAATCAGCTGGTTGGAGTTCCCGAGTGAAAGAAACACAAGACAGTGCGTTTGCCTTCTGGCCCCTGGTCTTTCCACCTCGAATCCAACCACATTTAATTCTGTGTGTGATCACTAGATGGCGATCTTGTACCAGATGTATATTTAAATAGAAAAGGCCGTACATAGAGCAGGGCTGCCCAACCCTCTTCCTGGAGATCAGTGGTCCTGTAGCTTTCCAACCCTAACAAGGCACACCTTATCGAACAGCTACAGAACTCAGCAAGCTGCTAATTAGGAGAATCAGGTGTGCAATTTACGGTTAGGGTTGAAATGAAAGCCGACAGGATGGTAGACCTCCAGGAACAGGGTTGGGCAGCCAAGAGTATATACTACACAGCCGTGTGGCCATAAAATTTAACCCTTTAGGTTTCATAGATTCCAAACTGTCAGCATGTAATTACATTTGGGCAGAGCCTTGACCAATTAATTTTTCCTCCCATATTTTTCCTCCCAGACGGCCAAGAATCTTGGGGTGACTCTTGATAACCGCCTCACCCTGGCTCCACATGTATCCTCCACTGCCAGAACCTGCAGGTTCCTCCTCTACAATATACGGCGTATCCGTCATCTCCTTACGGAGAAAGCCACCCAGCTCCTAGTCCAGGCACTCGTCATTTCCTGCCTGGATTACGGCAACTCCCTCCTAGCTGGTCACCCAGCTTGTGCCATCAAGCCCCTCCAGCTGGTCCAGAATGCTGCAGCCCGCCTGATCACCAGTCAGCCCAGGTCAGCTCATGTCACCCCACTCCTCATTGGCCTCCACTGGCTTCCTATTGCTGCACTCATCTGCTTCAAGGCCCTAGTGTTGGCATTTCAGGCTGCTAAGGGGACTGCCCCACCTTACATCCAATCCTTAATCACTCCCTACTCCCCCAGTCTGCCAGCTCTGGTCGCCTTATGGTTCCCTCACTACGAGCACCTGGCAGTCGAGCTGCACGTTCACGCCGGTCTTCCGTTCTGGTTCCTCAGTGGTGAAATGATTGCCTACCACTGTCAGGACAGCACAATCCCTCCCCCTATTTCGAGACAGACTAAAAACACACCTTTGCAAACTGTACCTTAGTCCTCTGTCATTCTGACCAAATGACCATGTACAATATTTCAGACCCTTTCTACCCCAAACCATAAAAAAAGAAGCCATTTGTTGTCTGTCAATTTTGTTCTTTGGGCAGTCATGTCTTTGCTTCAGTTTCTGAATGTTGTTGGTTGGGAGAAAGTGGAAAAGGGAAGCACACTGACTTCAAACTGTACCTTAGTCCACCCTCCGGATCCCCCCCCCTTTCCGATATCCCTCTTGTCTAACCCCAAAAACTTGCACTTACTATGACTGTATTTTTGGTTTAGAACAGCACTTCATGTGTATTTTACGAGTTATGGATGTGATGCTCGAACTTGTGGAAGAACCTATGCACTTGTAAATCGCTTTGGATTAAAAGCATCTGCCAAATGACTAAAATGTAAATGTAAATTAGAAACGTACGGAATGCTAGGCTTGTACAACTGTACTCCACAAAAAGCCCACAGATAGCAATTATAACAAAGGCACCTGTAACAATGAATCCAACATATTCCGGTGGCATCTGTGGGAAAGCTCAGAGATCAAAGGGAAGTCTAATCTTTGGCAATTAACTGTCTTTGCCTGCACACATTGATGTGAGCACATCACCATAAAATTGAGGCTATTCCCATGATATGATTTAGGCTGTCTTGTTATGAGTGGAAGGTATGCAGTGTTCATCAGCCCTCATCTTTGCTCCTTGCTTTAATGCCATTATGGGAAGCCATTTTATAATCCTGTCTTAGTACACACACGTCAACCGCTGGCACACACAACACTTGACCCCCTAATCCAAGTTATTAATGATGCATGGTGGCACTCTGGTGACGGTGGATGAAAATTAGTTGAGTTAATATGCATCAAGTGCTCCATTCCTCTTGTTCAATACATTTTCCCCCTCAATCTTCCAAATGAGCCAAATGTATAATATCAATATAATACTCATCTTTGAGTGCAAACCCCACATAGGCATTTGAAGGGAGAGAAAATGAGAAACCAAAAGAATATTCTTGGAACACCAAAAGAATAGACTAGAATACACAGTACAAGGTTTAGTGTGAAATCAACTCTTACAGAGTTTATGCGAGCTTATCAACAGTTTAATTAAGAAAGGACATTTTACTATGGCTTAAACTTTACTAGTGCGCAAGCTAAAGAGGAGGGAAAGTGGAACGGTCTTCATTGACAAGCAAGTGCCGCAGAAAATGCCAGAACACGAAATGGCCAATCCTCAAGCACGTCTGGCCCAATGTAAGGAATAATGTAGTCAATACACTGTACAGCAGAATAAAAACATGACATTTTATATTATTCAGAGGTATTGATCCCATTTATAATCCCATTTAAAATGACCTATTTATGTACTACAACTGATTTGTGAAATAAATAACCACGCTGCGAATCAAATGCAATCAATTTCCAGGAGCACCTTGACTCCTCCACCCCACATCTGAATATACCCATGTTCCATGCACTGTAATTACGAGGAACAAAAAACACATTTCAAAGTTGGAAGAGGCCTGTACTAGCGCAGGCTGGCTGTAAGCAGAATGAAAGGCATGTACAGTGCATAGAAATACAAGAACAGGATGCACTAGTCGGCAGTCATCTTTCTTAATCATTAAACACTGAACCTATGGGACTATGGCACTGCTCAGTCAGGTTTACAAAAAGTATTTGAAAGTCAGATTTACTTTGAATAATGGGTTTCAGCACATAAAACTACTGATGATTTGACTACAGTTTGCTTTTGCAAATGAATTTGTAGTTTGTTCAACTGGAAGATTTGATGTTATACTTCAGTTCAATGAAATAACATTTTTTTTTAAAAGCAAAGAGTTCCTTGGACCATTTATTAATATATGCATGTTTAAAATACAAATGCTAAAATACATCATCTTGCCTACATTGGCAAAGGTACCAACATTAATATAACAATTCTACGCATCAAAATATGCCCAGGAAATTGATGTACTTACTGCATTTGTTTATCTTCTACAATTCTTTCCAAATACGATTTAAATTATGTATATAGATAACTTCATTCTCAAAATACAGTTTGCTTGTGGAAGCAAGTGAAGTAACAGCTAAGACAATTGCATATAATACTCCAGCCTTCTGAACGAGAACTGCATGAAACCTGGAGAAGAACAGACTGAACACTTAGGATTCATATTAAGACATACAGACAGCTTTTTTTTGTCCCCCGGGACAAATATTCAGTAGTGGAAGACTTTCAATAATTTGAATTGCTATATACTGAATTGCTATATAAAATATACTTCCTAATAAGGCAACTCTTCTTGATGTACACAAAATATGCTTACATAACATCTAATCTGCAATGCTTCACTTACACCTTTCTAGGTATTAAAAACTTGACAAACTGTCTCAACTAAATCCAAGACTGAGCTGATAAATACAATTATATATTAACATTTCTGAAAGTTTGTGTCAACCATTGTGCAGGCATGATTTAATGTACTTCAAGTCAAGTTTTACCATTATGAATTTAAATTACAGCATTTTGAATTGAAACAAATACCAATGCCTCAAAATAAAGTTGTTTCCTCCATTGGTATGGATTTTGCATATGTAAAAAAATAAAAAATAAAATAAAAATCAAGACTGAATTGAACTACATTTAACAAAACCCATTTTAAACATATTGGATCAATGCTACAACTGGATAAAATGCTTAAGCCACTTAGGTAAAGAACATTACATAGTCCAAGAAAATCCATCTGCCCAAGTAGATTTGACGCATCGCATCCACATTTGGGCGGAGAGTTCAACAATCGGTCTGGTGGTATGCTTAATATTTCATAAAATCAACGTTTAAATTGTTCTTCACAGTTTGCCAACTTTATGTATTGAAATGTTTGTAAATCCAATGAAATTATACCAGATTAGCTCAAATTAAGACAAACTGAATAGCCCTTTATATATGCATCAAATCTTGCAAATGGATTTTCATATATACAGTAAATATTAAATTATAGGATTTCAGGTCTTCACAACATAACATCATTTGAAAGTTCTACCATCTTTCTCACAGCACAGTTAATGGTGGAATAACCTTTGTAGACCATAATTGCTTGCGTTTCACACCTAATACTGAATGCTGTTTGTGAACTCTGCACCAAAATCAATGATTTGAGTACTGATATAAAATTTCCAATTTAGGCCCAAAATATTGTCATTACTAAACCTTAACTGTATTAAAACATAGACAAGTATCAGCCACAAACAATGCCTGTTCATGTATTGCATTATCTCCAATAGTACAGAACACAATGAAAAATGTTGTGCCCTTAACATAAACAAAAACATACAAATTGTGTACATATATATAAAATGTCTCATCTAAAAATCAAGAGGTAGAGCTACAAAATTAAAGTTAAATTGGATAATTGATTATACAGTTTAAAAAAAGAGCATATCAGGCCATAAACCAATTGCCATACAGTATGTATTGAAGGTTAAAATCATCACACTCCAGTAGAAAATGCCTGAGACATTGCAAAAGAAACTGAAGTACTTGTGAGTGACAGTATCATCCATGCCCGAGTGGCTACACAGAGAAAGAAAGACATTTTCACATTTCCACTTGGTGTACATGAGTCATGGTATCTTCTGAAGAAGCCAAAAAGTATGTCCAAATGTTGTTCTGTTGACGGCAAGTTTGCTCTCATCAGGACAGCAGCAGCGAGGGGATAAAGTCCTTCATTGTTCCCTCTGATTCAGGTTTGTCTGCATTTTGTGATAGAGATTCCTTCCATTGTTAAGCAGGAATGAGGAAAAAAAGGGAGAGATGGTTATGGGCAGGTGGCTTTTGGTTGTGCAAGGTCTTCTTCAGTTCAGTAGGACAACTAAGAAATGTCTGGGTCCCTCTGCCTCTCCCGAAAAAAATCAATTTTCCTGCTCCAGGTCAATCGTAGTCTGAGGCACAGCTTTCCCTGGATGTCTCTCAAGACTGAAAGAGACAGAGACAGAGATGTTCAGTTTTCTGGCTTTAATTGGCTTAATAAGCTTGAAATCAGGAATTGCTGAAAGAATGTCCATTCACCATTTACTTAATTTATACAAATTACTGATTCGGAATGTCAATTGTAATTCAGGATCACATTTACTCATATGGACATACCATTCCAGAAGCAAAGACGCAAACATGAAATGCATGAAGACCCACACGTACAGTACAGTTGAGGCTAATTCTTTGTGCATAATTGGCATAATGATCAGGCATAGACAAACGTTTTCTTAGTTACAGGTTTAAAGACACCCAAGGCCTGATGACAGCACTTGCAATTGGCTTACCTTGAAGCCAGCCTGTCCTTGGCTATATTGAGTAAGAGGCTTATTACAGACGATGCAGTACAGCCATGGAATATTTAAAAAGCCATACAAACATTTTTTTCTAATGCTCTATTTTCACATCAAAATACCCTCTTTACCATTTCCTGCAGCAAGTGGAAAAGTCTGCATCAGCAAGGAATATTAAAGTGCTTTAGGAACGTTTTAAAACGTGTTCAATTGTGCTTATTGTGTTTACAGATACTAGAGGGGTTGAACTTTTTAATCTATGCAAGTATTTTTAACATTCATTTTTAATGCTAAATACAGCATGGTACACCTTTGAAAGGTTAAATTAATCAAAATAGTTACAACAGTGATACCCTTTTCACCTCTCTCCAGATTTTAAACATTGAGTTCATGATCATAATTTGATACTGTTCCTACCTTGTGCATATTTACACAATGAAGCAGCACTGCACACAGGAGCAAAGCCCTTAGGGTTTTTTCTTAAATAAATATCATCTATCCTTTTTTGGCAAGACACTGTCATTCTAGCCAATTTTTTTTATATCATCTTGATTACAATGATTACAATTTCAAGCATTTGCAATGTCAATACACTATAATTAACCCTTTAGTCCCAAGAGTGCTATATGGCACTCAAGTCTAACCACCGTAAAATCCCAAATACCTTTTCAACCAATCAAAAAGACTGCTATACTATCGTTTTTTCAACCAAAGCTGGGGGATTTGGGTGGAACCGCTTCATATAGGGCTTGGGACTGAAAGGGCTCATTGCAAACATCTTATCAAATTAATATGACCATGTACAATATTTCAGACCCTTTCTACCTCAAACCATAAAAATAGAAGTAATTAGTTGTCTGTCCATTTTGTCAGTCATGTCTTTGCTTCAGTTTCTGCTCTTAAAATGTTGTTGGTTTGGAGGAAGTGGAAAAGGGCAGCGCACAGACTTTGTGCGTTTGGTCTGTGCTCGTGGCATGCCCCTGACCGCTTTATGGCCCTGGTCTGTAGCACGTGTGAGCAGATGGCAGCAGTGTCAAGACAGCCAGGACCAATGTGGAGGGCCTTACCTAGTCACAGTACCAGCCTGGAGACGGTTTGGCCGCTCAGCAGGAAGTGTGCTGGTCAAAGTAGGATGGCGGCGTATCCCCTGTAAAAACAGAACGTATAACGTATACCTGTGATCACATATACATAATATCCACAGCCTTGCACATACAGCATGCCAAAGGAACTACTAGGATTTGTAAAAAATCTGGAACAGACACCCTCTACTTTTCAAATAAATTGGTTATTTTTTGTGGGAATTAAATTTACATGAAAATGGCACCGCAGGTTACAGACAATACCAAGACCAGACTTTGAGAAGGTAACAGCCAGTGATAACTGCAGGAGATCAGAGGAGCTCTCTCCAAGTTTATGGCTAGTGAACCAAATGATTTTGGGGATTATCAGAAGAAAATGGTTTCCACAATGTGGACATGGATATATATATTACAGCACCGTGCATATATTAACACACTGCAGTAAGACAGCAAAGTTATTGTGTAGTCCACAAGTGTCATCAGGCATGACATTGCATGCAAGACACATTTGGTGATAAAGTCCTCTCCGTGTGTTTATAAAACTCATCCCATCAATTAATGATTCAAGAATTAGTCTGTATTTAAAAGGCATTTCTTGGGAGTAAATGCAAATAGTAGCCATCACACAGTGACATGCATCCTCAAGAGAAAGGTTGAGAGGAAATTAAGAATCAGGTGCTTTTTACTAGGGAACAGATATTGTTGGACAGGGCCTGAATTCCAGCGTTAGTTTATCAATGAAAAGATTATGGGTTCGCTCTACTCACTGGAAGAGGTTTTACTGCCTAAGAACGGCTCCTGTTCCATCATGTCCATGGGGATTTTAATACTGGGAATAGTTCCGTGGTAGGGAAAGCCCGTCTGTGGAGTAATAGAGAGGTTTGAAGAGGTCAGTGCCAGCACACAGATTCCACATTATTGATCAGCTTTGTATTTTGCATCAGCACAAGCATCACACAAGGGTGTAAGAAATAAGATTCTCTATTCCAGGAATGTGTTACATTCTACCTACCTACTAAACTGCCTTTAAGACTAGCCATTATGTTAGCTGAGTTAGTACAAGTGAATAACTGACACTAAAACGCAAAGATAATAATGATCACAATTATTGTGTAGAATGTACTGTATATGGACATACTTGTGTCCTCAACAAAATTCTCCTTAATAAAACACCTGTTGTGACTGTGTGCCCCTGGACTAGTAAAACACTTTTCGTATTACTTTTCGAATATTTCCTATCCATCATACAGACAACCATTTCTACTCTATGTGGCAATGCATCTAGCTACATTTTAATTCAACATGGCTGGCATTGAAAGCACTCACATATTCATTTTCACTGTCTATGCTGCCTTTCTTCTTCTTCTTCTTCTCATCCTCCTTCTTCTTCTTGTCCTTCTCAGGAATGACATCGTCCAGGTAGCTGAGGTCATGCTGGGAGAAGAGGTAGTCCATGGCCTTCCTCACTGCCACCAGGGCTAAGATCTAGGCACAGCCAGTAACACCAGAGCTCACCGTTATTTTCCATAGAATAGTTACTGTGCCAGCATGATGGATGTAGCGCAGTTCTAGAACTGGTGGTTTCAGATTTCACACGTCTTCACGAACCATTCTCTTTAACAAATGCGCATATTCAGAATTCTATAATGTAAAAATCACATTCATATGCATCACAGTTCTGTTTTGAATCATCACCTGCATTTGTTAAAAGCCAGTTTAAAAAAAATAATTTAAAAAAAGTTTTGTGTTCCACAAACTATTTTCAGCAGGTTTTTGACTGCTCCTTCGGTTTGCGGATTCAGAGGACCATTTCAAGACGCAGACCCACCATGACGGGGAAGATGATGGCAGCCACAGTGGATTTGAGGATCCAGAGGAGAGCCAGGCAGAGCACCTGGATGAAGGTGAAGAGGTGCACCCTGCGCAGGGGCACGTGTCGCAGGTAGATCAGGTCTGGCTGGTGCTTGGGTGGCATGAGGAGCAGCTTCAGACGGTCCAGAAACTAGCAGAGAGAAGAGCTTACTGAAACAGCTGGGCTGCCTTACGGACAGCACTTCCAGATACCACACAGGGTAGGGTGTTCAACAGTGAGGGCTGAACCTCTAGAAAATTGATTTGTGTTATGAAAGAAAAATTGCATTTAACTGAATTTTGGTTTCCCAAATTGCTTGCCATATATATATATATATATATAAGCTTACATGACTGAATTTATTAGATAAATATTTGTATTCTTTATCACTTATGTTCTGTTAAACTATTTTAATGTTGGCAGTTAGGTTTCATTATGTGATCAGTTAACGCTGTGTCTGTGTGTGTGTACATGAGCTTATTGCTATATGGTGTTGAACAATATAAATCTATGCATTCAATTAATAAGAACGCACTCCTTGTGATTAATTATAATACCTTTTTTCTTAATACAGTACAGCGCCTTCAATATTAGCAGCTTCATAAGAAAATGTAACTCACCTGGACACCATTCAGTGAGGCCACCCCCATGTAAAGAAAAACTCCATACAGTACAGGCATGGGGATGAACTAGAGAACAAAGGGAATATGGACGCAATAAGAAACTAAGCCATTGTTAATGGTCTCATTATTGTTTTTTGGCTTGTATAACCTGTACAATTTGCATTCACTGGCCTTAAAAGCTCAAACTGGATTATTTTCACTTCTGAAAGCACCATTCTGATACATTACTGTTGGCACTAGGGGGCAGGCTACAGCTGTAGAAGGATTTTATCCAAGGATTACAAAGCAATTCAGACCAGAGGTCGGCACTGGTGCTGGTTAGACCTGCTAACCTACAATGAATAGGTGTCTGAGGAAGGAAAGTTCTCATTACAGAAAATATTTTAGCATTATATAAAAAGCATGATATTGTACAAGCAGTACTGAATGCAATTACAATTTAAAACAAAGTGAAACGTCACTGAAGGACACGATGTTATACCTTAAGAACTGGAGCCATGAAAACAGACAGTCCAGTGAGGAGGAAGACAAAGATCCCTGTGACCCTTTGCTCCCTGTGGAAAAAGCCACAGACACGACCTCAGCCAAACCAAACTCACACAGAGGAGATAAGCATGGAACCTTTACTTTTAAAAAGACGGGATCATTTTGCTCAGTTCAATATTAGCTTTCAGATACATTATCTTCAGGAAATGTATAGTTTGATTTCTCTGGTTTGGAAACAAGCCATTACACAGCAGGTGAGATTAAACTTCCAAAATTTTAGAGCAGGAATTTTATTTTCCAACATGTAAAAAATATATATATATATCTTGCATCTCATCTTAGATCCTTTTCCAATAAATTTCTACTGCACAAACCACAATATGACCCTAATATAGAACAAACCTCTTTCGATCTTTTTTGAGTTAATTCCACTTTGCACTTTTCTACTTGGCTAAAATGCAAGCATGCACGTGCCATATGAACTTCTGAAACGAATGAACTTCTGAACTAGCTTCACTCATAGATTTGCCAACCACCACACAGCAACACTATTCCGGGATAAACCTGCCCAGTGTTAGATAGCTCCGGATTTCTGATGGAGCACACAGGGAAATGTTTAGCGCATCAGCAACTCTAGGCTGGTTAATTTAAAAGCCAGTCTGTGAATCAGTGTTGCATGGTGGAACAGTTCTTCCATAATATAAGGACACCATAATGGCCTTATTTGAAAAATGGTTATTTTTGTACTGGTTCCTCTGTCAAATGTCTCATGCGTTTTCTGTATGCACAGCAGAATATCAAAGCTTCTTTGTCACTGATCTGCACCTTCTCAAGAGGCAGCACAAGTGCACTACAGGCATGTGAGCGCCTTATGCTCCAGCCCTGTGTGTGGCATAATGCTTTCCATGGTGTTTTCGGAACAGTGACACATGTGAAAATGTTGGTAATGACAGCCCTTGTGTGCCTGCCTGAGAGTTAAGAATAGCACACACAGTACCTCACTCCTAAGAACTTGGGCTGCTCCCCGGGAGCCGCCGTCTCCGTCTCCATCTTCAGACTGTCGATGTGGGCGATGGAGATGACCGTGGCAGCCACGTACCAGGGCAGCCCCATGAAGGAGCAGATGACCATGAGAATGGCAACCAGGAACAGGTCCAGGTGGTAGCCAGCACCTTTCTGTGTGAGGGGGCAGCGTTTCACAGAACATGAGATAAAAATCTTAAAATGTTTTTGTCCTTTTCAAATATTATTGTTAAAAGAAAATCAGGTAAATTGTATGTTTTCATATTGCATGTTAAGATTTTATACAATTAGTCTCCAGGACAATAATAAGCCTCAATTACATACTTTCCCCCAACAAAGTGAATTTATATCCACCACATTTAGAATCCAAACATAGCGGTTAGTGCACTTCACAATGCCCGTTTGGCACTCATGAACTCCCGGTATCCCAGGCATAAACGAGCCGCGTCCCACACCTTGAGCTTGTGCTCCTTCCTGTTGACGATGACGGCGGTGATCTGCTGATCCATGAAGACCAGGATGGTCACCAGCAGGGCGGGGAGAGCTGAGGCCAGGTACACCCACCAGGGGTTCCCTCCGAAGGGGGGGACAAACCAGCCTCTGTGCGGGCTTGTAGGCTGGAACACACAGGGGGGAATGAATACATCCAACATGCTCTCACACATGCTGCGGAGGACTTCACATGGGCTAAATATAAAAAGGTGCAACTAAACTTAGTCACAATTAACACTAGGGGGGAGGGAATCTTTCCATTCAAAAAATAAAGATCTATATCCTGAGCAAAACACATGAGTGCACTCAGAAATAAACTGCTGCTCACAACATTACCTGATGCATGCTTTCACCTGTACCAAACCAAAAACTGCTACCATTTGGAACATTATTTTATTTTTATAAATTGTTTAAATTACAGGATTTAAAAATGACTTTTCACAGGAAAATATTCTTCCACAGCAAAGAAACTACCACACAAAAAGGAACAAATCCATGCATTTAAAAAAAGCATATTCCTTACAAATGCATGAAAACTGTAAT
The DNA here is from genome assembly GCF_963514075.1 of Conger conger. Taxonomy (NCBI): domain Eukaryota; kingdom Metazoa; phylum Chordata; class Actinopteri; order Anguilliformes; family Congridae; genus Conger; species Conger conger. The sequence continues at coordinate 39,215,364 of NC_083771.1, forward strand.
CATTACCTTGAATTCACTTGGCACAAGAAGCTTAGGTGTGTCCACTCCCACTAGTGCATCCACGCCACAGAAGACCAAAATGGCCAAGATGATGGCAAAATCACTGATCAGTTTCCTCACCTACAAGCAGAAAACATAAGCATTGTGTAGAATGTTGAATACCCCCGCCACCTGTAGCCAATTGCACACATAGTGGTGAAGGGTTAACATGTTATCCATATTATTATTATTATTATTATTATTATATATATATACACATATATAATTATGTGTACTGTCCTGATAAGCATTGCTGCCATCTTTTATATGAAAGTGAGTGAGTGAGTAGTGAGCGTGAGCCAGATACAAATATCTCACAGGGCAGGGCAGACTCCTACAGACCTTGGGCAAGAAATGCTACAAAAAGGGAGGATGGGAAAGTTTCACTTTGTCGAATGAGGCGGTCGGCCTTGAAACTGGCCTGCACATGTTTGCACAGTCCCCCTCAGAGGGGATAACGGGTGGCTGTAATAATGCTTTTCTTAGTGCGGTGTTGACCGTCAGCAGGTCAACTCTTTCTGCAGAAATAAAGATCTAGTGTGAAGTGTTTTCCTGACTGAGTTGGCACTTCATCAGAAGACTAGGGTGGATTTATCCTTCCCGACCAAACAGTGGGGGAGAACGGTGTATAGTATTCATAAGAAGAGGATTAAGATGTGCATATGCTTAGTGCCTGACAGACTGATGTCCATAGAAAAAAGGAAAGAAAAAATGATACTATTGACATGCAATGATTTAAGGATCTGGGGCCTCATTTATTACATTATTTCAGAATTAATCCTAAATGTGAGCATATGAAATGTTCCTGTGAACAATTTATAGAATGTCCATAAGCAGGAATGTTCCTATGCATGATCCATTCAGGAAGTTGTGGTCTAATAACCTACACGTATGGATATGTATAGGTTAAGGGTTTTACAATAGATTTTAAGGTTCCGAAAAAAGTGGGTGGATTCTGCAGTACAGCTGGCTTTTCCTTATCCAAATGATGGCTGCATAGCCACCAGGAAAACTTTGTACAATCCTCTGGAGTTGTGTATGCACAAGAAAGCTTGAAATTGAAAAGAAAACTCAATTTCTTTTCACACAAGACCAGATCCATTGAATATAGGACCAAATCTGTACATACAAACATTTTATAAATGAGGATAGGCGTCACCGACAGCTGCAGAACAATACAGCAAAGGACATCATAAACAGTACAAGCTTTAACGCCGGTAACTTTTATCCGAGGCTTTAGCAGACGAGATGACGGACGCGGGGCTGTGACGGCTTACGGTGGTGGGGAAGAAGCGGCTTGTCTTGAACTTCTTCAGACACATGGAGCAGGTGTAGGTGCCCAGGAACAGGATGAACGACGTCAGGGTAATGTCAGGGACAAAGCCACAGGCCTCTCCTACCAGCTGTCCTCCATACTCCGTACACTGCGTCATAGTCAGTGACGACCAGGTGGCATTCATGGGCTAGGACACAGAGACACACGTTAATACACTGTGCCAAAACCCAATCCCCTCATAATTGTGCATTTTTGCTGTATCCATGTGGTCAGTCCATACACCAACTGACTTAATAATAATAATAATAATAAGAGCAATAAGAAAAATTAGTCACATAGACACACATGAAACGCATATGTGCACAATGGACATCAACTAATAATCTATGAAAGGGTGAAAAGAAAATGGACAAAGCTGGGTCCGGTGGATAACAGTATCTTTCAAGTGGCTCTACAGTACAACTGTAATATTAACTGCTCTGCTACATAAAAAGGTTTGAGTTGAATGAGCAGCCATTGTTGGTGTGGGGTGACGGCAGGGGCTCCCACCCAGTATGATATTTTCATAATTGGGAGAGGGGGACAGGAAATGGGATCATATTTGTATGGGATTTATGCAAGTGATACGGTGTTCTCCTAATAGTCACAAAAAAAATGTATTGAGCACTCCCCATGATACAGACAATGGTGGCAGAGAAAAGCTCCATTTTATTTCAAAAACGGACCAAATGCAGGCATTTGCTTCAACCAGGCGCTATACCATCTGATTTCACAAATTAGCTTATTATCTTAACCAAGCAGGTAAAATAATTGGCGAAATCAGGTGGTGTAGCGCAATGTCAGAGCAAATACCTGCAGAGACCGTATGGAGGCCCACAGGACATGGAGTGGAGTAGTGCTGAACTCCAGCATCTCATTGTTACACAATAGTGTACTAGCATTTTAGAGACGCCACACAACCATGTTCATGAACAGAGATTCATAAAATAGAAGGTCATTTACAAATTAATGAATTCTCAAATTACCAGATCTGTAGAGTTTGTCGTCCAGTTGGACTCTAATAAGCCACTGTCGAGTGCCGAATCATTTCCTGTATAAAACAACAATTGAATAAATACAACAATCTAATCAAATACATCAATTTCATTTCCAACTTTAGCAATGACTAGACATACATTTACAAACGCAATAGGATCAATGTGTACTCAACACACCCTAAACATAAATGTGTAATGGGGGAAAGTGCGGATGCATGCTCTTTGTCTACAAGGCATAGAATGTTTTGTGGTTTTGACAAGGTGCATGCTCTGAAGTTTCAGCTTGCAAGGTCTCGGCAGAATCCCCTTCAGCAGAGATCCACAGCTCAATGTTGATTCAACAGCTATTCTGAATAGAACATTATTTTGCTGAGGATGAAGTATGCCAAAAGTTGAATCTCTAGTCTTATCAACAACAAGAAAGCTTATTTTATGCATGTAGTATACGAGGGCAGCAAAGGGTTGATAGCAGTTGAACTTCTGCTAACTCTTGTTAATTCTCCCGTATAAAAGATAAGCCACTGCATTTGGATGCCCGAATTACTCTTTCCACTTTGTCATAGCATTCCAGCCAAGTTACCAATTAAGTGCAAACAAATGTGTTGTGCGAAAGCAAACAGTAGTATTTTCCAGTGCACACATGCTGATGTCATTAAATTATCTTGATTTCTCAATGTTACAGTACATCTGCTGGCTCAATTCACTGTGGGAATGGGAGGAGACAAAATAATTCACAACATTGCAGAGCTTTTGCACAGATCATTTTTGCTTAGAAAATTCAAAGTTGTTTAAAATTCACAAGCCTGACCTCATACCATTCTCAGTTCCCTTGAGTGCAACTTGCGAGCGGTTTTGCTTTAGCTGTACTTTGTTTATCAGAAGGTGAACAGAGGCTGTAAGCTTACTGTACACGTATGCTCAGATTTGCAGATCAAACCTTACCGAATGAGGGAGGCATGCAGCGACAGTAGTACTGCGTCACATCGTCCAAGTGGAAGTCAGAGTTGATAGGGTTATGACTGGCCAGCTTGATCATTTTCTTGAAGGCATCATAGATAAAGATGAAGCTGATGAGGGCAGAGAAGCCCTCTTCAGTGAAACGGGTGAAGTACTGGACCAGGAAGCTGGCATCCGTTGCCACTAGAATTAGGCAGAAGAATGCTGACCAGAGGCCGATCCACAGCCTAAACTCCAAGTAGTCAAAGCTGTTGTCCCTGAGAAGGTAGGATATGGAGATTCTGTTATTAGGAGCAGTATGCAGTCATTATGCTCAGAACTGGAGGAATACCGTGCTGTGAAATTATGATTTACTTTAATTTATAAGCCTCCGGCCATCCATTAACCAGAATTCTGCTGAACCAGTTTGAGCACACACTCATCGGTTTGCAAATACTTACAGGCATTTACAATACAAATGTAAACTACAGTTACTGTAGGTGACAACACTGAAGATCACTCACTTTCGGTTCATATTATTTTGAAGCAGAATTCAAGCGTAGACAAAAAATAATAATCCATTTCCCTTTAAAAATGCAACGTTTTTTTTTGTACAAAAGGTACTTTCTTCTGCCAGCGGAATCGAGAATTATGCTCATCATTAATCCAAGGAACATTGAGCAAGTAATGGAAACTATGATTTGCAATGACCCTTCTCTCGCCAAGTGAGTCAGTTCCGGGGGAATGTAGGCCATCTGAGCATTCCATTACGGCAAGGTCTGGCTGCAGCAAAGCAGTGGAGCATTTCCACAACTTTGGATTAACTCTGCCTCCCACAGGCGACCGACTGGTTCGGCATGCTCCGATAAGGGTACAAACCTTTACAAGCACCTGCCGGACCCTGAGGGGAAACTCTATACAGAGAACTGCGCAAGTATTTGCCGTGGGAAACAAAAAGTATATTGTTTGTTCCAATGTTCATTTAATCATAGCCTCACCGCATGCTATACTGCCCCTCCCTTCTCCATGGACCCAATTTCATTTTAAGATAAGTGTTCAGTGAACCATACAGCCTAAAACACAGATGTTTTATTAGTTAATGATCTTCGTGCTTCACTCTAGTACAGAAAGTATTGAGTTAGTTTGTTAGGCAAGTATGAGCATAGACAAGTTGCTATACTCCAGGTTTGAAATAAATGTTAATTATTCATAGTGGAACAAGACCGGTTCAGCCCGGGGTAATGTTAGACTTCCATAGCATCGAGTGAGAAAGGGAAGCACAATGCATCATGAATCGAGTCATTCATATATGGCTTTGCTCTCGACTTCAGCTGCTAATGTTACAATAGCTCATCTTCCATTAGCTGCACTTGCACTGCTTCTCAACAAGGCCATTTTGCGAGATGCAGAAAATGTCACTGCCTAATTTGTCATTGTCTTTGGATAACTGCAAAGGTAGCTCTGTGACCACAATTAACAATCGCCTTTAATGTCACCAAGTACCTACACATATACTGACATAATGAGTCACTACACTAGGATGAAAATAAACTTTTATCTTAAATAAAATATATCATTCAGAACTTGTGTGTGGCCAAATGCTTGCTTTAGACATGAGAAAAGCAATCAATCAAGACATTCTTTAATTCAAGTTCAATGGCATCAACAAATGTAATAAACAGATGAAAATGCAGAATTCAGAGATGTACCTTTAACAACCAACAACAAAACAAAAAAGAAAATCTAGCACCAAAGCTATTCTGAAATGACTTCTGAAATTACCAATGCAGAACTAAATGGTTGCAGGTTTGGGTCTTTCATACTGAAAAACGTAGCAAGTGGAAACTAGTAAATTATTTGCATTTGAAAATAAACAGAAAATCATAAAAAAGGAAGGAAGGAGAAACCCACTTGCTGAAGTTGAAGAGCAGCCTCTCGAACACGAGCACAGGGCCGGTACTGCTGAGAATGGTGAGGGGTTGGCCAGAAAGCAGGCAGAAGACTGCTCCAGCGATCGCAGTGCCCACAAAGCTCTCCAGCACCCCCTGGAAGAGAGGCACCAGTACATAAGAGGCCTCATCTGCATGCGGGACGTCTCTGAGGAGCAAGCAAGCCCTCCGTGACCCCCCACACTCCTGTGGCTTCCTGCCTTACAGGAAACGGGGCCAAGGCATCTGTTCTCCTTGTGACCTTTTCTCCAGCCAAGGCTTCCATTCATATGAAAACACCACATGCCCCCCATCATTTAACAAATACGAATACTTCAACAAATCGTCTATAATGATCAGTAAGTAGTAATATTAGTAAGATTATATGTATTGCTTTTACCATGTAAAATAACACACTGACAGCAAATCTGAATTACTGACACTCCACTACAGTGTAATGACACATGATACGAAACTAGAAATGCCAGCATGTCTTAATGAATTGTGCAGTAAAACATGGTTTTCATCTCCGGACAAGATGCATTTTGATCATATTAAAAAGTTAATTAATTTCTCCATAATTACTGCTAATTTCCATCTGCAGAAGCCTTGCATGAATGTCAGAAGGGATTCCTCCCATTCTCTCTGCAGCTCCCACTGGCATGCAGCCCCACCTGGCAACAAACTGTGAAAAGGACTTGTGTCTAATCAGGATCTGTGGATATTTATAACTCCTAAGTCCACTGTAACTGCTACTCATAGGTACAGCACTGCTCTTATAATAAGGTCAGCAGCCCAAGGAAAGCCTATCAATCCACCACACAAAGCCAATCTAAATGTGTGCAGTTAACACACGTAGGCTGCAACATGTAGGCTGCAACACGTACGCTGCAACACGTACGCTGCAACACGTACGCTGCAACACGTACGCTGCAACACGTACGCTGCAACACGTACGCTGCAACACGTAGGCTGCATTTTGGCTTCACGCCAAAAAGGCATTTGAAATTTGAAGAGCAGAACTGACATTCTAGGGCAGGGGTTCTCAAACGTGGTACTGAAGGATAGCCTGTATTTGTCGGTTGTTGCAGCCAATCTCTCAAACTAAACATGCACTTGTGGAAAATTATAGTGTGTTTTTTTTCATGGCTGATTTAAAGTCCTGGAATGTGAATAATGGACATTTATTTTTCATGACACGCATCTGACCTTATCCAAGAAATATTGCTGGTGAAGTGCCTCAATTGTCAAATTGGAAAATTAAAGTAGTGAAATCAAATGGCGAAATATACATGCGATGCCTTCAGACAAACCTGTTACACAAGCTGAAGGCTGAAACAAGCCAAGGTCAAGCTGTAAAAAAACTCACCTGCATACTTTCTGTTGCGTCACCCAGCAGACCCCCGAATGTGATGGCGTTGGTGACCGTTCCGAGGTAAATGAACATAATTGTCGACAGGGACTGAATGTGTAGTGCATCCAAGAAGTCACTGAAGAAAAAAGGGGCCTTTCTCTTGACGTCCAGAATGAGGCCACCACAAAACCTGAAGAAAAAATACAAATAAAAACACACAAGCTCCAGCACTGAAAATAATAAAGTATGTACAAGTTGAAGATGGCTGGTGAAAATGCTTGTATCCAAGCAACCATTAAAGCCCTTTCCTCTCCATATTCCATTGCAATTTAGCTATACTAGCCTACAACTACTGGGAAGCTACTGCTATGCAAATTAGACAATCCTGCAGAAGGAAGTGAATTTAGACTCAAGTGAATCCACACAATTCAACCCTCAGCATTCTTGGTTGAGAACATTTTGAAAGATGTCCTGACACACAAATCTTTCACCGGCATTGCCTGTGGGCCCTCAGTAACACTGCAGACAATAACACAGCAGCTCACAGAGCTATGATTGTGCAGGTTTAATCACCTTGTTCAGGTGTAAGTGAACAGGCCTCACCTTCCAGTCCTCTGCAGCTCCTGACTGACGTGATGGCCCCCCCCTCCATGGCCCCCATCTTGAGGTGCGTCCCCGTTCATCTGCAAACCTTCTCCTCCAGCGTACATGTTCTTCCTGAAACATTAGATTATCAAAGACCACATTTACCATGCAACTGAATAGATGAGAACTGTGCAATACGTTTATGTTCAATGCGGGTTCCACTTCTATCAAGACTCATTCAAAGGAATATTGATTGAAGAAAAAACCCCCAATAAAGACAGAGTTATTTTCAAGGGCTTAAAAGAGCCATATTGTCTTTGGCTGCAGTCCAACCCGTTGAGACAGGCCGTCACTCACTTAAGCAGCTTCCACTTGTGGGAACCAGTTCAGAATCCCAAAGTTGTTAATTCACTTATACTCAACAAAGTAACCAGAAAAATGCTAAATTAGACCCTCTGCCCATTGTTTTGCACAAGGGAAAGAGTCTACAAAACAGTAGACCTCAGGCAGCGAAATCCCATGTCATGCTATTCTCAGACTGATTGAGTCAAAATAACCATATTATGTTATGTTATGCCAGCAGAAGACATCATTATTGGATTATTGTTCAACACAATTTAGTGGAATGGCATGTATTAGAGAGCTCATCATATACATGGGTAGGTATTCATGAGTTAAAATGAGAACATGCAATTATCTAACATGACAAGACATCACCTGGTCATTACAGCACTGTATAAGTAAAAAGAACCACACTGCCAAAGACAGAACTGAAAAGCTAGCCAAGAGCAAGCAGAAGTTCTTGTGCTTCAGGTCACTAACGGTTACAATAATTCCACAAGGACACAGTTCTCCTGACCTTTTGTCCGGGGAAGGCAGGGACTTTGGAGGCTCTATCCGGATCTCTGGGTCCCATTCTCCAGGGGGCAGGACAATGACCTCATCCAAAAACTCTTCGATGCCAGCAAGCAGGTCCTGCCTATTCTTAGCCTTGTATGCAATGTCATGGAAAACCTATGCACAGCAAATACAGGCTTAACAAATTGCACCACATATAATGTGAATATTTACACAGGATGTTAAGATGTAAGGATACAGTTTTAACATGTGGATCTTTACACACAGAACACATTCAAAACACTACTAATAAAAATTGTCTACACATCTCATACTGTACACAGTAGGACTGTTAATTCTGTGCAAGAGATGTATAGGATTATACTGGAAGACCCTGTATTAGAATGCTGGTAATCGATTCTGTGTTCTAAATCAGGTAATCAATACACACTGGATATCCTTTAATTACACACTTGGCTCTTAATATGGATTGGCAGTCGAAGAAAACCAGAGGGTAATATGATGCAACGCTTAATCCTACATTTCAACAGAGGGGAAATCTTGTCAAAAGGAACTAAATCAAAGCATGCAGTCACTTTACCTGTGGGGGGGATTAGCAGCTTGCTAAACCCAGATGGGGTAATGGCACAATAGGAGCACAGGATCAAAAGATCTTAGCTCATAGGCTTCATAGCCATCAGAACATTAACTAATTTAGGTAAAAGGAACTAAAAGGAAACAGGGACAGCTGTATGGGGTCCTTACTTCATCTGACATGAGGGTGGCGATGGCTCGTCCTATCTCATGGTAGGACTTTGCTTTTCCTTTTGGTCCGAGCAGCACAAACAAGAATCTGACGATAAAAGCAGGAATTTAAATTAGAATAGGGGCCAGGAGAAAAGGACAATGAGAAGGGCAGAGCGTCTTTGTTTCAGACTTTCCACAAAACAATGGAAAAATCTTGCAACTCCAGAATGTTTAAGTTTGAAAACCAACAACCATTTACAAACCTCAAAAACCAGCGGAACCATATAATTATTAAAATGTGCCAAGACACTGAAATTCCACATCTTCATACAAGATGGCAGGTCTCTGTTGAACAGAATTGTGGAACGTGTACGGTCTGGTCTTAATGTACGGTCTGGTCTTAATGTACGGTCTGGTCTTTATGTACGGTCTGGTCTTTATGTACGGTCTGGTCTTTATGTACGGTCTGGTCTTTATGTACGGTCTGGTCTTTATGCACGGTCTGGTCTTTATGCACGGTCTGGTCTTTATGCACGGTCTGGTCTTTATGCACGGTCTGGTCTTAATGCACGGTCTGGTCTTAATGCACGGTCTGGTCTTAATGCACGGTCTGGTCTTAATGCACGGTCTGGTCTTTATGTACGGTTTGGATGACTCGATTCTCCGCTACCTGGTTGGAACAGGGACTTCGGTCAAGGCCCCCAGCATGACGGCCTGCTGGAGGCGGACGAAAGCCACAAAAGGGCTGTCCAGGAAATCCACTTCACCCACCAGGACATTGGAGGCCTCCGCGTCACGAGGCAGCTTCTTCATGAACTTATTCTTCAGCTGGAGACACGAGAGGGATGAGGAACCTATAGCAACCACACTTTCAAAGCCAACAACCTGATTTTGCACACAACTATGCATCATTAGGTTACACACTTAATGGCCATTCATTTATTGCTAACATGTTAACTTCGAGGCAGAGTGAGGACAAAAATGTACTGACCACAATGAAAACAGTCAAAATGTTAGAATGGTCCTTTTAAAAAGGCAGGAAAAATCGAATTGCAACACATGAATCGTGTTGGTGGTGCATTAACCATAGGCCTTTCTTCCTGGTAAAACACTTTAATACTGAATGTCTCTCCAATTGGAAATTAAAACCCATGGTAATCTCTTCATGGAATCTTTATTCTGAATGTTTCCCAAGTCCTTCATTGATCTTCATTGACAGATTACAGTGGAATTCTTTCGTTTTGACTGAATTTAAAATGGTGCATTCACACAGAAAATAATCAAAGCATAAAAGTTACAATAGGTAATTTCAGACATCTAATGGTCAAGAGATGAATAGCAGCAACAAAGACCTTCAAACCACAACACTGCTCATCCCCCTCCACCTTCTCTTTAAATACGCCAATGTTTAAATGCCATTGGTTGTGGCAATCAATGAGCTTGAATTATTGTATAGTTATACAATGTTTTGGTACAGAGTGTAGGGCCATCAACTGTATATTTTGAAACCCGAATTTAAGGACTATAAACATAGGCAGAGGGCGAGACAACATGTCAGTGAAGCTTTTTCAATGATAGAAATGGATTTACAATGGTCTTGTAACAATGTTTTAACACAAATCTTACACATTGTACCTTTAAAAGACTATTCAAAGAGAAAGGAGAATAGACATAATTTCTTCAGGGATCTCGAAAAAACTGTGTTTATTTAAGAAAAGTTACGTCTGAAAAGGAAATCCCATTTAACCTGTGATTAGCTTCCAGTGAGGTAAGGTGAATTTTAATGCTCTGCAATTTCATCACATGACACATTATGAGGGCATGTTATTACCTCAAAGTAAATCAGTGTGTTTTAGACATAATCTTCCCCTCACATTTATTATCTGTAGCTAAAGGGCTGCAGTGACTAAAATTACTAGGCTTAGGGACAAACACATCCATTTTGTTCAAGGACAATGCAAACTGTCCCCAAAAATGAACAGAGTATATCATTGGGAAGAAATTACATTCTTGTGCTCCACCACTCCAAAGAAAAGGCCCATAGAAAATCAAGATGCAACAATGTTTGACTTTGCTACAGTGCAAGTTCTGATTTTGGCACTTGGGCAGATCAGTAAGAATGGAGGGGATTCAACCCAGGGTTCAAACGGTCAAACTGAGGTGCAGTAGTCTATAAAAAAGCGCACTGAGCACATCAGTGAAGAATGTGAACACTCAAGTGGAGCAGAAAGTAGTCAGTTACATTTTGAGCCTGGGCTACACGTTGATCAAAAAAACAAGACCTTTCCCCACACACGAGGTGAGGAAAAACACCATAATTCCACTGTAGTACCATATGCTAAAGTACACCATATTTCTACTTCCTCATGTTTCTACACCCTGGTTACACCGTTCTTTATGAGCTGTGAACCGGCTGAGAACACCTACACACCCACACAGCTACAGTGTGAATCTAGCAATTGCAATAAATAAAAACAAATGTTCTGGCACAGGTAACCAGGATGAAGCAGAACTGGGAAGACAGTCTCTTCCACTGCCCATGTAACTCTGTAGTGAGCTAAATGGGCAGTACTGATACCAAAGTTTGAAGCCTAAAATTATTTTTAAAATATAGCCATGAGAGGGTTACAGAGATGGAAGTGTGTGAACCAGCACACTTTCTGTGAGACCGAGTGGGGACAGACACAGTACATAACCACAGCTAGACAATGCAGGAGCCTCATAATGCCAGTGATTAGAGGTTTGTATTGCAGCACTGAATTCATTTTATCTTTACAATGGAAACCCGCAGGGTTCTGGTTTCTAACCAAAAGGTTCCTGCTCGTTTTCCCAGAGGACGTGACTGTGGGAGACAGTCTTTCGGTGCTGCTGAATACTTTGGACTGATGAGAGTATAAACTGACCAAGACAATGAAATAGCCATCTCTCAGAAGACTCTGAGAAGTTAATTCTTTCTGCTGGGATTCCACAACATACCAAATGGAGGAAGTAATAGGATTCATATGATTCATCAAAAGCAGCAATTATGTGCAATCATATCATCACCATAGGTCTTCCAAAAAAAATCCCTCACAGATGAGCACTACTGCATTTTGCTTAAAATGGCTTTAGCAAAGCAATGTACAAGAATGCCATCAATTAAATTAACACCACCTAGTTAGCCTGTACACAAACTGCAAAGAGACCAATAGTAAAGCCACAGCACAGACAATGGGAAGGAGGAAGGACAGCTACTTCCTGTAATGCTTCTACGCTAACTAAACAGATTCCATATAGCCAGTGTTGATAAAAACCAGTTGCCCCGTTTGGAATGGCTGTGGACATAACACATTCCACTCCAAATATAAGCGGACTTACCTGATCTTTTTCAGGCTTGTCAGAGAAGTCACTCAAGCTGTTTGATGTCAGATTTCGACGAGTGGACGTTGGGCTGCCTATAAAAATTGCCGAAATCTGTTAGTTATGTACCAGTCATAACCCGTTAAACAGCAATGCCAGAAATGGCAGGCGCCCAATTTACCTTCAGAAATGGAGAGAGAAGCAGGCAGAGCATAGAGTATTTTAAATTTGACACACCTTGCTTGACATTGCTTAAGGGTACAATTAAACATACAATATCTCACATACCATCTGCATACAGTAAATTACTATTAGAAATTGCATAATAAAACCAATGAGCACATGGCGAGCGAGGTGTACCGAGGCATCCGTACCAAGAAGACATACACTGTAAAGGAAACTGAAACAAAGTACAGAAAGAAAGCTATAGAAGCATGCTTAATGCCACTGCATAGAATACAAACCACTTTACCCTTTCTTCTGTCATTCAGTTTCTATGAAATTCCACAGTAATACGTATGATATCAGTTTGATGCAGCCACCAGAAAAAAAATTATACTCTTGCACAGGAATGAAGTATTTCACTGGGGGGGGGATGAGGGGGGAGTTGCTTAATATTGAAGAGAGAAATATGTGCAAGTGCTCTTGGGACTGGGGTGATGACATACAGGCCATTTCACCATGTTGTTCATTACTCTACAACACTGAGGCAGCCATTGTTAGCTTGTGAAGAACAGATGTACTGGAAGATAACATTCAACTAGTCATTTACAACATCATCCTATATTTAAATGGAATGAAGTATGCATTTGAAAATTGTCATGAAATCAAAGGTGATTTGTTAAGGTGCTACAAGAAATCAGGCGGGCGCACACTAGTCTATGTTTAAGCGATTGTTACTAAGCTCATGGGATTGATTCTACAGGTGGCACAGAGGGAGTCTTTAGTCTCTTTGAACTTACTAAGCCATTCCATGCTGGAACTCCTCTGCATATGCAGCTGTAGTTCAGAGTCGTGGATTGTTAGGCAAGGCACAGAGGTTTCGAGTGGGCTACGCACTTTTTAGTGGCAGAAGAGAAAGGAAAGGAAAGGAAAATGAAGGAGAGAATGTTTATAGAGCCCCAAGACCCAAGCAGTGCAGGTTAAGACACACAGCAGACACCGTTAAAGAAAAGCATTAGAAATACAAATATCACTGGCTTTGTGGTACCTATGGAAATGGGTTTAATTTCTTATTTTTAATTTTTTTTTTTTTTTTTTTACATGGGCCAACAAAATGTTAAATTTACAGCCTAATATTGCATCATTAATTTCAATAAAAACAGTTATGCCAATAATAAATAAAGCCATTGGTTTGGTTAGGATTGATCAACACACATTTCCTTAAGCACACCATAAAGCTTTTCAGTATGCATATACAAACAAGTATATTTTTTGGGGGATGAGGGAAACAAGACATAAAAATGATGAATGAATGTGCATGAATCAATGAGGTTTTGAGAATGAAATAACTGAGAAGCAAGAATTTTCTGTCCTACATATAAACAATCTGTTGGTGTCACAGTAATTACCAACCATACATAAGTATGAATTTGAATTGAAGTGATAGTGTTAAATTGTAAAACAGGCAGAACATCAGAAACATTCATCTGAAATGTCCTTCTCTGCACGCACACGTGCACAGGACCAAAAAATATACTGTACACCAAATTGAAATAAAATAAACACTATGTTAATGTACAACTAATCAAGGATATGATCACCTATGAGTGAACACACATGCAAGAATGTACAAGATGGAATTTGGAATATACTGTGTGGAATATAAAATGTTTTTAATTTAACTAATTATTGACTGTAGTTACTGAATTTCTTAATCTTATGCACCTCAGTTATTTAAGCAAAACAACTTAGTGCAGAGTATTTCTACTTAAAAATCATACTAAAGATTAGCCTACAAGTTTTATTTTTCATTATTCTGATATCCAGCATGAACACATTGATCCAAATGAAATATAGTCCATTTAATATAGTTAATTTGAACTTGAATGGCCGAGACAATGCAACTGGGAAAGAACAAGGATGACCTTCCACTACATTTCACCATAATGCTCACAAGATGAGATAATGCATCGTGATTAGATGTGTTGATTTAGTTCTTTGACATGACTCATTTATGTTGGATTGTGTTTGCCTCAGAAAACCAGGAATCTTAAACCTGATAAGATTCCAGGAACTTCCTTCTTGCTTTGAGAAATGTGAAAGATTATACTGTGAATACCACAAGTGAAACTTGATTTGCAATGATTGGCTGAAATAACCAGCTTCAAACCAAGGCAGAGCATAGGTCAAAATGGAGCTTTTATACATTTACTGTAATTGTACTCGTTTTATTCCTCCCCGACATAATTAAAATAGAGAATTCCTGAACGTAAAGCAAGGCCAAATCAGGGCTGCAACTGTAATTACTTTTCGTGCAGCGAGAATAATCGCTACCATTCAGCACATCCGCTTTATTTTTAACTTGAATCACACCTGACGCAGTCACATGAAAGAGAAAGAAAAACAAATACAGAAGCACCACTCCGTGTTGATATGGCAGCCAATCAAAAGCATGGCCAGATTTGTGGTGGAGTGGATTCTGCCTTTCCGATGTCAACAGCACTCACTAAACCAACTGGTAAATAATTTAAGTAGTGGAATGTCATCAATGTTGAAGATACTGTATGTCATATCTGTGTGTGGACCAAAAATTGGCATATTTGGTCATGTTACGAAATAATATTGAAGGGACGCAAAAGGGGAAAAAGGCACAAACAAAAAGTGAATGAGTAATATGAAGACTGCACCAAACTGGCATCTGCATTACCATTATCCGGGTTGGAAAACAGCCTACTTGCACTGGAGACCGTCTTGCCAATGTCTGCCAGTGAGCGAAAGTTGGACTTCTTGGTCTGGTGGCGATGTTTCCTGAGCAAGGTGTACGTCACCTTGTCCTTCAGGTCAGCCTTCAACTGACCGTTTTCAATCTGACTGTCAGTGATGACCTCTGCAGAGAGACCAGGGATGAAGAGTCACGGCAGGCAATGGGACCAGTGAAGGGTGAATACCTTACCATGCGGTGCATCACACCGAATATCTTAAGTTGAGATTCAAAACAAGCCCAAAATAAGGTTTCAAACAAAACCAATGAAGCAATAAAAACACCAGAAATACCATGCACGGACAAAGAAAACTCAAATCTGAAATTCACTAATGGTAAACCTGAATACAGTATTGTATGTCCGTGTTTAGTCCTATAACTAACCCAAACGTGTAATACCAGTATTACAAGGCAACATAGGGAAGAACACTGAATAAAATTGTTCTGAAAATGATTGACTACTGTGGTGTAATCAAACTCCCAATTTAAGCCAATTTCTTGATTATGGCCTTAGACTGTACCATACATTTACAAATAAAGGCAAATGCATCTCTTTGATGTAGACCCCAACATCCATACTAGTTAGAATGTAGCAAGATAAACAATTACTGTCACACAGCATGCATACTGCTATGAATATAAGTATATAAATGCAGAATACCAATGTGTGCATAGACAGCACACACGTAGTCCATGTTACTGAGGAACACAGCAATCGCGTGAGTAAAACAGAGCCGGGGAACAGACTGAATCGGACAGAGCGCTCATCCATCTCATCACGGTCAGGCACAACTGCTTTGTGCATCCAGGGCAGGAGCAGCCGTGAGAAACAGGCCTGATGGGAGGACTCACCGACCACCTGCGGAAGGGTAGAGGCCTCCAAGTCCAGTATGATGGTGCCCTTCTCAATGCAGGTCCTCAGCTCAAACAGGCTGTGCAAGGACAGCGTGGCCACGTGCGGTTTACTCCAGCGCTCTCCGCCCTTCTCCACCTTCTCTTCAAATTTGATCCACCTAGGGGAGCATAAACACCTTTATAGGCTGTATCAGGACATGAAGGGGATAACCTTTCCAGCAAACGACCCAAAATATACATTCAATGAGCCCTCGATGCAATCCATATTTGCAATCCATCTTATTTTAAATTTAAGGGATGCGACATACACAGTATATTTATGTAGTGCCATCTACCACCATGATAAACTGATCACTGGAAATTAAGGTAGTGTGTGATTCAGCTCGGTTTGTTTACCCATGGATCCAGTGAACTCATTAAGACAGAACAGGTTAAAAAAAGAAAACTTAAACTCTGCTGTTTTTCCAATGCAATAACAAATCTGACAGGAGGGAAGAAGGTTTTTGTTTTCTTACAAACAATTATTATTGTTGCATTTATGAGTCATCACAGTTCAAATAAAGTAGTGCATGGGCTGTTCTAGAACAACATTCCTCCGTGGAAAGTGATCTTGCCTTGGGACAAAGTAGCATGTTCTCTGAATGCTGAGAACAAAACTCAGAACTTCCTCATGGAACCCAGGAGTAACCCTCGTGAAATTACAGTCATTGCTTCTAAACAATACTGCATTCAACAGATGAACAAGGATGAAGTCCTATCAATGCTGTATCATGTATAATGTTGGACAGGTGCCAAAATTCTGTTTGTAACATCAGTAGCATGCAACAGATAGTGCCAAAAAGTCAGACTAAGCCCTTAATCCTTAAATCCCACGATTTTAAAACCAACTTTACCAGCAGCATCCCACCCGGATAGAAGAACACCCACATTTTATCATAAACCTGTGTTGTGGCCATGTGCATGCGTGTGGTCTGTCAGAACAGATAGTTAACTATATTTGTGCAATATTGAAAGGAAATCACCACTTCGATGAAAATATAAAACCTGAATGATTAATTCCAGGTGATGACAGGGGAATCCTTACTACGTGTATTGTAATATTGTATTGTAAACATCCTTTAAGTGTATTATAATATTTAACACAGTATGGCCCTTGTATTACTTCTCTGAACAACCCTCCTCCTGCAGCACAGTATCTCCACAGCCCTGCGACACTAGAAGCACAGGGCCCATGAAAAGCGGTCTCAATTGTTGGAACGCAGGTTTCCTGGGGAGGGGGTGTCTTATCGAAATCCACTGCCAATTAACTTAAACTATTCCGTACAAGAAGGCCACAGGCTATTACTACTGCTTTAAGTGTTCCATAAATAACAAAGAGTTAATTTCATCTGCAATGGGATTAATATTCTGTCTGTAGGGGTGTGTTGATAAAACAGACAGTGAAACATTTAACACTCGAGAAGATTAACTTGTTCGGTTAAATTACATACTGCTGTCGGTCTTCACAGAGTGCCATATATTGTATATTGGGTAAAGATGAGGCTATAATCTCATGTGAACATAGGGGGAGTATGGCAGAAAGCCCAAAGCCAATATGTGGCTATAGCTAGAAAATATGGAGGGACTATGACATTTAAAACCTGACAGTTTTGGCATTGATTTTTAGCAAACCATTTTCCACATAAAGCATTCATTTTGAAATTAATTTGCCAAATATAATCTTTTTCAAGAGGAATTATTTGACACAAATACACCGCAAGTTGTAATGTCTTACACATGATGAAGCT
This sequence comes from Conger conger, assembly GCF_963514075.1. NCBI lineage: Eukaryota > Metazoa > Chordata > Actinopteri > Anguilliformes > Congridae > Conger > Conger conger. Next base: position 39,233,007 of record NC_083771.1, read on the forward strand.
TACTTCAAGACTTCTAATTTTGAAATCCTCCCATCAGATATACACTCAGTGACCACTTTATTAGGCAGACCTGTACACCAGATTAATGCAAATATTTAATCAGCCAATCATGTGGCAGCAACTAAATGCATAAAAGCATGCAGACATGGTTAAGAGGTTCACCCGTTTCAGACTAAATGTCAGAATAGGGAAGAAATATAATCTTAGTGACTTTGACCGTGGAATGATTGTTGGTGCCAGAGAGGGTGGTCTGAGTATCTTAGAAACTGCTGATCTCCTGGGATTTTCACACACACAACAGTCTCTAGTTTGCAGTGAATGGTGTAAAAAACAAAAAAACATCCAACGAGCAGCAGTTCTGCAGGCAGAAACGCATTGTTAATGAGGTCAGAGAAGGGCCAGACTGGTTAAAGCTGACAGTAACGCAAATAACCAACCATGCATTACATCAGAGGTATGCAGAAGAGCATCTGAACACACAACGTTTCAAACCTCTAAGTGGATACGCTAGAGCAGTAGAAGTGTTAAGTCTACAAAATACCTAATACAGTGCTCACTCAGTGTAATATTCACAATCTCAGATTTGGAACCGGATGGGGTGAAACAGATGTTAGATGAGCTTCTTCTACTTGTGTGGTCTGATCTCACCTCCACATTGCACTCTGAGTGTTTCATTGCCTCTCAAGCCCATATTTGCACTGAGTGTGGATGCTGGTTACACAGCGATGAGCTTTTACCTGGCTTGGCATGATCTCAGCAGTCAGTGTGCCCTGAGCTCCCCTACCTTGCAGTCTCCTTCCACTCCATCTCCTGCCCGTCCACCGCCAGCAGCTCGTCCAGCTCGGTGAAGAGTTGTGGGGGAGGTGGGCCGTCGTCCTCCTCGCCCAGGATGAAGCGGATTCGCTCGGCGGCAGGGGAGACTGGAAGAGGGAAAAAAAAAAACACCGCTTCATTTTACCATCCTTAGAGCTGGACCTAAATCTCAGCTGGAAAATCTAACGCCTCATGTTCCCGAGAAGTAGGATTACACGGATATCTGCAACCCCATCAAATGAGGATATCCTAATAACTGACGTCACTACCTCCAATGGCCCCTGGACTTCGCTTCGGTTTGTGTTGAGAAGTTCTTCACTTCAATTGAGGGGTATGACTGGCTGCACTGAAGCCACATTTCTTTGGCCAACAATGAAACGGTAATGTAGCTTGACCGTTTAGTTGGTGATCAGAAAGACACAGCTTTTCCTAAACATCCAGTAGCTCACACTGCTGGGGGCACCTGGCTTAAGGCAATTGGACCCTCTTGTCACCAAATCACACTGGAATGGTTTAATACTGTACGGCAAATTAATCATTAAAATTTATGGGAAAAGCCCCAATATGAAGTACAAAAGAACACAGTTACTTATGAAACAAATGTAAAAACCTACCACCACCAATTGAACAAAATGGCTGAAAACAGCATTTATAATCTTCTAACATATGGTGACACTTTCAAACAAGACATACAAATGGCTTTTCTGTTCAGAGAAATTAGACAGCTTCTGAGACCACTATAGATACAAGGAAATAAACCATTGCAAGACAAAAACATGTGAACCATTTTTCAAAAGTTATTTGCAGATATCAGGAAAGAAAAAGACTGATGAGTGGAATGCATTGCACAAGGCTAGAAAACAATGCAGTATGTTCCCACAGGTTGGAGTACTGCTTTGCTCCATTATGTTTGGAGAAACCACCACCACCATGCTGCGTCCTGCAGGCGTGATATCCGTATGTAAAGAATTGATACTGGGGGATCCAGTTTCATGAATGCTGACAAGCAAGATAAAAATCATACAGCCATTTTCTTTCCAAAACACTTTTCAGAGGTTCAGCATTTACCTCCATCGTGACTGAATCACTGCAGTGTTGCAATCCTAGCACCTTTCAAGCATGCATAAAGATTGGCTCGGCTCATCACATCCAACACCATTGCTGCTGCCTGAAACTAGCTCCATTGTAATTGCAGGGGCAAAGGTTTACCTGTCAAGCCAGTTAGTCTGATACAGACAGAAGGGGACTTCACATGAGGCAATACCTCCCCACCCTACCACACAGCAAGGCACAAGCTGTGTGCAATACACACATTGATCCTCACACAGCTCTTAATCCACCTGCCCGTCAGAGACACAGGGGCTTTCCCCACACGTGTTTCCCTACTAAGTTCTTGGGCTAATTAGGCCACTCAAATGGCTTGAACTATCCACTTAGCTGACAAGCCAAATGACAAGGCTTTCAGTTTTGGGTTGACCTCCACTTTGAACCCAGCACCATTGGGTGCCTGACATTTTATCTGGCCAAATGAGAATAAAAGGGTTGAGCGGCCCGCTTTCCTTGAAGATCCTGAAGTTAATAGGCAGAAGGTGAATTGGCACAGAATATATTAATTCTGTATGCGTACACGAAGGCCATGTTAGTACCCCAGATGATTGCCCAAGTCAACAAATGAAAAGAAAAAAAAAAAAAAAAAAAACGGGCATGGGACAGTGAGGAGACCTGAAAAGATGAACGAGTATTGGTTTCACTCCCCCCCCCTTCCCCCCTTCCCCCCCAGACAGAACACTGCAATCGGACTCACTCTGGCACATTTTTCTCTAAGTGCATTTCCTTGTCCTGTTTTCATGGTTCTCACTTACATCCTGCTCCAGGTCACACTGATACAAGGATAGAGAGGTGCACCACTGCACGTTGTCATGGGAACATAAGCATCAGACAACATCTCAATGCGCTCCACTGTCTAGCCAGCCCGCCTATTAGGAGTGTTGTGTACAGTTACACGCACGATGTACAGAACCAAAAACACTTGCCAGTCAAGGCTTGCGAAATAAACTGTCCCATTGTTATTGGTAGACACAGAAATAAGTGGTCGGCATCGTGTGCATATTTGCAAGATCAACAGGATTAAATAAAATATCGCAGGGCAAAACAAGATTTTTTGTATTAAGGAAACGGGAAACAGAAGAGACTATGAGCCTATTTTGCACAGATTCACATGATCAATTCAATTCCAAGACACTCCACTTTCATCTTATTGAACATATTTATTTCAGTGTCCAACAGGCTGTTATAATGCATGGGCATCACAGCTCTGTGCAAAGCAGGCTACTTATTGAAATGGTTACATGGGTGGATCCACAGACTGATTTGCCTACATAATTTGCCTATATTTTGCAGATAATTTGTTCTGAAATAACTCCTGCTTTTGCTTTTAAACAAGCTTTTACTAAACTCTAACCGAATTTGTGCAGATTTTGCAATGTTTTTGTTAATCACCAGATCCCGACAGGGGTTGAACATGCAAACCCAGTGAACCTTGTCTGGCAGTAGGAAAAGCCAAAGACTTAGGAGTCCCAAATCCATTTGTGAGAATTAAACAAAAAAAGTCCCAAAATGTTCACTTCTTCACTGAACTGGTGATATTCATACAGAGACCACACCGCACAATATGGCATGTCAAATTCTCAGCCACCATTTCCAACTAGTGTCCTGGAACTCCACTCACAGGTCACATGCCCAATTGAGAAAAAAAAAAAAAAAAAAAAAGATTTACAACTTTTCATTTAAAAAGGCTTTATTTCTCCTAGTTGCTTGACGAAGTAACCTGTTGAGAGTATAGAGAGCAAGCAGGAAAAAGGTTACATCTGAGAAAAACGCATCTCTCAAGTTTCACCACACAGCCCACTTTAGCCAGGGACCACGTCCACACAAAGAGGCCTTTGTCTCTCGTGCCGAGTTCATGGGAGGGTAAAAGCTGGCCGCCCAAAGGGGTGAGTGGAGCTGCCACGCTTAGCTGCATCTGCACTCTTACTTCTAGTTAGAGAGACACCCTTTCTAACACACTAAAACCTAAGGAAATTTTATCTAGAGATTTTGCAAGGACTTCAGGCTTTTAAATTTTGTTATTTTGAAACTGTGTATAATACCGTCGTGATTAGAATTAGCACTTCTGCACCAACACTATCAAAGCCAATTTTGATAATGACATGAAAACAACCTCATTGTTGAGCTGAAAGTCAATCTTAGCATAGGCTATAATATGATGCTATTGAGGGAAGATAATGCCATCTATTCACAGAGTGGAAAATGTTTGTGCAAGCTCATCACACCATGAACAATGGAGGTTCTTCGGACAGCATTTATACTGGCCGAATCGCCATTCGGTTACGTTCTCATTAGAGGTGAGTGCAAAACAGGAGTGCAAAGATGTCAAATGTATAGCAAAAACAAAAACTATTACCTCAAGAGATTGTCATACCAGTGTTAATGTAATAAAAAAAGCAGGCAAATTGTGGACATGGAGTCCCCCACCAACACTGTAGTGTCGCCATTGGGTGGGGGACAGTCACTGGACAGCTAACATTAGTACAGCAGTTAAGCTAAGCTTGATAAACAGTAGACCAACTGTTTGCACAAAATTGCGCAACATTGTTCTAACAAAAAGGATCTGCTGTTGACAAATGGCACATAGGAGATCGCACAACCAGACAAAATGGTCTTGCAGAGCTAAAAATATAAACATGAAAAATGAACATCTACCCAACTTATTAAGATAAGTAGTATGTAAGTTACTTCACAACTGATGTAAGGGCCGTCTGCTAATAGTTGCCCATCTAGAACAAGTTAGAATGCAAGTAGTCTTCAATGTACTGTATGTAACCCCAGATGCACAACATGAACATTGAGGGTGAGAAAGCAAGGCAGAGCTGTTCCGTTCCATACACCATGTATAGCTTAAACACAAGTGGTTTTCAAGGTACAGGCTTGCAGTTCTCCCAGTAGGAGGTCTCAAAACATGACTGACCGCTTGAAAAATTGGTCATTTCCATTTCATTGGTTCAGATGGCACTGAGCTCACAAGTGGTGTCCAGCTCTCTAATTAACGCAATGCACCCTGGGAAACGGCCAAAGACACGCAGCATCCACGTGAGGCTGGGCCTGCTGCCACCTAATCCCAGCCATGCGCCCATCCCCTCTTCTGTACGCGGTCATACAGCACAAACCAATCTGGGACACAAGACCCTGCCCATACTCCCGGGTGAGGATTACAATGCTTAAAATACAGAAATCCAGGGGGGCAGAGCACATGTCATGGAGGATGATGGCAGCATGTTATGGGTTCTATTTTTAGGGGGTGCAACATGACGGCAAAGCACATTGATCGGCAATTAAAGGGTACGAGGACAAGCAGTGATGACTTGATTTATGACAAATGCCTTCATTCCAAATTAGTTATGCAGACTATTTTTAGGACGGATGACGGAAAGCAGTCAACTATTAGGTTGAACAAATGATGACGTCACCATCTGGAGTGCACACTTATACATGCAGTAATTTATCCAATAATGTTGTTCCTACCAATTAAGGCCTTCGGAAATGAACCAAGCCTAACTCACTTGATTATGTACCAGGGACAAGTTGAAAGGCATGGTGAAAGGCAATACCAATTTTCTCCTTTGCTTTCTTTAGAAAGATAATGCACAAATTCTGCAATTCTTCACTGCATGAGACCTTAACTGACCTGAACTCGAGACTGAGAATTCCTGCATTTAGATAACCTCCCTGCCACATGCACAGATGCTACAGATGATGCCTCCACAGGCACAGAGCTGAGCAGGTTTAGGTGGGGAATAAGGTTAGATTAGCGTGTTAGCACTGCTAATGGGAGGGTGGCTAATTGCTTGAGAGGATTAACAAAGCAGACTCTCCAGCCAAGGAAGGAAGGGGGGAGGGCCCATCCCTGCCCACAAAGCTACAGGAGTCAACATTCCCACCGAGTTTAGCATGTTAAACTTCAAGGGGCTGTGATATGGAGCAGTTTCAAGTAGCATATGATACCTACCCAACTCAAACCCCAAACTGTCCCCTGCTGTACTGCTGAGAATGAAAGTCAAACATAAGCCCACTCCTCGACAATGATCTGTTGCTTCATTGTAGAAGGAGTTAAGCATTGGTATTTTGGATAGGACCAGTACAGCTGTACAATATTCCCTTTTTGAAGCTGATGGAGCAGGAAACTAGCCCAGTTAAGGACTGCTGATCGTGACCAAGCCCTCTCAGGTCTCCTCTATGCATCTGATTAGCAAGGGGATTTCAGGACAAGCTGCACTGCAAGCAAAGGCACGGTACACTAGGAAATGCCATGTGGCACTGGCTACCGTTGAAGATGCTGAAATGCTCAGGTTAGCAATAGCAGCTTTGCCAAGTTTCCCTTTGTTTTAGAATCATCTAGCCCAGGGATGGGCAAGGCAGGCCATATCTTTCTGGAATTCAGACCAAATTCTGCTTTTAATTATGCAATTAGCCTAATCATTAACATGATTGGTCATTTATAACCACATTCCGTGTTATAAACAGCAGCTGATAAATGTTCCCATCGTGTAGCATTTTATTGTGGTCTAATTTACGATTTAATCAGTCAGTGTATATGGCTAATTATCTGATTGAGCCAGGGTAACTGGTGGCAGCAAAATCTTGCATACACACTGGCCCTCCAGGACTGGAGTTGCCCATCCCTGATCTGGACATTAAAAACAAAATGAAAATTTGCCGGATTGTCTGCACATATGCTTCCAACAAACAATAAACAAGCTGAGCAGGATGAAAGCCAGATCAGTACCAAAACATATCTGACAAGTCAAACTAAAAGCTCAAATCTCTGACCGACAATATGCACTTAGGTATGCCACTTCCATACTAGAGGAAAATCCCTAGTTGTAAATAAATTACAAGCCATGCATTTCTAAAGCATGGCCACTCAACACACAATAAAACTAAGCATCTGGGTCAGCAAACAGGAGGCAGAATTCAAGAAGAACCAAATTTGCCAAGAAGAGAGATGACACCAGATGACAGCTGAGACTGAGAAAGTTTGCACACGTGTCAACTTTCGGAAGGAGGGTCGAGAACGAGGGGGCTGTTCTCCTGGAAAGAGAAGCCACTTCACCTTCTAAAGGCATACTATGCAGGATTTTCACCTTTTATATTATAAAACAAACATGCTCAGTCATTACTATTATTATTATTATAATTATTACTTTCAGGAAATTCTACCAGCATATCTTGTCTCCTGGGCAGGGAGCTCATACCTGAATACAAAATACTCCCAGACCTTCACAATAAAAAAATTGATGAGTTTGTGAATATGCATGTTTATGTTACAGAAGAGTGCATGCATGCAGGCTAGCTAGAGAGCAGACTGAAATCCACTGGTGTTAGCACTAGCATCAGTTACCACTGGTTAATGTTTAGCTAAAGTTAGCCAACTAAAAACAAACACAAGTAATGTCAGCTATATAGCTAGCTAAATGGCGAGTGTGGAAAGCGACTACTAAAGCTGATGTTTTAAAAATCATATTAGTCCACCGTTTTCTCAGCTCATTGCCATCACAACACAGTTCACCATTAGCCTACCTCACTGGGAGGGACGGGTACTTTGACCAGCTCAATACAATGACCAAATCTGGTGATGTGTGAAAGGCCATGCATACAGATCTCAAGGCCCAGTACGATGATGACTATGATGCACTATGAGTACAGAGTATGCAGACTTTCCGCAACACAAAATCTACAAAGTGTCCGCCATCAACTTCCAATAGCCACCTAAAATCGTCAACTTAAGCAAAAAAATAAAATAAAATAAAAAATTAACTAATAACTAAAAACTAATAAAAGACCCCTACATCTTGTGTACCCTAGAAAGCGCAGCCCAATGCATTGGGGATGTAAATGGTAGGCATTTGTCCACACACTAACCAAGAGGTTTGAGGATGCTGGTGCTGACATCGTCGGTATTTTCCCCATCGGATTTGTGGGAGACGCTTTCGGTGACTGCCTCTTTCCTCTCCTTGTGGCTGGACTTTCTGCGGTGACGTCGTCGTCGCCTGTAGCTCTTGGGCACGTGCACACCGATGTACACGGCGTGGTGACCTGCAGGCAGAGCACACATCCACTTATGACAGGCAATACCTTTTCACACTCCACTCACAATAACCATTTACAATTATTTTAAAGAAACATTTGCCAAACAGTTGTTTTAGGCAAGAAGTGGAAATTAGAAACATTGTATTCTTTTGCCTACACACCAATACATTATTTACTGTACAAGTAGTTAGTATGTAAAGCAAAGCAAAGCAATCACATGCTTTTGCCCCCTGTCTAAAACAAGATGCACTGTGTAGAAATGAGCACAGTTTACATGGGTGTTTACACTGAGGGGAAACATTCAGCGAGATGACAGGAATTAGGTGCCAATCTTCCTCTTCTGCTCCACTGAGAGGGAATCGGGGCCCTGTCACAAGGTAAGGATGTAAATAAATGCCAAATGCTTCCTTACGGTATTCATACAGGAAATGATTCACAGTTTTAAGGAAGTTGCTCTAAAGAAAATACCAGACATACAAGTTAACATCAGTCTGTCAAACTAAATATTTTGGCTGAACAAAAGTAGCAGGAAGCTGTGAAAGTTCAATGCATAAGTTCTACAGAAGAAAATGGTTTCATAACACAACCGCTCCCAATCCAGTCAGACCAAACAAACCTGCACACCGCGTACAAAAGCACTTAAATGGCAAGACTATGGAAAGGTACTGCTGAAAATAACAGCTCTGACATTAGACAAAATGAATGCAAAATGTGTGTCAATTAAAACGTGTCAATTTAAATGTCCTTCAATTAAAACATCGATTCAAGACAAAGAGCTGATTAGGAAACTTTGTGTCTTTCTCCTTACTATGCGCAAACAGTCGTGCCTTTTAAAAGGATGGGTTTGGCATTTATGGAAAAACTACTGAAGTAGTTTCCACCTCATAAAACACACAGATCATTATTTTGAAGCTATGAGGGTCAACACAATATGCCTCCGATAGAAGACTGGGCCATGCAAATCCAAGCAAGTTCAACAACAAACAAAATGAAAATACATTTTCATTCAGAAAGCTGTAGTGACAACTACAGTAAAATCGGAGGCGGTCAATATCCCCATTAGTCACATGCTTAAAGTGCCCCCTGCCAGACACAGTACATGACATATGAAGCAAAACAAATTAAGTTAATATTGTGTATACAAATATGTATACTGTACAACCACACTATAAATCAAGTCTCAGAGAATCAATATCAATGGACCGGAAGGTGCAAAGCAAGGCAGCCAAACTGACAGAAACAGAGTAGCAGCTACTGGTGTGGCAACAAAGGGTTCCTGCATCCCCATGCAGTGACAAAATGATGTGTATCGTCACAACCATGGTGGTCTCTGGTCATGAAGTGTGACTGCAGCATGACATTCTGTAGCTGCAAAGCAAGAATCAACACCGTTTAACATCTAAAAATGCCATACAACTCCATACTGAATATCAATGCCTCTTAAACATAAAACTGAACATACGGTTAAAATTCTGGCGGTGGTTCATTAGCTGGCTGTGAGGTGCGGCTCTAAGCCTGTGTGGGGATTGTCTACAGTGAAATCAAACTTCTGAACCATGGCCATTTTCAGCATGAATAATGCAGTGACATTTAAAAAGCTAGTCACTCAAAATGCCATCCATGAATTAGTAACAGACAGGTCAGAAATCCTAAGGAGGGCATGCCTAGCAAAGGGGCCCCACCCGGTCTCACTGCAGGACCCATTATGAGCAGAGCACTTCCACATACCCAAAAATGCAAAAGGCACCTGATGCGCAATACTCAAATCAAGCACTACCTGGAGTGGTTCATTTATGATGGCAGCAGCCATGTTTCCAAGCACATTTTGGGGCCAGCTCTTAGATTAGCCCGTGAGGCTCAATAGCTTGACAGGCCAGAAATCACACTCCTACTGTACCGGCCTGCGTACCTGCCACTCACTGGACATCAGGCGAACACTGAAAACCGTGAATGACCGTGATGTGAATAGCATCATTAGGTGTAGTGAAGTCAGCTGAAGCATAGGGGGAAAACAGGCCCTTCGGAGGACATGTCCCCAAAGCTGAATGTACAGCAGGGAATTCAAAACAAAAATAATCCCTACTGTTTAAAACAAAAAGGATCAGATTCATTATTAATACTGAAAGCAGATTGCAGACAGGTGGAATGAATGTGTGAGCGCATGTGTAAAAGGGAGGAACTTGAGGGGGATGAAGAAATGCGTTTATACATGGACCTCGGCACTAAACCTGGCAATTGCACAGTTGAACAGAAGGACACCGAATGTGTATGTGCATGTGTGTGCGTGTGTGCCTGCATCCATGATGATACAACCCATGCTGAAGGTGATGCAAAAGAAAACTAACATTCCCATGAATGACACAGAATTTTTTTATGAAAAAAAGAAAATAATAAATCACCCTTTCATGTGAGAAGAGCTTTTGTGTGCGCCGTCCTTAGTGTGCACTGCACAAAGTCCCACTCTTAGGGGATCTTGGGAAAAAAGAGCTCAGATTACACCTTCAGAGCAGTCAGTGTTTTCAGAGAGAAGGATCACATGACCTAAACCTTATAACACTGAAAGTCACCAAACCAAACACAGGAGTAGTCTTGCGTGACCAGATATACAGGTACCCACTTCGCATGCATCCACGCATCAGCAATATTTCAGCTCGTCAGCCAAAAATAAGTCAAATGGAGCAAAAACTCTCAAGCCAGCCTTTACAATATGAGCATAATTCACCAATGCTGGACCCCATTTGATCGGTTATAATATATTGGCAGTTATAAATGTGGAGCATTTTGGTAGGGGGTTACAGTTCATTTGATAGATTAGGCCCATGTCATGATTTAGACGCTACATGTGTAAGCATGTCAAGATTTTGATATATCCGCCGATAACTCATTTAATCTCAACCACACATTCATTCATTCATTCATTATCCTAACCCACTTATCCTGAATAGGGTTGCAGGGGGCTGGAGCCTATCCCAGCATACATTGGGCGAAAGGCAGGAATACACCCTGGACAGGTCGCCAGTCCATCGCAGGGCACACACACCATTCACTCACACATTCATACCTACGGGCAATTTAGACTCTCCAATCAGCCTAACCTGCATGTCTTTGGACTGTGGGAGGAAAGCCACGCAGACACGGGGAGAACATGCAAACTCCGCACAGAGAGGCCCCGGCCGACGGGGATTCAAACCCAGGACCTCCTTGCTGTGAGGCAGCAGTGCTACCCACTGCACCATCCGTGCCGCCTCAACCACACATTTTCAATCAAAATCTTTATGCAGTGGTCAGGACTCATGCAGGCCAAGATAGGTCCTGAAAAGTTACCTACATGCAAGGAGTTGGGGAGGGATGGTTTGTATACTACCAGTTCATAAACGTCCCAACACATACAAACATCTAATCCCAGCTCCCAGCCCCCAACCTCCCCCCCAGAGGGCCTTCCTAAATCCACCTGTATCTGTACGTTTCCACCCCAGACGACCTGCTCGTGTTTGTGGATGGTTTGCGTACCAGTTGTTCAGTCCCTGACGTTGTGTGGGTTCCGTTACCCCGGTAACAGGGCTGAGGGAACAGAGGGAATTCCGCAGAGAGCAAGCAGTGGGAATCCCTGAAGACCCAGGAGAATCCCGCAAACCGTATGGAACATTATCCAGCATTAACTACATGAGCAAACAGTGTAGCATCTTCAGCAACTGAGGACAGAGCTCAACAGCGCAATGTTTCACTACCATCAACAAAAAAGTATGGCAGCAAGTAAAATTAAAAAAACCCCAGACTCAGACATTATGTTGTTAATAAATATCCATTCTTGCAAGCAGGATCTCAATTATGTTCCCTTGCATGTGGTGCCAGAATGCCACTCGGGTGATATTTCAGAGCAGAAAGGGTCTTATTAGCCAGGGTAACTTTACCTTTATTTAATACCCAGTATGAAAGAGACAGCAAGAGTGGGCACAAGGCACACATTCACACAGGCTGCAGAAAGGCGACATTTTTACACTGGGTTTATGCATGAGAGTATGTGTATGCATTTATGCTTTGGCACAAATATTTTACTTCTATTTATTATGTAGAACTGTATACAGCACCTCATTGAAGAAAAACGTTTTTGAACCCACTCTTTCTGACCACAGCTTTATTTGTATATTGCACTAGATTTAAAATGTTTGCTTTCATGTTTGAAAGATAAGCACTGCAGCTCTTGGCGTTTGCCATTTCCACGAGACATTCCTCCAGAAAGTCGCAAGCGGTTGCGAGAGCCTGCAGAAAGTATTTCTCACATTCTGTGAAAGAAAGATGAATCTGACGTGTTCACATAGTAAACACCTGCACGTGGGGGCACCTTCTACAGTGTGAGCTAGGCCTAGCTCATACAAGAACCTGCCTCTCATTCCACCAATAGCTGTATTAGTAAAAAACAATGACCATTATATATATACATATACATCTTCTTTTTTTTTTTTTTTTTACACTGGTATGGAGGCAGATGTGGGATGTGGTTTGAGGGAGACAGATCCACAACTTGAACTTGTTTCAAAGACAGAAGGGACAAAGAGGTGAGAAGAGCAAAGAAAAAGGTCATTACCTTCCACCTCCTCCTCGTCACAGACGTGCTTGACAAAGCATGCTCCACGGTCCAGCACAGCCTCGTCCTCCACCCTACAGTAACAGAAGAGAAAGACCATTCACATCTCTCCTCTAAAGATTCTGAGGAGCGGTCATGGTACAGCGTGCTGCCTGTGTTGACCATCAGGCTGATTGGTCTTGTTTGTGCACAGGGCCATGCTCTAGAGGGGGAAAAAACTGCAGAGGGGCAGAAGAAAAAGCAAGCAGGGGACTGCATGAGCAGTAAAGCCTCCTGTGCGCAGCCTGCTTGAGTTTGACATCCAGGAAGCTGTAGTGCCCAATCGTGATTCCGGACCTCTCACACCTATAATACAGGTGTGCCCAGCTGATGGCCCCAGCAACAAGCCAGGATTCACGCAGCTCTCGCACAACAAGCTGCCTTTTAAGGATTAACCCAGCTTTGCCTAAGAGTGCAGCATGCAGGCACTGAAGACACTGGCTCTTCCTTCAATCAGCACACCACAGAAAGGGAAGCTCCATGTAGAGAACAATTCTTCAAGGACTACTCAACTCATTCAAATAGCCTGGTTTTTCAGAACCTTCAGTACTTTAGTACTTGTCCATTGAGTGGTCAATTTAACTTTTCTTTATTCTCATGAGAGGATTCATGCATTACAACGATCAATCAATGGTAATAGCACATGGACTTAATGCAACATATTCCGTTCCCGAAAGAAGTATACGACTTTAGAATATTGAAGGACGTTGCTCTTCCATATGATGGTGTGTGTATGCACGCACGCACGCACGCACGCACGCACGCACGCACGCACGCACGCACGCACGCACGCACGCACGCACGCACGCACGCACGCACGCACACACATACATACACATACATACCATTAGAACACTATTCAGTCAAACGTATGGGCAGACATTAAGTGTCACTTTGTAAATTCATCCACTTAAAATCACTTTTCAGAAATGAATATTTTTAAAACCCACCATGGAAAAGCAATATAGCATGGCGTGTGTTTGCGTACAGAGGAAAATGCAAAAAAAAAAAAAAAAAAAAAAAAAACTGCCCCTTAGGTTTCCAGCTGAAGGTTTTCAGCAGTCAGATTATTGAAGACTAACAGGGCACCCCCAGTTGTTCATGAAATATAGTAGCTCCAGAGGGCATGACCTATCTAGGTTATTTGAAACCACACAGTTTAGAGGGGGGTGGAGGGGGCGTTAGCAATTGGCAAGACAGCCCACGAAGTTGAACAGAGGCCATTTGTCTCTAGTCTTTACACACAGGCAAATTTACAGCATCAACTGTAACTTCTGAAAGGTCTGACTTGTATTCCTGTTGTGTCCTTAAATCCGTTTTTTGGGAACCAGCTCACTGATGATATGCAAATGGGGCAGTGATGTGCCTTCAGGACATAGAAGCTGGACTGCTGCAGTCTCCTCACATGGTTCAGACCAGTGGCACAGATGCAGCCATAAAGCCACATAAATCACTTCAACTGGATTAGCATGGCTTCCAGAAGTTGCCAGAAACCATTGGTTTATGATGGTGAGAATTGATTGAAATGGCATAGTTCTCTGGTTTAGCCAGTGAGTGCTGACTGATGCTTTTAGAGTAGAAGCTACAAAGTGGCATTTAAAAATAGATTTAAAAATTGGATGTATAAAACTGTAAACTGTACAAAAATGGAGTGAAACATTTTGAAACTTCATTGCAGCAGTACTGTAAGAGCATGCTCAGATCACGTCAGACATGACCTTTTGTTTAAAATTAATCTTTAGTTTACAGTACAACAGACAAAAAACCCTCCTCCCAACCCTGGAGCGCAAGTGTCCAATAAAAAGAGGAGCGGGTGTGGAGATAAACAAAAACAGGAAGGATACAAGCTGTTCCTCAGATAACGCCAATCGACTAATCTGCATTTCCCCTGAGAATTCTCTATCGACACAAAATCTTGCCTAGAGATGCGATAAAGAAAACTGATAGAGTCCACTCAGACCCAGTTGGCACTGTAAAACCCAGAAGGCAAACAGAATATGGCACATTAGTGCATGCAAGGAGTGGTTTCATGCCTCAGGTTTTTCCATATCAAACCAAGCAGCCCATTCCCCAGAACATCAAGACTCAGGGGAACACAGTACACAGTGACCCCACCGGACTTTGTGAGCAGTCAGAAGGAGAAATGATAGAGCTCAAGTGATAGAGATAGAGCTGTTCTCTTCATTTTGTGTGTCTGCACAGGTATGCATGTACAGTGAGCTCCATAATGCTTGGGACAAAGACATTTTTTTATTCGTTTGGATCTGCACTACACAATTTTAGATTCGTAATCGATTCACATGTGGGAAAAGGGCACAGATTCAGTTATTAAAAGGGCATTTTACATTTTGGCTCCACCAAATTAGACCACATTCCAGGGTACCAAACCATTTGGGACAAATTGCTTCCAGGTGTTTCCAATGCAGAAATCTGAATGGCCTGGTTAGAATTTACTTGCATGTATATTTAAAACAACTTAAGCTCTAGAATGAAGTCTTATGGAAAAGTATTAACCAAAGTTTTGGAAATAGGAAAGTGTGGGGAAACTAACTTATCATGATCAAAAGCACCCCCCCTAGGTAGTGTTATAGCTTGGGTGTCTATGACTGCCACTGGAACTGGCTCACTTCTATTCACTGGGGATATGACTGCTGACAGTAACAGAGGGATAAATTAAGTGCACAGAAACATCTTATTTGCCCAGATGCCTCAAAACTCACTGGATGGTGTGTCAACTTGCAGCAGGACAATGACCCCAAACATACTGGTAAAGCAAAGGCGTTTTTCTGGGCCAAAAATAAAATGTTCTTGACTGGCCCATCCTGAATCCAATTAAACAAGTGTTCCACCTGCTGAAGACAAAAATGAAGGCCAAACACCCCGCAAACAGACAGAAAGTGAAGATGGCTACAGTATGACAGGGAGAGCATTATCAGGGAACATAACTAGCATTGAGATGTCACACACTTCAGGCATACATCAAATGCAAATTATATGCATCCTATTACTAAATATGAAGACCATTTCAGATTGTTAATTTGTCCCATTACCTTTGCTCTCCTAGAATGGGAGAACTGTATAAAGGCTGATGTCACATGATCTATGCAGGAATATGGATGCAACTCTTAAATTAAACCTGACAATCAACACTTTAACCTCATATCCATCGTTTTATTTCAAAGCCAATGTACAGAGCCAAAACAAAAATTGTCACTGTCAAAACAATTATGCATTTAAACTATTATGCATAATGTAATTTCCACTGACAATAACCAAGTACTTGAGAAATGCAAGGAAGTTGGAAAACATTGAAAGTTCAGGAATCCTTCTCCAATCTCCATCCATCTCTTATGATGGATTTAGAAGCCTGCTCATATACACTCCTGCTGCCAGTTGGGGAGAGGGTAGACAATTCGCAGTTCACCTCCAGAAAACGGTGGAGTGCAATTATACACATGTGCAGAGAGAAAGCATCTGGAGGCAGGTGGGGAGGCAACAGGGGTCGCTCCAGCAATGAACACAGCTACCCCAAACAACAGAATCCTCCCAAATACCCCTTGGCCAATAGTGCACTGCCCCGGCAGGGCTGCCAGCTACAGCCGCCACTCGGCATTGGCAGGGACTGGACTGTTGAGGCTCAAAAAGGACTAATTAGGTAACTTATTGCCATTCAAATCATTTCATTTAATCATTTAAAAAACAACCGTTTCTATTATTAATAAATACAGCAGTTCACTTCTCTGCAACCGTTAGGCCATGTAATGTTTACAGATGGGTATAGCAGGGAAAAGCTCTGATAGGGCTGTCCAAAACCCACGTTTTAACAAAACAAAAACAAAACAAAAAAAACTTGCTTTTTGAAAACATAGCCTGTACTTGCAAATTATGCCTAAGCATCCAGTTTTCAACACCACTCGTATCCAATTCTTACAACAAGTTATTCAGCTGTGAAAGCAAACAAGTAGGATACGCGCACGTGCGCTCAGTTCCGTTTGCGTCTGCAGTTACAGCCAAGTGACAGATCAAAATTCAAAACATTCTAAAGTAACTTCTGTCGATCAAGAAAAGTATCAACGTCAAGTCTACGTCCTTTTCAGAATTCACTTTTTAGTACGGAAATAGAGCGTGTTGGCACTTCAGGTGAAGGATTTAATTCACGGACCGTCTCTTCCAGGAAAAATAGATTAGGTACTGTGTTCACACGAGCTTTACACGGAAGATGTAACAAGGACTCGCCAACACTTTCTTCGCATTTATGTTGTAGTCAACTGATTAGGTCTGTATGAACCACACGCCATGCTTTATTTTGTCGTTGGATAGATTGACGTATATACATGTTCAAAACGTCACATTTTATAGAATAATTTAGCATAGTATTGATAGGTTATGGGTGTGTGTTCTTGGAAGTGGCAAAGGAAACGTGGCACGACGTTCTTCATAATAATAACTCAAGTTCAAACTTGACGTTCATGGTATTGAGAAATACCCAGATATCCAACAACAGAATAGTACCCTCACCAATACTGAATAAATAAAGTAAACCAAGGTAGATACGCAACGGTCCTGAAAGTCTGAGGAAATGTTGTACGATTAGCTACTTCGGACTGGTTTGGACAAAGCGACGTCTGGGCTGCGCGCTGAAATGCCAACCAGCTGTAATTGACTTCTCACCACCACTATTCTGCTTGAAGATATTATATTACCTCCTTACTTTCGACTGAAGTGGGATAACATTTGAAACACAGCATGGCCAGCTTACCCACTGATTAAAACAATTTACAATAAATAATACAGGAAAAAAGACAACTTGGAATTATTTTTAAAAATGCAATTTCAATTTGAACAACTTACTTGTTTTTATCGCTGCTCATTTTGTCTAGTTTAAGCAATTCTCTTCTGAATTTCCAGGGAACGAGGAGTCGCCGTCCAATGTTCTTGCTCAACAAAGCCCTGAAATTCTTATCTCTTCGTTTCGGACTCTAAGGTAGTCTATGTAGGAAGCGAGATTGCACACTCACTACTTTTTATTATTTTAGTATTTTCCCCACCAATTGTACAAATGGCAGAACTTAACAAACAATTAATTCCAAAATATGTGGCGCCACGCATAGAACGTGTGGCTAATTACCCATTTGAATGAATTATTTGGGTAACAGCGATATTAAAACATTCAAGAAAAGTCATAAGTTAGGAAGACCATAGACCATCCAGGAAAACCTATGTATTTTTTGCCTGCTTTCTTTCTTTCTTGTTTGTAGTATTCCTGTCTCTGCATAGGTCGCGTCTGAAGTAGCTACTGCTCCATGCTTAGCGTGTCTTTTTCCATATTTAAAGCACCGTCCCTCTTTCAACGTCACGCCACAAGTGGGAGGTAGCTAAATAAGAGGTCAAAAAGTTAGAACGCTTAGCTTTATGTTCACACTTCCGTACGGATCCTCGTCCTGTAAAGTGTGTGAGTAACCCGAGTGCCGAGTGTATGATATGTCATTGGCCTATAGCCTATACCGATAGTTTAAATCAGTGGTTCACACTCGGTCCTACAAACCCCCGTGTATGCAACAAACTATTGTAATCCCAGAATGTTAGCAAACTGGTTGTGGACACCTAGCCATTGAAACTAAACCTTTGAATTCAAAGACAATGCAAATGATAACAAGCCGATCATGCATTGTGTTAATGCCTTTCAGGGTGAACTATGAGAGAACATGATTATCAGGTTGCTTAAGCAATGACCTTAAGCAAAAAACCCATCATAGCCCACAAGGGTTCCCCAATAATCTCGAGATCGAGGACCACTGGGCTACATAAACAGTATAAAACACCTTGCCGCTTTTGTGCCAGACAAAAAAAAACGCTATTTCAAATGTTTTGTTGACTGCTTTTGAAAATAAAAATGAAAGGAGTCTGGCTTTTATTGGACATGTTATTAAGGCTGTTTATATATTGCATGCATTTATTTTGCAGAAGTGTTGTCCACGTGTTTTTACGATCCAACTGAGGAATTCATTGCACAATTAAAGATACTGGGTGGTAACTTTAATCGATTTTTTTTTCAGGTGTCAATCAGACACTCGAAAACCCTCAGGTTGCGCTTCCCCAGTAAATTGAATGGACACGATACTGAAAAGACGTTTGGAGGACTGCGACATCTTCTGGAGGAATGCGTTAAATGCAATTCCAATGTTGCAACATCAATTGTGAGAATTGTGAGTCTATATTACAATAGTAAAATCTGCGTAATTCCGCTGCAATATATGAAATTGATCTTTTGATACAAGTCCAGGACTTTTTGGTTATCGTGTTTTTCTTCACAAATCTTTTTGATACATGCGTATATAGGCATATATAATTTTGTACCTTTTTTCTTGAAAAACATACTCCTTTGTACCCCAAATAAAACATTACAGTAAATTTAAGGGTTTATTTGGGAAATTCTATCCTTGAACAAAAATGTACCTCAGTGCATATATCAAAATAAAATATATTGAATGAATATGCAGTATGTTGTAGCAAGCTTGTCCAACCAGTTCTACAAAAACCACAGCAAGAATTAGAAATATTTGTATATTTTATATTAAAATATTGTTCCACAATTTGTAAAACTTAAACTTTTAGCCAATTACTGGGATACATCTACTTATACATTTAAAGTGTTAAAACATAGCACATTACCTAACACCTAACATGTCATATGGAGTCTAGCGAATGCTGGCCATTCATGATTTATACTCATTTTATGTGGAATGAGAGAAAGATATCGACTGTTTAAAAAGCAAGTTGTGATCTGGAACTGCCGCCCCTTAATACCGGTGTGTAAGGACACCTGGTTCAGGATGGGGAAAACGCCTGCATTTGTCCTGGAGTTGCCCTATCCCTTCCTTTATGAATGGGTCCCAGAACATGTGTACACATAGTATAATCACCAGGATAATTATTAATAATGAACTGCAGTCTGGTCCCTTTGGACTGGCCTCTATGGTTCGGGTGAAGGAGAGCTGTGAAATGTCCATGGTGCAGAATCCGCTGATTCGTCCCGCTCCACAGACTGCCTCTCGTTTAGTGTGCGGAGAGGGGTGCGAAGAACGAGGCGTAGACTCCCCTTCTGCTGCAGTGACATGGCGGAGTTGGGGTAACGCACTACTGGGTCACGTGTTTCTCACTGGCGGTAAGTAAATCATGAGCTCAGGTTCTCTCTGCAGCTGGAGTTCCCACATAGTTCAGGGTTTGAAATGGGCATATACATTAAGCACATATTTAATATTAACTTAAAAAATATACATGGAAACACACTGGGTAAATGAGTGGGTTTGTGGGTTATTACACACAAATCTTAATTTAAAAACCAATAAACTGTCACATATTTCAGAAAACTGTGATTTCATTTAAATTCATGTCTGTGCCAAATTATTTCTCTTGACTGACTTCAACTGATGGTCCTCTCCAGCACCTGACCAGTGTTTATAAAGTACTCAGGAACTCTTTCACCTGGGGGTAAAGAAAAAAGCATACATTATATTACATTTCGCCATTACAAACACTGCCATATCAACTCCGTTCTAACATATTCAATTATCTATAGTCGTGAAGCAATTTCAAGTAGCAGCCTTGTGAATAAGGATAGATAATATCAGTTGTAAACTGAAATAGATTACTACATGTATGCACTGTATTTTTGTATATGAACCACCCAAAGTCACCCCAAGATCCTAATAGGTACATAGGTATTTCTTGGGTGAGAATGGCACAGTTTTCAGAACCAGCCCATACACAATCTCACTGCTCATTGCCGCTGCAATCTCCACTATCAATGCGGGAGAGCACAGATAAGCATTGGCCAGCATGTGTCCTCTTCTGACGTATGCAATGTCAAGCATCGCTCTTTATCACAGTGCAGTTCAACAATCGGGCTTGCACAGACGTGAGTCACAGGAAGACGCTGTATGTGTAGCATAACAGTGAGTGACCAGTGGGGGTCACCGGTGAGCGATGAGGCGTTGTCATTCGCTGCAGGCCAGACCCTCCCCTTCTCTGGGTTAGGCTAGGGCCGGACCAGGCATCGTCACGCTGCAGTGCTGCCAGCCAGTGGGCACAAATGCGCTCCACATTTAAAACCAAAACATGGGGCGACCCCTGCACTAGAACAGTGCAGAACCCCAGCAGCCCCAGAACAACAAATGGGTTGAGGCGATGCTGAATAACCACGTTCATGTCAGACGAAGGTAAACTAGTAACTGTGGACTGTGAAAAGTGAACTGAGGAAACGGGGGATTTCAGGTGTTTTACTGACCTTCTCAATCATATCGGCGCATTTAATTTTATCCCCTTTAAAATCTTCATTTACATCCAGAGTTAAAACCGGCACATCGTACAAATAGTCAAATTCCATGCTGCGGAAAAGAAATCAAGTGTGTTAAGAGAGACATCCTGCCAATAATGAAATGACAGTATTATAATAAAGTGCATCCTAACAAACAAACGGCTGGTAAATGCATTATCACTACCCACAGAGGAAAAAAATGAA
Organism: Conger conger; assembly: GCF_963514075.1. Classification (NCBI taxonomy): domain Eukaryota; kingdom Metazoa; phylum Chordata; class Actinopteri; order Anguilliformes; family Congridae; genus Conger; species Conger conger. The sequence continues at coordinate 39,254,111 of NC_083771.1, forward strand.
GGGCATTATATTATAAACATCAACTCCTAAAGACAATTCCTTAAAAAATTAGGATTCATATCATCTTTACAATTGAGATGGTGGTTCACTGCTAAATTTACGATGAATTCTCAGGAATGGCGTTTTGTTCCGTTCGGTTGAGGGCGTCTCACCGCATGGTCTTGTGCTGTAACCAACTTTCATGTTTGAAGTGGAGCTTCTCTAAATACTCCAGGGGGATGCCCTGTTCCTCCTCTCTTCCTCGCTGGTGCAGCCTCTCAAGGCATGTCTATAAGACAGGGGGGAAAAGGGAAGAGTTCATGAGTGACAGTCCTGCGCAGTGCGTTCCGTCCTGGCGTGCTTCATTCCAACCGGATCCATTTTGGGCCTTGTGCTGATGAAGCATTTCACTTCAGGGAAATCAATCCTAGCACAGAGCTGCAGCAGATAGGCATGTTTAGAGACGTGTCCTGTGCAGAAGGGTGCTGTAGAAAGTAGGCAGGGGGTCTATGGGCGACCATCACACACACACACACACACACACACACACACACTAAAACTCGTTTCCTCCATTTGGCTGTGACGGAAACGGCTTCGCTCATGTGGTTATGGAGCAGAAATGTGTCCAGACCTCGGGTGTAGCTCGGAGGTAGATGATCCCGTCCAGCTCGATGTGCTTCCCGAACTGTTTGTGCAGCCACCCGTGCCAGTCCTGGTAAATGGCCCACTCCGTTTCATTCAGGCATTCGCTCTCGTACAGGTTCGCTGCAAATATGTATCTGAGGAACAAAAACACAGGGCGTTACCGTTTCCTCCGTTCACTAATAACCCTGTGCTTTACTCTTCATGTCATTTATATTGTAACTCTTATACATTATGTCATGAGTAAATTAAATGCACTTAGTTTTTCTTTTCAGTAGAAACACTTTCCCCAGTCAACTATGTTAAATTACGCATTTTACCTATCCAGAAAATGAGCTACTGTAAACTGGTTCAGATCACTGGTGGTCTGGGAGGTCTTACTTTTGGGAGTCAGTCTGAAAAGGGCACTCATTAGCATTCATTTAATGGCCATCACTAAAAAAAATGTGTAAAGTCTCGGGACATACCACTTGGGACAAACGAAAGCAGACACGATACACTTGTCGTGATAGCGTTGACTCTAATCAGGTTTTACTTATCGGAAGGACTGCTTATCAGGACTGGAATGTTCTAGTTACTGTCAATGTGAACATGGTACACACTGTAGAAAAGAAATCTAGCTCTTTAAATTGTCACCGTTTACATTTTGTGCGACCTTTTCTAACCTCAGCAACTTGCATGATTTCCAGTATTTCACAACATGTGTTGGATAGTCTAATAAATGGCTGCTTACACAGTAAATTGTAAAGTACCCAGTTGGAAAAACAACAGGCTTCATATAGAATGTCATTTACATTCTGATGAGAGTACTGTTCATTTATTTTATTCCCGTAACAAAAAAGGTGAATTTAGAAGAATTTATTATAATTACATTACAATATAATATACAATTATAATATTACAATTACTATAATTAATTATTCAGCCTATTAGCCCAAGTCTAAAAAATAATTTATGAATTAGAATATTATAACTATGTTTTGAAATTTCCAATACATTAATTGAACTTAGAACATGCATTCACCTCATAATAATGTGTGAATTCACTTATGTTTCTCCTACACCAAAAGTTGCTCTGGATACGATACTGTTAAATTAATGTAATGTTACAATGTAGTGTGATTAAGAGCCAATTTAAAGCATAACTAACAACTTTACAATTCCCAAATGTCATACGCTACAATACAAGAATAGTTGGAAAAACATTCTTGGATCTGTAGGTAGTGTTCATGAATTTGAAGAGACTAATAAATCTCAAAATAATTGAAATTATTTTAAAACTGGCTTGTGTTATTTTTAACATTCATGAGTTTTATAGTAGAAGCTACAGGTTGGCGATGCTGCTTTTCATCTTAAAGTCAGCAACCTGTTCAGACAGAAGAAAGAGTTGAGGCGAGTGAAGGGTGTAATCAGTTTAACCGCTTTAACTCATGCTGACAGGTTATGGCACACCATCACCGCACTCTAGTAACTATTGTTAAAACACTTCATCAGAAAGTTAAAAGGGCCACCGGATCAGTGTCGTTGGCCGTACCTGTCGCTGTACACGGATCTCTCGAAGAACTGCACGGGGTTGTCCGCTTCTCTGAGCTTTCCATTGGTGGATCTGATCTGGGAGCGAATCCTGCTCATGCAGGCGTAGCTCTGGAAGGTGTAGGCCCAGCGCTCTGGTTTCTCATACATCATCTGCAGCACGTTCCCTCCGCTCTTCTGAGAGGTGGTGAGCTCCTTCAGAGACCAGACAAGACCACATTACATTTACTGTGGAAAGCATTATAATATTTACATTATTGGCATTTGGCAGACGCTCTTATCCAGAGCGACGTACAGTTTATTGGACTCAGCAGGACAATCCTCCCCTGGAGTTAAGGGCCTTGCTCAAGGGCTCAACGGCAGTGCAGATCTTATTGTGGCTGCACCAGGATTAGAACCACCGACCTTGCGTGTCCCAGTCATTTACCATAACCACTACGCTACAGGCCGCCCCATGTGGTAATAAATATGGCTTGATGCAAATGACTGGGACCCGCAAGATTGGTGGATCAATCCCCGCTGCAGCTACGATAAGATCCATCCATCCATTATCTGAACCCACTTATCCTGAACAGGGTCGCAGCATACATTGGGCGAAAGGCAGGAATACAGCCTGGACAGGTCGCCAGTCTATCGCAGGGCACACACACCATTCACTCACTCACTCATACCTACGGGCAATTTAAACTCTCCAATCAGCCTAACCTGCATGTAATGGTAAATGGTTGGAATTTATATAGCGCCTTTATCCAAAGCGCTGTACAATTGATGCTTCTCATTCACCCATTCACACACCGACGGCGATTGGCTGCCATGCAAGGCGCCGACCAGCTCGTCAGGAGCATTTGGGGGTTAGGTGTCTTGCTCAGGGACACTTCGACACAGCCCGGGCGGGGGATCGTACCGGCAACCCTCCGACTGCCAGATGACTGCTCTTACTGCCTGAGCCATGTCTTTGGACTGTGGGAGGAAACCGGAGTACCCGGAGGAAACCCACAAGAACACGGGGAGAACATGCAAACTCCGCACAGAGAGGCCCCGGCCGACGGGGATTCGAACCCAGGACCTCCTTGCTGTGAGGCGGCAGTGCTACCCACTGCACCATCCGTGCTGCCTACGATAAGATCCGCACAGCTATTGGGATTGTCTCCTGCTATAAGTCGCTGTTGGTCATCTTATAGGCGTCAGTCAAATGACATGGAATAAAATTAATTGTGAAAAACAATTCTCTGACCAATGTCTGGATGGTTGTGAATGAGTAGGGTGCACTTCCTGAACCAAAAACTACCATTCAAACACCAGTTGCTAAACTATTATAGATTATCCACAAAGGGTAGTGTGCGCTACTTATTGTGTTACAAGGCTTGTTTGGCTGAAAAGCAAGAGCAAATGCAAATGGGTAAAGGAGTTAAATCCTTGTTGCTAATCCAGTAGACGTGCTGCCCATTATGCACACTCCGTTTAAGAGTTTGGCCATTAATTAGCATGTAAAATGTGAGGCCTTTGTTTCCCAGGCTAACACTTCTCTGACCATGCACAGGGGCAGAGCTGCACGTGTCTTTTTCCTCAGAGAAAGGCAGTACAGGTCAAACCAATTTCAAAGCCACTGTCATTAGGCTTTGCCTCTTTTCAGCCAGGGCTGCTGTCAAACAAGCAGTTGACTCACCAGGGATGACGTATTATAAACGTAAACCACCTCTACTGTCATTCCACCCAAACAACTCCAATTATGTTGTGCAAAAAGCAGCACTGTCAGCTGACATGACTTATGACCCAGTTCCAGACATGCCAGGAATAAAAACACAGGAATGTTGTATCAACATGTTTGAACTAAACTCACCATTTGTAACTTATAAGTTGTAACAAGACGTAACAGGTTTTTATGAACAATTTGCGATTTGTTTGTAACCTTTCTTTACAACATACAACACAGGAAAAGGTAAAAGTTGTAAAAACTCTGACTAGAAATAAATGCTCAGCAACTTAAATGTCCAGCTTAAATGTCCAGCAACTTTACTGGTCAGTAAAAGAACATTGAAACGTGAGAAATGTGATTTGTGAAGATGAGGAGTGACTGTAGTACCAGCCACGTACGGGAGCCTGGATTTTTCCATGAGTAAACTGAAGAACAAGGTCATGCTAGGTAGCTCTTAGCTTGGGTGTGGTTCTGACAAGTGTGAGAAAGCTTTGGATGAGCACTACAATAGATGATACTTTTGGCAGTTAATGTCCAGAGGGGAAAATCAGGTGGTGCGGTAACTCTGCTGTTACCATGGCAGCATAGCTGGGGGGTACTCGCATATCACTGCTGTGTGTAGGGAACACGCTGCATGCTTCTAAAATTATCCTAGGACTCATGAAGGCAAACATGATGAGATCATTCATGAGCGTGTTTACACTAAACTGTCAGGTACTGAGAATAAAAACCCACTTTCTAGTATTAATAATAAATGTAATAAAAATCCCTGCCATTTCACCAGTGTACAGCTATACTACTGTATGTAAAGATGAACACAAACGAGACAACAAGCCTCTCATCTTTCAGTAATTCAACTTCATCAGGAAGGGATTTTCTTGTGGAAAAATCTAGAACTATAAAAAAAAAACAAGTAATACCAAGACAAACTAATCGGTTTGATAACTTAATGCAATGTCAACCTGAACTGGGCGGCCTGTAGCGTAGTGGTTCAGGTACATGACTAGGTCGTGGTTCGATCGCCGGTGTGGCCACAATAAGATCCGCACAGCCATTGGGCCCTTGAGCAAGGCCCTTAACCCTGCATTGCTCCAGGGGAGGATTGCCTCCTGCTTATCAACTGCACGTCACTCTGGATAAGAGCGTCTGCCAAATGCCATTAATGAAATGAATGGAAAGAGGAAGACTTTGACGATACGGTTACTGCCCGAGGTTAATCTTTTCAATCAATACGTCGGGTTTTATTTGATACAGTTCTTTACGGGTTTACATGACCGGTCTGGATCAGTCCAATGATACTGGCCAACCGTAAGAGCCTCAACAGTCCTTTATAATATGCTCAGGGTATCAAACATGAGATTACTGCATGTTCATAAAATATATTCAGACTGGACTCGTGAACAGATTCAAAGCACGGGCTTGGTCTCGGGATTTTGTTCAGCACCATAACCGCATTAGTCTCTGACCGTCCTCTGTCCACTAGATCTATCCAATAACGCCAGTGAAAACTCTTAGATCTAAAATGTGCCTTCTTACCCCGAGTTCATCCAATTAGCATTCTCAAACTCCTAATCAAGAACGACTCTAATCTAAGATGAGCCAATGTTGCCAGGAACTTTCTTTTGCGTTAGTTCAAATAAGTATGGCGTAATAGGGTACAGCGTGTCCCGAGTCCCGAAGAATGAGTTCTAGGAAGGATGAGTCCGGTGTTGAAATCGTAATAACTATTTGTTGTACCTTTTTAATAGGACATTCCAAAATGCTTCACAGTAGAAGGCAAAATAAACAAATAAAGAAACTAAGAAAAGAACAAATGAAAATAAGAAGAGGGAAATGTATCAATACGAACTGAAAGCAAGTAAGCTTAAAGCGGAGATATAGAACGACTGATGGATTTCCATAAAACTGCTGCACAAAAACAAAAGGCAGACTCTCTTGTGTTTAGGATATATTTTACAGAGTAAAGTACGCAGGATCACGTGATCGTTAAGGAGAGCTCGCTTTGGCTGATAAGTTAGTCATTAATGTATTCATCTACTAAATCATTGCGCTTAGAAAACAGTAAAATAACCTTAAAAAACAGAGTCCATTATAGAGTTACAAGACCAAGAGTGCGACGGCAGCTCTTTTCTTGATTTGTGTCAATATGCATGTAGCTGAATTGTGTATAGGTTGTACCTGATATTCCCCTGAGACTGCATACCACAGATAACAGACAATACTGATACCATGTAAACCAACAGCGTGGTAGACCACTGGCAAGATTCTGACAAGCCCTGGGCTGCGGTAAAAACATTTACATTTTCAATACTTGTATTCTACCAATGGACCAAGAAACAAAACAGTCAGTTAAACTTCAGATTTAGCTAGCCTATATATTGACAGCCATTTTATTGGCAGTGTTCTCACTTCACTTTGAAATTGGAGCACTGCTGCCACAACCTTCAGGAATAAGAGAAAATGTACTGGAAGCCATATATATATTTTTTTTTTAAGAAAGAGATTTCACATGACAGCAGTTAATTTAATGCAAACCCACACGGCAATACAAGCACAGCTGAGCGAGTGACCCCAGACATCCATTAACTGCTAATGTGTGTGACAACAGCAAGCACATAATGCACTCTTGTGGGCAATACATGAACAGGAGAAGGGGGGGGGGGGGGGGGAAACAAGTGCTTGAAGTGGTCTTGTTATATGTAGTGAACTCTGTAAAGTTCTGCATTCATCTGCAGTGTATAGCAGTGAAATCTTGATATTTCTCTCACCTGCAGGAAGTACTGAAGCCTTTCTTTTCCCACTTCCTATCCTTTCCCATTTCTTTGACTTAAACACCCAGCTTTTGAGTAATACACCGCACCCCCCCCCCCCCCCACACCATCCACACCTGTAAAGGGTGCAGGGTCAGTTGAGCCATGTCACAGTAGAGTGATTTTCTCGTCACGGTCCGTCGAAACAAACAAGAGTTTCAATGTTTTACAGAGGCAAAGCCATCCGAGTGGAGCCTGCTGCAGGCACCTTCTGTTAACTCACTCATAATTCCATAAGAATGCTCAGGGACCTAAACTTCCTTCAGCACAGGGAAATTTACCCCTTACAGCATAGCTATTTGTTTTGTGTTTTGTTTTTTTTTGGTTTTATTCCGTCAGCACAGGAGGTTAGAATTCCACCCGTGGAATTTCATCCCTTTCGACACCTGTAACACTGACTTAATGGTCAGTTTGTGCAAGACAGTTTCAACAAGGTACTGAGGACCATTTCATAACAGTGTCCCTCTCTGGCTATGGCAACTGCAGAAGAGGCAGGACAAGTGTCACAGGGTGGTTGTCTAGGCAATCTGGCATTTACCGGCAGAGAGCTCTTTGAGGACTTGTCAGGGCCCGGTATCTGAAGCTGTGAATAGCCATTCAGCACCGCTCTAAACTCAGGGAGACCATCACACAGCCTACCGCGGGTAAATGCCTGTCCTTGTCAGCCTTTTTCTACAGCAGCTTTTGTGGGAAAGCAGCATTACGGTGGAAGTACATTCTCCCTAGGGAGGGAGCCCCGGCATGGCCTGGTGGCACTGGCAGAGAAATTCTGAGTGAGTGTGCCCATAACGGCTACTCCTGCCCACATATTCTCCAAATAGAAACCCCATGCTCCCCAATGCTAGTGCCCTCAGCATCTGCATGTGGTTCCATAGATATACTTCACATGGTGGGTTGAGTTTGGAACCAAAAACACATTTCTTCTCCCTTGTCTTGATTTTCTACTATCCATGTATCCGTCCCTTTTATAACTCTGATAGCTGTGCATACCACTCCAGTAAATGAATTAAGGGGGGTAGAGTGAGTTCTGGTGCAATGCCCAGCTGTTGTCGGTTTAATCTGATGCCATAGGACCTAGCAGCTGCTGCAACAGTATTTTCCAACAGATGGCAGCCACATTCCTTATTCCTGATCAGCACTGTTGTTACAGTGGTCTACCCTGCGGAGGCATGGACTAAGCTCCATATTCAAACAGCAGTCGACTTTCTAGATAATTATGCATATGTGAACGGTGTATCCCATAGACCCATACAAGGGTGCCAATAAGGATATATAAGGATATCAGAATATGCAATGCATGAAGGAGACAGAAAACAGGGGCACCAAAGTGAAAGTGAATGTAAAATAAATATATATAGAAATATAAAATGTATATATATTTTTTTTGTGGCTAAAATAAAACAAAACAGAAGTTTTAAAGATGTCAGAGGGATAGCTGCCAAGTTTGTTTTACAGCTTTCATAACATTAAAAAAAACAATCAGCAGTCTAACACCCTTTTCAAACACTATTGCTGTTGCCACTGAACTCTGGGATGGCAGAAGGAAACAGTCTGGCACTCACAACAGAAAAAGGAAGCAAGACGCTAAAATCAAAATGATAAAAACTTTCACCTCACTCAGTTTGCAATATCATCTACTGTCAAGGATGTTTTTTTTTTTTTTTTACTGTGAAAGACTTACAGTGGCCTCTGTTGAAATATCCTTTTTGAATGAAATTCAATGAGACAGGCACATTTGATGAAATCCTTGACAGATAGGCAAGTGCAAAGTTAAGGTGAGTGGACTTCACAAAAGTAGGAGCCATTAGCTGAATTTAATGCATTAGCAGCAACAGCATTCCATCTAATCACTATCCCTTACAAACTGAGTGAATGTGGTTGTGCTAAGTCCTGATAAGGACCTACGATTGTGGGTCGAGTGGGGTACTACAATTGGTCTGGCATACACCAGAACAAATGGGTACTTGCACCCATGGTCCAATCCATAGTATGGTGTACTCCCTGCACAACCCTGGTGAGCCACTCCAAATTAAGAATCACAGAGCAGTAACATTAGCCACTTACCTCAAATTCACTGTTTTGGGTCTGCACATTACACCACCTGGCAATGGGCTCTGGAACCACCTCCCAGTCCTTACCCTGAGCCTCAAGTGCATACACAAAGGTGGATTTACCTGCAGCTGCGGAAAATAAAGACATGGTACGTTGTGGCCAATTAACCCTCATTGTATTCCAACCCATTGTCACGCTGGGCAAGAACTAAAACAAGGACAGGTGCAACATTCTAACCAGAGAAAAGAAAACGCTCCTCCAGTTCCTATTGAAATGAATGTAACATTAATTAAAAGAAATACCCACAACTTTCAAGGTGGCTAGCAAACGGTGCCAGGCATAGCAGACAAAAACATCTAAAAAAAAAAGGGATTTCTGCTGTTGTAAAGGCGTCTCAAGTCACCTTCTCCAAACAATGTAACAACAGGTCAGTAAAATGCCAATAGCGTGATTACATATTTGCAGTTTATTTTATTGCGGACTACAACTTTATCCATCTGCCTTAAATTTCGTTCTTTGCGATGTATTTTGTACTACTAGCTTAAAAATTTGGCGCCAACTGAAAGTTGACCGCGCTCGCCAGCTGACGGCAGCTAGATACAGCTGACTCATAGTTAACGTGCAGTACATTAGTTAAGCTGCTGTAACTGTAACGCACTTACCTAAAAAATTTAATAGCCTGGAGAATAACATTTACCTTACTAATAACAATAGAAATATAAAGCGGAGAACTGAGCGAACAATAGGCTAAACTATCGTTTTATCATACCAACACTTACCAATATTGCCTTCAATCGAAATTCGTTTTATCCTTTTTTCTAAACTGTCATCCAAGGAACTGGTGCAGGGCCTTTTCGGAGTTGGAGACATGATTTCAAATTTATAAACTTGATAGATGTAGCGATACAACTCCTGTTTACTTCGTACAACAAGTCTGACCCGTCTTCTGATTCTGAAACAGGAAGAACAAAAAGGAAGTTCGAAAAAGGCGCGAGAAGGTCCTGGCGGCATCCTGAGGGATGGGGGCGGGGTCCGTTGCCTAACCATATAAGGAGAGGAGGCGGTCCCATTTTTTATACAGTCTTTGGGCAGTCCACAGTGAAGCACTCAAGCTGACTCCGACAAAAGATCCTCTGGCCAAGACCATATGTGGAGAACGTTTAAGTTCATGCTTGCAGTAGAATTACCGTGTGAGGTAATTGACCCAGGTATTGTAGTGTTACTCAACGTGCACTACACTACTGAACAACCCTACACTGAAAAGCACAGAACTACAACTGGAACACACCCTTAGGCCCATTTCACAGACTTCATAGCTGTTCCAGTTATTATGCAGTTCTGTTGGCCAAGGCAGCAAACACACTGTATTTGATTAGTTGTGACTGGGGGTGTGTCCCACCCACCGCAAAAAAAGTGACTGTCTGAGTAAGTGGTTTGAAACAGTAAGATTTCCTGTAGAGAATAAAAAAATAAAAATAATCATATTGTCTAATGAGCAAACAATCAGTTGATTGTAAAAAATTTTAAGAATTGTATTCCGTGATATACAACATCAAAAAACTACACAAGTGTGCGGATGCCTCACTAGTCTCTCTCTTGTGTACAGTAGCCTGTCTGTCAGTGTTTCAGGCAGTCTTGTGAAGAAGATGCTCCAATTATCACCTTAACTCTTAAAACCTGAGCCTGCAAAAGCCGTTGGCAGTGTTCACTATGCAGTCCACTTGACGATTGTCCAATTTATGATCTGCACAGGCTGACATCTGCATGTTTAACTCCACCCACTGGAAATTTGCAGCATGGTAACATGATGTAGTCAATTAACATATAATCACAACTATCATTCTGCTAATAGTCAGTGCCAACATCTGAATTATGTTTGTGCGTAATATGTTTTTTTCGTAAAATATATATATAACCATGAAAAGATTCAAAGGATGGCTCAGTGAAAGGATACATATTGATTAGGTCTTGAGAAAGCAATGTCCTTTTAACTTAAATGTCGGTGTCATTCTACATTTTGTCCTTTCTCTCTACATTTCGCATTACAAAAAAAATAAAAATAAAGAAACTCTTAACCAGAGTAAAAGAGTATATGCATTTTGAAGAAACTCAAGACTTCGAAATGGAAATTGAAAATGCAACAGGATAAAAACTTCACCATGTATTTATTTCCCTTACATTCCACTGGGGTCTGATATCAAATTTATATCAGGGAAAAACTGTAAACATACACCACAATGTAATTTCATGAAACAAAACTTTTATTGTCCATATAAACAGCATTCAGTATCATACCAGAAAAAAATCCTGTAACTTTAAATATCTTCAATCCCATCAAATAACACACCTGTATACATTATTTACATCTTTCTCCAAAAATGTGCTGTATATTACAACCATTTATTTGTGTTGAAGGGGCATTTACACGTTGCAATCTGTAAAAATGTTAACCAAAAAAACCCCCCCAAAAAATCAGTACCATTATTTATTTTGGTTTACAGTCAGTTCTTACACACGTCTTGCAAACAAAACACGTAGGTAATATAAAACAAAAAAGAACTTTAAAAAGAAAAAAAAAAAAAAACATACTGAAGAACTAACATTTCCAATTAGAGCAATATGCAATATTTTACTGACAGCTAATTTTAACCTCAGGGGGAGGAAATAGCAAAGCTATTGATTCAGAAAGTGCAAACCTTGACTGCTCAAGCCATCTAGAACTAGGATTACCAGGGGGGACACTTATGTAGTGACAGTTTCAAACAATCAGCATCTTTTAATCTTGCAAATGAAAATCCTATTCAACTATTTGTGTTGCATATGGTTTGTGCAGCAGATAGATAAACTCTTAACTTACAGTGCAGACAAAAGCAGTGTGGTAATATGTACAAATACATGTGAAAAAAAGAAAATAAACCCAGCCATGTCCTTCTAAATCAATAGGTATTAAATGTTTTGTTCAAATGTAATGCACTTTGCATTTAACCCCACTATAAACATAATAATATATGCCATTTAAACTGGCATCCCTGTTGCTATGACAAAAATACACTCACCGAGCACTTTATTAGGAACACTTTATTACACCTACTTATTCATGTGATTATCCAATCAGCCAATTGTGTGACAGCAGTGCAAAGCATAAAATCATGTAGGAGCTTCAGTTAATGTTCACATCAACTGGGAAAATGTGTTCTAAGTGACTTTGACCATGGAATGATTGTTGGTGGCAAACAGGGTGGTTTGAAAAACTGCTGATCTCCTGGGATTTTCATGCACACTAGTTTCTAGAGTTTACAAAGAATGGTGCAAAACAAAATAAAAAATACAGTGAGCAGCAGTTCTGCAGACAAAAATGCATTATTAATGAGGGACATCAGAGGAGAATGGCCAGACTGGTCAAAGCTGACAGGAAGGTGACAGTAACACAAATAACCACACATTTGGGTGTGCAGAAGAGCATCTCTGAAGACACAATCATAACTGCTGTAGTGGGTAGGCTACAGCAACTGAAGTCTAAAAATAAGTCTAAGAAATACCTAATAAAGTGCTTACTGAGTGTAAATTCTTAATAATAATTGCCATGGTTTATGCTTAAAAAAATAAGTAAGAGCCAGATGCATTTGCAGCATGCAAAATTAAATCTGAAGTAAAATATGGAAGTAAATACTCTCAATACCCCTGTATTAGAATGCAAAACAGAGAATTAGATGAAATTGCATAGCACGCTTGTTATATAGAATGTTTCATGAGTCTTCTCTCCCTCTCTAGGACACAGGCCATCAATTATTGCTCACAGCGAAGGATGACACTGTACTTCCACTAACTCCACTAATCTATACAGTAACCGAACACGTAGTCTGGCATTTTTTTCTTTTCAGAAAACCTCCTGTATCATGCCACAAAGGAAGAGACAAGGGCTTGACAACACAGCGCAGGCCACAACATTGCAGCATTGGCTGCAACAAATCTGTGGTAAAGAAATGGCTTTCCTCAATATTATAGACTGTGCACCTGGGAAAATCTTTAAAGTTTAAATGATGCTGCATTATATCATACAGTAACAGCAAACTGTAGCTGGCATTTTAATTCCCTGGATAAAAATATTAGCATAAATGCTAATGTTGCATAACTAGCTCATTTTCTCAGCCAATGGTCCAACAGGGTGGTAAAGAATGTTCTATGTCAACAGACATTAAAAACAGATGCACAGATTAAAATTTTCCTATCTATTGGGAGAAATCAATGGATGGCAAAGGGTCATGAATCTGAAACAATAACACTATGCTGAATTCTTAAATTCAGAACTTGTTATGAGCCAATAGCCTAGATCCATCAAAAATACAACCAATCTTATACAGTATTTTAAGTGACCTACAAATGGTCTGCATAGTAAGATTACAGTTTAAAATAATTTGGCTCTGTCCATTCCAGACAAGTTCATTATTTTGCACATTAACACAATTGTGTCAATAGGAATAGAGACATACTCCTGTGCCACTGCATAAACATTTTATTAAAATAAAGCTAAAATTAGTCAATGAAGTCAATAGGTGTGCACGATATTGCAGCAAGCAAGCTTATATAGATAGCATTGTATGAGCAGGTCAATAACCAGTGATGCCAACCTGAACTTCAGCAAGGTACAGAACACGTCCTCAGAGCCAGCAGAATGTCATTTGTAAAACACCATAAAACACAGTTCTATATTAATTATTTCATGCTACAGCAATAAACTATAGCTATAAACATTACTACTGTGGGAGAATTGGTAAAAGTTCCATAAAGTTTTACAGGTACACAGCCTGTAATATAATTTCTATGGTTTTAACCCTACAAGGTTGTCTATTTTCTGAGAAACTTCAATGAACTCCACTGAACCCCAGAGCCTGTGTGCTTAAGATGCTTACTTCTATGAAATAGGTGCCAAAGCAATCAGGAAAAACAACAACAACTCCAAACAACTCAAATAAACTGGGTTTTCCAGCAGGCATTACAATCCAGGTCTACATAGCTTATTACATGTAGTGTAAATGGAAAGGTGTATCAGTAGTGGGGAACATATATAATGAATAAACAAGTAAACTTTCCCCAATTTTCTAGCAGTGCTTTTACACGTTATCTGTTACACCGCAGTCAACAAGTCAAGCCCACACAGACAAGAGTCAGATGAAGACTGGTCAGTTGGGGGTTGCTAGAGAGCAGACGCAGTAGTCCTGGCCAGCTGAAACCTTCCCTGCCCAGGAAACGCTGGGGCCAATTGTGCATTGCCCTGCTGGGGCTGTCGGCCAATCAGCCCCAAATTAGACTGTGGGGCTTCTACTCACACTGGAACAGTGCCTTTACAGGATGAGCCACCCACAAGCCCATCAAGTAAACATTTGATAGAACATTCAAATTTTGTGTATTGAACTACATAAGTCTGAGCACACAAGTAGCCAGATTACAGTTCTGTGAAATCGGTCCTCTATAGCTTGCACATAACACTGAACGGTCTTAAACTCCTCATCAGACTTAACTGCCTGACCAATGATCTCGGTTATCATGCTGTATCTAAAAAACATAGGGATATTTTTTTCCGACCCAAACTGGCACATGCATTACTAATCATGACCTTAGTGTGTACAAATGTATGGTCATAAACTCCCCAGCCTCCACTAAAGGACCTTCTAATAAACTCTCCAAGGCAAGACAGTTAAACAGCAGAATGTGTACAGAAAACCAAAAATGATATAAACCATCTTCTATATTGTTTTAAGAATTTGAAAAACCTAAATCATGGATTTCGTCCATGTTCAGTAGATTTGTTAGTGTTGAGGAGAACCATTTTAGGCACTTGAATGTATTGAATTCTTGAGAAGGGTTTCACGCATCAGTGGAACATGGCTATAATTCACCCAGCAATGTAAAAGTGAACCCACTCGAAGTCACCTGCCAACAGTAAGATCTGCGTCCATCGTGTTGCAAAGAATCAAAAGCTGCCTTATCCCTAACATTGTAAGAAACATTCCCTTAATGTTATCACACACTGTAGCACATATAGCGAAGCCAGAGTTTCTGTATGAGACCAAGGGAAACTAGAGGAGGTCCGTCTGACGAACATTTTCTGCCGAGTCCATTTATCTGTCCTTGGAGGTAAGTTTTTCAATCAACTCCTGGAGTGGGACCAGTTCCTTTCTGTCAATCAGGTTAAATTCCTGGAAAAAACACCAAGATAATTAAGCACCATTCACAATTAACTCAGGGGACCTTCAACAATTTCAAAACAGAGTATGCTTGCCGGCATTGGTTGTGTTATACATGCATTGTCCAGGTTATCCTGCATCCTCTTCAAGCGTAATTGTATATTGTTAGATCAGAGCACATTTGTTCACAGTAATTTCATAGTATTTAAACAGGGGCTTATGTTCAGGCACTGTACATGCCGTGAAAATGTTAATCACCAAACAAAGGCACTGTGAAGCATGTGTACCTGAACAAAGAAGATGAAGTGCTTGAATGATGTGTTCAGATGGGCCTCTTCCTGCAGCTGGATGACTGCATCAAAGTGCTGGTGGTAAATGTGGGCATACACTCTGAACAGACGCTTCAGGATGGTTTTGGCAACAGACATGAAGTTCTTCGGAAAGGGGACACCTTTATAGGAGACACAGTGGGATTTGGGGCAATTTTCAGAATTATTTTTCCCTGCACATTATTAAGACAGGATGAAAGCAGAGAGGGTTACAGATAGCAGATAAAGAATAGATCGCATCCCATGCCATTGCAGGAAATCAAAGGCATACGAGGAGACTCAAGTGTATGCGAAGAGCAGGCCTCCCTAGGGTCAGTGCCGTTTGGCGTCTCTTGAATCAAATAATTCTGGACCCCTCACCAACTATTCAGCTCTAACAAGCTAGGACAACCTAATGGATCAGTGGACTTTAAACAGACAAGATGCACAGCAATATCATGAGAAATCATGTGAAATGCATGTACTTTTATCAAAAGGGAGAGACAATCACATCAAGGGAACACAATGCCTTATCTGCACTAATTTAAGATAGAGTGGATAAATAAAATCTCTAGTTAAAATTTCAAATGGTCAGTCAATAATACTGTCTAACGGAGTGTACACAAGGGACCAGGATGAAAGAAGAGAAAAGTGGCAGGACCTATTTTTGATGGGAAGAGGGTCTCATCATCCAGTTGATCCTGCACCCAGGTCATCAGATAATCTATATACTTTGGTGCTGAACACTTGATTGGCTTTTTTATATTGGTCCCATCAGCCCAGTGGTACTCATACCTACAAATGAATAATAGACAAAAGTTAAATTCCACAACTACACACTCAAATATGAAACTGTATTTTATCATTTAAAAACATGTTTATTGGCACGAAAAAATGGAGAAGCAGGAATAGCATGCAATTAAATAAATATAAGCGGTTACCTAAAGCAGTTTTAATAGATCACACAGACACAGACAGTCTCTTACTTGGGACCTGCAGACATCACAGGACAGCTCTCTTCAGTGCAAAAGTCAGTGATAGTCCCGTAGAGCATATTGATCTGGTTGAAGAAATCTACAGCTAAAAAATA
This sequence comes from Conger conger, assembly GCF_963514075.1. Lineage (NCBI taxonomy): Eukaryota > Metazoa > Chordata > Actinopteri > Anguilliformes > Congridae > Conger > Conger conger. The sequence goes on from NC_083771.1 coordinate 39,270,406, forward strand.
ATAATGGAAAATGGAAAAAAGTATGCACATGTAACTATGCTGGTCAAATCCTTCACAACATAAGAAATCCTGTGTGTTATGTACAGAAAAATAATGGAATGGTTGTGGGCACCAAGTTCCTCACTCCAAAGCCCACCCTCCTGGCTAGTCTCACACTGCATCACAGATTACCTCAGCAATGACATTACACTTTCAACCATTCTGGTTACTTAGTTCATCCAACGCTGGGTTAGCTCTGATACATAACAGCATGCAGAGACAACAAAACGCAAAAAGTGTTCAGCAAATGTTCTGTTTAAGAATGCTAAATTAGGACTTTTTTTGTTTGAAATGATGCCTGGAGACCCTTGAGTTTGATCATTTGTAGCAGGGGTCAATCTTACCCAGAAAGGGCGGGGGTGTGGCTGCAGGCTTTCATTCCTACCAAGCAGCTACACACCTGACTCTACTGATCAGCCACTAGTCTTTGATAAGCATCGTGATGAGCAGAATCAGGCCTGTCACTGCTTGGTCCAAACAAAAGCCCGCACCCACACCGGCCCTTTCTGGATAAGACTGAAGGGTCTCCAGTCCAAACAGAATATACATTTTGGAAGTCATTAAAACACTGCAGACCAGGCAAAGGCCTCCCTCAAACAAAGCTGCTTTGATTTATGAGCTTAAACTGAGCAGGAGATGGCTTTACACAGAGCAATTTCTGGTAATGAATAGATCTTTCAGCAGAGCCACCCCTGGAAGTGATTAAAAAAGGCTGCACCATAATGCATTGGGGAACCTAAATTTCAATTTAACTGTCCCCTGTGAAAAGCTCCAAATGAGATTTTTCAAGTACTGCCGCTTGTAATGATTCAAAACCAAGAATATGAATATTGAAAAATAGTATGTCCCTTTTAAGGGTGTCCAGGATTGCTCTCTGAAAACAATATCAGCTTTGCTTTTGACTGGATGAACATTAGTAGACCTTAAGCCCCACCTATATCCTCTGTAGATTGGATGTTATCAACATCCCAAACCCTTCACTAGGAAATAACTGCAAAACCACACATTTCATTCCAGTAAAATTCATAGAGAATGTGCAAATGGGAAGGTCAGGTTCAGTTACAGTATACTGGTGTTCGCAAGTAGGGTGAGGAACGTTCTGGCTGGCATTTCACAATGCGTGACCTTGACGGCCATGTTCCAATGCCCACCCGTCAGTGAGAGAACAGAACAAAGTGCTGAGGGAGAGCCCTGGCCTCCAGCTACAGCACAGAGTCCAGCAGAGCACACTGCACGGCCACAGGGCCAGAAAGTGCCTTTGACCCTTATCCACCATCTCAACAGAATGCCCGAGAAGAATATGAGACCTTCCGTATAATTAACAGGCCTCTGAGACACCATGACTGCTAGCCTTAGTCCCATTTGCCACATGGACTGATGACTGCTGTCTGCTGCTCTGTGCCTCCAACTGGGCACAGGGGAAATGAAACGGCTGACAGGGTTTTCCATGGTCATTTGTCTTGATGCAAAAGCACAAACAAAGCCCTGACGCAGGGGTGAAGAGACAGGGCAATGAGGGGGAAGCTTAAGATTCACATTCGTTATTTCAGGGAGATAAACCACATGGCTGCTTTGAATGAGTTCCCCTCGGTAAAAAGTTCAAGCAGGTTTCACCTCAAGCAAATGCACCAAATCAAAACACAAAATCTGATTGACACTAAACTGAGATGCAAAACAAAACAGGAGGGAGCTGCTCAACATCAAGAAATCCTTCAACACTGTTCACTCTGAAATCCAGATACCTCTTATCAGGCTGAATCATTCAAACACACATTGCCTTCAATTACGCAATTTCAACTGTGCCCATTACCTAAATCTAGCCATGACCAACAACTGAAATTCAGTCATTGGGGAACAATCCAAACAAGGTAGCTTTTAGAAATGGAGTTTTATTAATTAATCAAATCAAATCCACTATCTGCAAGCAAGCAGAACATATTTACTGTTCTAGAATGGAAAGCAAAAGAAGAATAAGATGCTTGGTCTGCCAATAAAGGCCTGCCATCTCCCTGGGCTAGAAGATCAGCAGAACTAGAACTGAATTTGCTTAAGGTACTAAGGATTTTATTTTTTTAAGACAGAAAAAGACATGCAAAATTGGGGAAAACTGGGTGCATATGAGGGGGGAATAACTGTCCTGCAGGTGTAACATTTCATATCTAATACATCTGTGCAGATTGGTGGTCTTTAACACTCCAGAATTCACCCATCCTGACCTCGGTAGAAAGAAACATCCAGTAAAATGTGTTGTTAATATGCCGTCTCCAGCTACTCTGATGAAACAAATGACAGCGGCATACATCGCAGCGATGACTACTGGGCACTGGGTGAAGAGAGCTGGTTTCATGGAATAATTCACAGCACTGATCTGAATAGATGATGTTCCTTCTGCACATGACAAACTATTGAGGGTATCTTTGACCAACATGCAGGCTCCGGGTAGCTCGTGTCAATGCTTTTCTTTATACAGGAAAACCTGGGGGCCAAAACATGTTACTATCTTTAGCCACAGTGAGCACTTATTTACAGTTACCACATGAGCTACTGTGAAATTAAGTTTTGATGTTGGCCCTTTTTTTTTTTTTTTTTTTTCAAAGAGCACAGTAAGCGTTCCTCTACCCCTTTGAAAACCCATTCAATATTCTACAGAAGAGCGATGTGCAGAAAAGAAAAGCACTGCCCAGGCAAAATTGTTTAGCCAATCCAAGGACCCAAAACATAAGCTTGGTACCTCAAGCAATACATCCAATTCCCAAAAAGAAAAAACACTTCAGTGACATTTAGTAGTCCAGCATGCAAGAAGAATGTTCCCTCAAACTCCATGTGGCCTAGATCAGACAGAAACTTCTTCTGATTGGACATGTGAGAGGAAAAGCAATCATGCTGCTTATTTCCTTCAATGTCAAAAGGAATTCACCTATACCCAGAGTGAGGTTTCATTTTCAGCTAATGAGACTTACACTAGACTTATCACCCCCTTTAAATCTCAGACTGACATCTGTCTTTAAATTTGCATCGAGGACAGCTCTCTTTTCAAAATTGCACCCTTAACATTTGCACAGACCATTTAAAAAAAGACAAACATGCTAGCACCAGTAGAAGGGAAAATGCCCATCAGACAGCACTGGCCCTTGATGACACTGTACAACTTAATGAAGAGAAGCACCAGCTCAGCCCCTTCTAACGACACCTCTGCTGACAGAGAAGCTTCTGAAGAAATCTCGCTCATCATTTTTTTCCCCCTCTCTCTTTCTACATTCACACAAGCACAGGCCGCAGGGCAATATACCCCGTTATAATGGCTCATTGTTATAGATAACCAAAGCAGGAATCTTGGAAGCGTGCTTGTAAATGCTTCAAGATTTCCTGATTTAAGTTGGCCATCACCACTTGAAATCACCATAATCTCTTCGTGTCGCATCCAATCTTGGGTTGTTGTTGTTGTTGTTGGCTTGTATTGTGACGCAACATGTGCCTTTGTGAACCACCACCGTTAATGATGTGGGTTTCGGGTTCATGCCCTTTGCCAGGTGAGTGCTAGGTAATGCAGGATTACCACTATCTTCCACTATGCCTCTGAATGAATGGGCTGTAACAGGATTTTTTCTAAAAGCACAACCAATTTGTTTGTCTACTTCTTCCAACCACCTCTTCCTTAGGTGATATTTTTAGGGCAGAAATAGAGTCTTCTGCCTGAGCCCAAGAGTCCTCACATCTCATCTAAAACAACAGCAAAGTAACAAACTAAATCAAAGCTCTCAATCACATCACACAGAGTTACAATGTACCTGTGTACAATTCCAGGAAGTGTGGCAAAATTAGGTTTCGGATTATGAGAAAATGAGCAAAAATTGTAACTGACAGGCTGACGTTCCTTTGGACATTTCTAATGACTCAGGAGCCCTACGAACCAAAACTCTCATAACTCATGAAGTTTATTGGACTCGTCTGCCAGGATTCTATGTGTGAAATCCTGAAATATTTGTACCAATGATGTGTGTCTGGGAGGTGGAGCCCATTCCAAATTACAATCTAGGAAACTAATTCCGCACACACAGGCAGCAACAGTGCTGTACTTGCGCAAGAACTGTAAGGGTAAAGAAAAGGAATCTGGTATAACAGGCCAGAGTCTTTGCTGTTTTCTGACAAAAAATAATAGATTTCCTAATGAACAGGTAGCCCACTTTATATGGCATTGTTTTTGTGTACAATAGAAAAGCCAAAGCACCTTCCCTCACCAACCCCTGCATTTAAAGGGGCAGCTCACGCAAAAATAAAATTAAAGTATGTTTTCACTCACCAAGAGTACTATATAACCATCCAGATAACTGAGATGTGAATACTTTGAGATTTGACGACTTTTTGGATACAGTTTGCCATGATATAATGGACCTTGCCGGGCTTTCAATGCCCCGACGATTTACATTAGAAAAACTCAACAGGAACGTCTCTTTCCAAATATACCATCATAGTAACTTATGGACATTAACAGAGCTTACATTTAATCGAGAACTAGCTAACTGTCCGCGCCAGCACACAAAGGTTTCTGCCGAAGATACAAAGTCTGGCAAGTTACTGATGAAAACAATGGGACACTTCAGCTAGAATACCTGCATGTTCTGGCAAACACGAGCGTGTGCTTGCACGGACAGTCACAGTGATTAGTTCCCCGATTAAATGTGCATTTTTCTCTGCAGAGCCAGTTGGCAGAACATGCAGGCTGTTTGAGTTTGTGAGCCTGTACTCACTGTTGACAGCAACCCACTCATTGAGGTCTTCTCCGTCAGGCAGCATGACGGCCATGCGCAGGTTTCCGCTCCCCAACGTGGCCTCTGCATGTTTCAGCAGCTCGTACTGGTGGGAGCCTTCTGGAATGTTCTTCTTCGGCTTGAACGTCTTCGACGAGCGAGCTCCACTATCGATGGCAAGGGGAGACAGTACAACCAATTACGTGGATGCACCTTTAACGAGAAAGGTAGACAAACACAGAACAGATACCAATACATAATAATTAATACTTACATTTATATAAAAGTATTTGTGAGCCCATCCAATTATTGACACTGGAAACACATTTGTTAGAATATCCAGATTCTCCAGGATTCTTACTTCCATAATGCTTTATTTAATGATGCAAGTGACAAGGACCTCATAAGAAGCAGGGAAAACTATCCCTGCCCTTTAAAATTTGATAGGATTCAACTCTTGCTGCAAACAAGCTTCAGTTACAGTTATTCAGACCAAGTAGCTATGAAGCTTATACAACTTTTAAACTGTTGTTACTGTTAAGTGAGTACATTACATTACATTATTGGCATTTGGCAGACGCTCTTATCCAGAGCAACCAGGGATAAGTTCGCTGAAAGTCCCTAGAGGGAAGTACAATTTCAACTGCTACCTGTACAACAAAGATAAGGACAAGGGCCTTTTTTATTTATTTATTTTTTTTTATGAACAAACAAACAAACAGCAAAAGTGACCAAAGTTAGCTATCCAAACACTGCTTACCTAGCCAACTAAAAATACCGATACACAAAGCAAGTCACAGAGACAACAATTAAGGTTCACAGGGAGGTAGGGAGGGATGGGGAGAGGTGCTGCTTGAAGAGGTGTGTCTTCAGCTTGCGCTTGAAGGTGGGGAGAGATTCTATAGTTCTGACCTCAACGGGGAGTTCGTTCCACCACCGTGGAGCCAGAACAGACAGTAGTCGTGAGCGTGAGGTGGAGGTTCTGAGAGGGGGAGGTGCCAAGCGGCCTGTGGAGGCTGAACGAAGAGGTCTGGCAGGGGTGTAGGGTCTGATGATTTTTTGCAGATAAGCTGGGGAAGACCCTTTAACTGCTTGGAAGGCTAGCACCAATGTTTTGAATTTGATGCGAGCCATGACAGGCAGCCAGTGGAGGGAAGCAGGGGGGTGACGTGTGAGTATTTGGGAAGGTTGAAGATGAAGACCAGACGAGCTGCTGCATTCTGGATGAGTTGGAGGGGTCTGATGGCGGACGCTGGGAGGCCAGCCAAGAGGGAATTGCAGTAGTCCAGGCGGGACAGAACCATCGCTCGGACCAGGAGCTGGGTCGAGTAGGGGGTGAGAAAGGGGCGGATTCTCCGTATGTTGTATAGGAAGAACCTGCAAGACCGGGTCACCGCCACAATGTTCTCGGAAAGGGACAGTCTGCATTCAACAAGAGTACCATTGCATTCAACAAGCCCTGTGTTTAACGTGAACATTGTGTGTGCTCAAACTTCACGTTTGCAATCAACCCTTTCTGAGTGTGAATCCTGCTATTAGACACCTTAAAAGTTACAGTGCTCAGCGTAAATGAGTACACCCCCTTTGAAAAGTAACATTTTAAACAATATCTCAATGAACACAAAAACAATTTCCAAACTGTTGACAAGACCAAGTTTAATATAACATCTGTTTAACTTATAACATGAAAGTAAGGTTAATAATATAACTTCGATTCCACATTTTTCAGTTTTACTCAAATAAGGGCGATGCAAAAATGAGTACACCCCACAACAAAAACTACTACATCTAGTACTTTGTATGGCCCCCATGATTTTTAATGACAGCACCAAGTCTTCTAGGCATGGAATGAACAAGTTGACAACATTTTGCTACATCGATCTTTTTCCATTCTTCAAGAATTACCTTTTTTAGAGACTGGATGCTGGATGGAGAGTGATGCTCAACATGTCTTTTCAGAATTCCCCACAGGTGTTCAATTGGGTTCCGATCAGGAGACATACTTGGCCACTGAATCACTTTCACACTGTTCTTCTTCAGAAATCCAACAGTGGCCTTCGATGTTTGTTTAGGATCATTGTCTTGTTGGAAAAGTGCATGACGACCAAGGGCACGGAGTGATGGTAGCATCTTCTCTTTCAGTATAGAGCAATACATCTGTGAATTCATGATGCCATGAATGAAATGCAGCTCCCCGACACCAGCAGCACTCATGCAACCCCACATAAGGACACTGCCACCACCATGTTTCACTGTAGGCACCATGCATTTTTCTTTGTATTCCTCACCTTTGCGACACCATACAGTTTTGAAGCCATCAGTTCCAAAAACATTTATGTTGGTCTCATCACTCCAGAGTATAGAGTCCCAGTAGTCTTCATCTTTGTCAGCATGGGCCCTGGCAAACTCTAGGTGGGCTTTTTTGTGCCTGGGCTTTAGGAGAGGCTTCCTTCGTGGACGACACCCGCGCATGCCATTCCTCTGCAGTGTACGCCGTATTGTGTCACGAGAAATAGTCACCCCAGTTTGGCTTTCTACTTCCTTACATAACTGCAGTGAACTTGCATGCCGATTTTCTTCGACCCTTCTCATCAGAAGACGCTGCTGTCGAGGTGGTAACTTCCATGGACGGCCTGGATGTCTCTGTGAGATGGTTGCAGTTCCATCTCTTTTAAATTTTTGTATCACTTTTGCTATAGTATTCTGACTGATAAGTAAAGCTTTGCTGATCTTCTTGTAGCCTTCACCTTTGCGGTGTAAAGAAATTATTTTCTTTCTCAGGTCTCTCGACATTTCTATTCCATGTGGTGCCATTGCTAACAACATGAAATGGGAAGGGAAGTAACACCCTTTTATAGTCAACAGTCTGCTGGACACCTGTGTAATGAATAATTAGACTCACCTGTGGTTGATTATTGTTAAATTAGACATTTGTAGTCTAAAATTTAGCTTTGCTCCAGAGACTTTCAGTGGGGTGTATTCATTTCTGCATCACCCTAATTTGAGTAAAACTGAAAATTTTGTTCTCTAAGTTATATTATTAACCGTTATATTATTAACCTTACTTTCATGTTATAAGTTAAACAGATGTTAAATAAAACTTAGTCTTATCAACATTTTGGAAATAGTTTTTGTGTTCATTGAGATATTGTTTAAAATGTTACTTTTCGAAGGGGGTGTACTCATTTACGCTGAGCACTGTACATTCCACAGATCATGACTTTTCATGTCCCAATCTTTGTTCAAAGCCTTTCTTGAGCCAGGAATTCATCATCCTCAGCCACAACCAAGCTATTCTTTTCAGCAAACGGAGCTGCTGCGGGGGCTGGCTTTCAAACGAGTCGGTACAGATATCATGACGCCTAAACGCACCACAGAACAAATGCATGGAAACTGCAAGGCAGGCTGATTCCATTTTCAGGTGTAAACTTGCTGGGCCAATGTTATAACCGTTCAAGCAGAGTAGCTACTTTGTAGAATTAAATTAATTTAGCAGATGCTCCTATGAAATATGATTAGCAACAATATGCATTTAAAGGCATACTCTGCAGGATCTTCGCCTTGAAAATATTATTAAACAAACATGCCCAGTCATTACTGTGATACACTGACGGCCTGTCTCTGTGTTCACTCCTGCCCAATACATTGCTTCTCTACTTGTATTTGTTATTCTAAAAACTAAATCGGGCCGCTTCTGGGCATGGGCCTTTTTTATTTCTGAGCTGTATCTGAAAAGCATGTATCCAATACACTGAACTCATAATCTCTGTGATCCAATAGAAGGAGGGCAAGAGGAGACCTGTATGGATTGGCTACTACAGTGGTGAGCTGGCTTTGTGAGACATTGTGAACATTACACTAGATAGTTGCTTTAATTTAGCAAACTAAATTCAGTTTTGTTTGTCAGCTGGCTGGCCATGATAGCCGGGTCCCACTGCAGAGTACTATGGCTTATATTTCTGGGAGATGCTACTGGCGTATTTCCTCTCTTGGGCAGGGAGCTCATGCCTTCCCTCCTGGACTTTCAAAAGACAAATAAAAGCTACAATTAATTGATACGCTTGTGAGTATGTGTGCTTATGTTACAGAGTTAGAGGCAGACTTAAAATCCACTGGCGTTGGCTGCAGTTGCTACCATCATCACTGACAAAGTTCAGCTAGGCTAAAAACAAACACCAGTAACGTCAGTTAAAAATCTAGCTAAACAGCTTGTGAGGAAAGGGACTACTGAAACAGATGTTTTATTGATCATATTAGACCCCGGTTTTCTTAGCGCATTGCTATCACAACGTAGTCTGCAACAAATTCAGTCCGGAATCATCTTGGGGGTGTCGGCGTGTGGGGTTGAGAATGGAGACATAGCCGTTTTTTAACAATTCACGGCAGGATATTGTATCTAAATTTAAATCCCCAATTCATGTTTCTTCCTCCTGGAATTCACAAATCCCATTCAACGGCCCACTATAATTTCTATCCCACCACAACCACATCAGACCCAAGCCATTCTTCAACGTCTATGCAAAATCAGCCATCCAATTCAAGACCAGAATTTATGACCATGGGCAGTAAAAAATCAGTTGAACCATTTGCTCTTCGACCAAAACAGACATCGCGAACAGACTCCGGAATCCCTGTATGCACTATGCACAACGCGTGCATGACTGGATCTGCCATCACTGCACCATTCGTCACATAAGAAATCGATTGGGCCTACAATCGGCACCGTCGCACAGGCCCGCAGTTTTCCAGTTAACTTTACAGCAGCACAAAGGGATCACCTCACAAGCGGGGCGTGACCCCTGCATATTCATGTGCGCTCCACCCCGCCATCCCAGCGCGCAGCTGGGCCCCAACCCCGGCATCTGACGGAGCCTGCACCCAGGCCAGCAGGGGCCTGTCCCCCGCCGCTGATTAAAAGGCAGTCCATCCATCACGCGTGCCCCCGTCACACCGGCTGCGGTCTCAGCCCCGTAATCCTCCGACACGTCCCCGCAGATGCCGCATTATATCCCTCTCACTCACGCGCCGCGGGACACGCACGTTACTGGGGCCACTCCTGACATAATGAGGGAGACAGGAGGGCGTGGGCGTCCACACTCTCATCTGAATTATTGCATTGAGTCCTCAGTCAAGCCCATGAGAAGATTACTCCGCTCAAACCCATGGAAATTCATTTCAAACTGTTCATAATAAGCTTGTCCATAAACATAAAGACATAGCACAGCAGTCAGTAGCACTCCTGGTATATAATCTACAAGACATTAAATGAAACATTAGGTTGGCCACCAGCATGACAAATTCTGCACACAAGTAACTTATTCAATTCAATACATTGTCAAGTTTTGCCAAGAAACTCTGATCACAAACAGATAGTATCAAACAGAGCTTTACCACAGCAACAGCCTTAAAGGCACTGCAGTGGAGACTGGACTTAAATATAAAGCAAATATCAACCATTACAGTCTTTACGAGGCACTCTGGAGCAGAGTGAGACATATGAAGATGTATTTTTCTGAGTTTTAAGCCGAGCCATTTCAGAGAACATAAATTCAACTGATTAGCTTACCTTCATGGATGAACCTTCATACCTTCAGCATTGAATCCAAATAGCTTTATTTTATTTTGATTCAGCATAAATCAAATGAGAATAATAAATTAGCATAGCCCTCAGATAATATTAAGGTCTGAGGGCAGTGGTCCTCCTCTACCAGATACAGAGATAATACATCACCTGTGTGTAACCGTAATCTGACCTTCAGATAATAACACTAATGATTATGATAAAAACAGAATAAAATATATCAACAATGGGATCCACCTACACCAGCACACGTCATTGGTACTACACCTATATTACTTATTTTCCAGTTCATGACAAATCTTTCAGGATTCCACACACAGTTATGAGGGCTTAAGTATATAGTTATGGCTTTCTGAGTGAAACGTTAAAAAACGTTTAAAAGAATATCAACCCTTCAATTACAAATTCATCCTCTGTGGCAGGAACATGACTCCCCTGATTTTATAAATTTACTTATGTCAACATTTGAAAATAACACTAGCCTCTTATAACAGTGCAGTACAGGAGAGTAACCGTGTTTGACACTGGTGCCACAATAATAAAAAAGAAAACATCTGAATAAAACTGAAATGTATATGTACCCAATTTTCTGCTTACAGCTACTCTAGATTTATAATTACTTCAATCCCTAAAATCATAGCATATTAAGAGTCCAGTATGCTAGCAATTAGCCCACGTTCATGAATTGATAGGTGTTATTATCAATGTACAGTTGAGAAATGAGTCGGTCCATCGTTTTGACCCGCTACTTGGGCATGAAAAGATACAGAATAAACGCGCCTGAGACAGGAATATGTGTAATTTGTAACAAAGCATGCGAAAATCGACCAGGGGGTAGCACATCCATAGAGCAAGGTAGCAAGTTAGCAAGCTAAACTGAACAAGTGTACAGGGAAACTGGTGGAACCCACAACACTTTCCATAACAGACACGGGAACATCATATTTCACCCTTAAGATCACCCAATATTAGTCTGCGTATCGATTAACAGGAATATACGAAGTACATTGTCACGACGAGCACCAATTCAATGGCGAATTGAATTAGCTGATTGTCTGTCTGCTGTTAAAACAATTGTGAAGCTATTTAGATAGCAAGCTATAACTTGTGATTCATACACAATACACGAGACAGTTAATAGCGGACATTAGGTACCTCAGAAGTGAATGCTAGCTGCTAAACTATTTAACTTTAGAAGTGTGCGAAGATTTATGGGTATTTAGCACAAGCTATGTCAAACTACCAGTAATGCGTAGTTTTTATAATGCATCTTATGCCGTGCTGCAGACGCACAGGCATTCGTTTTCTGAGATTTTTCCGTCAATGTCACACAAGTGACACATTGTGTTTTGTGAAGACTAACACTACCGCACGATAGCTATCCTGGTTGAAGCAATACATTGACCACATCAAGTCACAACACAAAGTCACAATGTTTGTAGCTATACTTACAAGAAAAAGCTCATGTTTTTGTTATGAAAAAGCCTCTCCAAGAACACGATAATTATTCGTATTGTCCAAATGTATGTCCAAGGCGTGAGAGGCAGTTAAGATGATAATATAACAGTAGACAAAACAAAAACAAAGAACAGCACACGCTCACAGACTACACCCGTTGCCGAATCTTGACGGCTAATGCCAAACTTCTTCTTCCTCTGTAAAGTCTCAGCTGTCTCGAGCCTCGCGATATCAAAAACGTGCACATGACGTCACGCTACCCTCAATTGTGCTCGACGGCTGACTGTATTGCTTGCGTTGGTTGTAGACTGGTTGTAATGTTCACAAGCAGGGGAGCGATTTGAATTATTAAGCTCGGCGAACATTATCTGTGAAGAAAAATACATTATCCGTGAAGAAAAATGCATTCCTACAATTTCATACAGCGTAGGAAAGCCTTGTGATGGACTGGTTTCAATCACATTAATTTGAGAAAAGCTATAAGGGAGCTATCTTTTTCTGGTGTATTTATTTCCTCTGTTATAAATGCAATAAGATTCATGAGATCTGCAGTTTCATATGAAAAACTACTTTGGAAAACTACTTTTTTGAAACAGTTGGTGTAATGGTGGACAGAATTTTTGATCCTTGAACCAACTAGTTGTTTTCGTATATAAATTGCTTGATAATAAAACTAGCTCAGTTGTTAATGGGTCTGAAAATATTTTAGTCTGTAAATAGTACATTCGACCTGACATCAGTTATGACAATGTCATCTGTCTGTCCAGCAAAAGTTGGGGAGGAATTAAATTGAGTTTCATGGGATTAGCTCTGTTTTTCACTTAAATCAGTGTCTAAAGACCTATGCAATAAATAGACATTGATGTATACAACCTAATTGTAGAATATTAATTCATATCCCATCTGTAATGTAACATTGACAAAATAGTGTCAATATATTATATGAAATAGCAAGGAGTGTATCTGTGTGACTCTTGTCTGCAGTGTCTACATGTAGGCCTATGCTTTCAGCAGATGTAAACTAGAAATAATCCTGATTATGGTTCCCAGATGCATTTGGATGCATTTCTGATCGGACATACTTATAAGGCATGGTTTCTGCAGTTCACATTATAACTCTTCATCTTCTTTTTTTCTTCCTCATATTAAAAATCATAACAACCATAATGACACACAAACTACAAGGCATTTCATGACATTACAATAGCTGGCAGAGGGGTATTAGGGTGGTTTGTGGTCGATAGCAATACTTCCATCAACTTCCAAAGAGCTTGTACACTAGTGTCATGCCACAGTTGCAGATGTTATGCAGTGTTTGTACATGTAGATTGCATGTACAACCACAGTAATTATAGGTTATTTCCAGTCGGAACAGTTGTGTATGATGCATGTAATGCTGTGCTCAAGGAAAGAAGTACTGGCACAATATAAAATACATGTGATATACATATGAAAGCTGGAAACATAGCATTGCTGTACAAGTTCATTTGGAGCTAATTTCATGAGAGAGGAGAATGGCCAGACTGGTCATTTGAAGCTGACAGGAAAGTGACAGTAACGCAAATAACCACACATACAAAAGTAGTATGTAGAATAGCATCTCTGAACACACAACACATCACAACTCTACGTGGATTGGCTACAGCAGTAAAAGTAAAAAAAATAAGTCTAATAAATACCTCATATTTTTTGCCAGAATGCAGAACCCGGAGGAGACACCATACAGAACCCGGAGGAGAACCCCTCCCGTTCCCAAAAAGCATTTATTACCCCAGGTGTACAGTCTCTCTCCTGACTCTGCACTTGAATGACATCATACTACTTGTAGTTAAACTCCCAATGCTAACTTTCCCAAAGGTAAATGGTGTTCTTATTGATGATGATGAATTGAGCAGTATCTTGTTTTGCATTGCTCTTTAAAAAAATACTGAGGATGGAATTTAGCCCTGATCGCAAAGCTATTTATTTGTTATTAAACTTTACCCCATAATCTAAAATACTGCCAAACTTATCTGCAGTACAGAGACTAAAGTAGCTTTAAAAAAATGTTACTGTTTACCTAGCAGGCAATGAGTCCCAATGCCTGTGGCACCCCTGGGCTTCTCCGTCCTGGATTAATTGCTCCCTGTCAGATGTCATAGGCCTTGTTCTCAGGACCAGAAGTCAAGAAGGATGCCGGAGAACTGTGGCAAGAAAACACCTGCCACGAATCCTTCAAGGGCAACCACAGAACGGTTCACGTGAAAAAACATCTTCGGTGGGTTTACGTCAGGGGTGGCCAATCTTATCCGAAAAGGGCCGGCGTCGGTGCATGTTTTTGCTCTAGCCCAAAACTAAGACACCTAAGACAAGATCCTACTTGTCAAGCTCTTCGTTGAAGACTGTGATTAGTTGCTTAGTTACTTAGTGTCGTAGTGTTGGGTTAAATCAAAAACCTGCACCCACACTGACCCTTTTCGGAAAATATTTGACACCCCTGGTTTACACAGTCCCTTCCTTTTCTTATTTGTGTCATGGAGGATTGAGTCTTTGGTTCACCTTAATGGTTACATTAAGGGTGCTAACCGAACATACAGTAGTTGCCTCTCAGTTGCAGTGAAAGAGGGAAAAAAAAGGGTTTAACTTTTACGAAACTGGAGACATTTTTTAATTGTTTCATTGATTTGATATCACACAGCCATGTCACTACTGTGAAAAAATAATTGCCCCCTTAAATTTAATAATTGGTTTCACCACCTTTGTCAGCAATAATTGCAACCAACATTCCATTTTAATTTGATAACAGTCGCTGTGGAGGTGTTTTAACCTACTCTTCTACTTTAATAAACATAAATTGTTTTGTTTTTGAGCATGAACTGCTCTTTTCAGGTTCTGCCACAGCATCTCTATTTGAGTCAAGTCAGGACTTTGACTAGACCACGCCAAAACTGTAATTTTGATTATTTTCAGTCAATTAGATTTGGATTTGAGTTTGTGTTTTGGATAATGAATATTCATGACTTTGTGTGAGACAGTGTTATCCACCGTCCTACAAACAGATACCTTCTTAGGATAACCTTTTCCATATATCTCATGGTCAGGAGAAAATGAAAGGACATGGGACGTCCGTCAAGTCCATTTCCATCTGTTTCAGGAGATACTGAACAGAGTAGCCTATGTTTCAGGTCTGAACAGAGAGATGACTCTCTGACACACACACACACACACACACTCACACAGACACACACACAGTTCCGTGTTTTGCAAAGTTCAGACCCCCCCCCCCCCCCCCCTCATGTTCATGCTGCGGAACCTGGAACATTCCACTGGAGAAGTCTGGGAAGGTTTGGCTGTCGGATCTGGGAACCAGCCAAGCAGTGATCGACACCCCCCTTGTCTCGCACTCTCTGCCACACCCACCCACACACACACACACACACACACACACACACACATACACAAACACACCCACCCCACCCCTGTGTGTGGCTCCAGTGTGGTGGAGTCTGATCTCATAGATATTCTCCCACAAACACCTCTCCCTGTTGCTGGGGCTCATTCCCGATTTAACCCTTTAAAGCAGTGGTCTTCATTCCTGGTCCTGTACAGCTGCAGGGTGTGCAGGCTTCCATTGTTACTCAGCACTTAATTGAACAATTAAAGCAGTTCATTACTCGGTTAACTCACCGCACCTGGTTTCTTAGTTCTGAATTGGTTACATTACATTACATTACATTACATTTAGCAGACGCTCTTATCCAGAACAAAGTGCAAAGTGCTGATATTAAGGCGAAAACTAGCGTACACTCTGCAGCTCTTAATTCAAACTGATACAACTGGGATAAGAGATTGTAGGCTAATCACTGCTGATGCTCGCATTTAAATGTAATTAATCAGTGAGTTCTCTGCTTGCTGCATTCTAAAAATAGAAAATTACTCATATGAACATTACAGTACGAAAAGTGTTTGAATTAGGGTTATAATCCAAGTGACAAAGACAGAATATACATTAAAATACATGCAGTGATGACACATTGACACATTCCGAAATATGACGATTTTCAGTTTGGCCTGCTTTTTGCAGCTATCTTCGATAACTTTTCCCCCTGGAACCTGGGCATCTCAGCACGCCACAAAAGGATGATGGACTTCAAAAAAGACTGTGGCCTAGCTTCAAACAAAACAATGTGCTTTGAGTAAATCCATTTTGGAAGTGTTATGTAAGAGTTATGAAAGAAACACTTTGGATTACACAAATGTATCGCCAAATCAAATGAATTAAGGCCTGTATTTGGTCCCATTTAGTTAATAAAGCTGTGTGTATTCTGTATGCTATGGGGCAGGCTGAGTGAGGAGGAGGACAAATGTTTCTTCATAAGAAGGATTCTTCACTGTCCTTGGCACATATTTTGAAGCAAATGGAGGACATGGGGAAACTCTATTGTGAATTTACATTTATAATGCTATCCCTGGACCCTGTTTGGTTTTTTGGTTTTTGATTCTGCTTGTTTGGATGGTCCGTGTGTACCCGTTTGCTCGTGTACTGAACCATTGCCTGTACTTTCATTTTCAAACTGTCTAATCTCTATTACTACTATTTGCTGGAAATCGACCGCTGCCTGTCTGATCTGCCTAAATCTAATGAAGACTTTTATTTGGATTTTGTCACCTGTGGTCTTGCTATTGTGTTCAGTGTTCTGGTGGCTGACAGTGGGTGAGACATTGAGTGACTGGGAATGCACATGACTTTGTTTAATTGGTCAATTACTTTTGGACAAATATTAATCAATATATATAGGCTATGCATCTGCTTTTTTATCCAGAATGATAAACAGTAGGCATTTATGAATGAGATCATAGCAATATACACTCTATACTCCACAATATGGTTGGCCATTTATATAGCGCCTTTATCCAAAGTGCTGTATAATTGATGGTTCACATTCACCCATTCACTCACACACTAACGGCCATTGGCTGCCATGCAAGCACCAACCAGGACATCAGGAGCATTTGGGGGTTAGGCGTCTTGCACAGGGACACTTCGACACACCCAGGGCGGGGATCGAACCAGCAACCCTCCGACTGCCAGACGACTGCTCGTACCGCCTGAGCTAAGTTTAAAAATCGTATGCTACGTCCAACACAGTTTGTGGGCAAGTTATGTTGAAAGAGTGATGCAAGATATTTGGTCTTGCATAGGACAAATGGACATGTTGGAAATAAAGCATGCTTTAGAAAATCATTATATTGCTTCTAACTTTAATACGCAAAATTGCTAATACATTTTACAGTGCACTACTCGAAGATTGTTTAAGATTCAAGCCTCAGAAAGAATCCACAATCTGCCCAGTGGTGAGCACATGTTTGATGTACAGTAGGCACTATACATTGCTGTAGCAGTTGTCAGAGATCTGTGCTGGAACCTTGATGGAGAGCAGGCTGATGTTAGCGTTACAGCTGATCAATTTAATTTCCTGTCTTTTGAGGCAAATGCAAACATTTTACTTAAAACATACTTTAAGTACATAAATTAATACAGTATATACTTGATTCACTTGTGTTGTGGCTGAGTTGTGAAAATGTTGAACTAAAAATCTGTAGTCTACTACTGTTGCTTGTGGAAAGGTTCATTGTAATTTGCAACTGACATTTCTTGCTATAGCGACCTTGAAAGTTGCTTTCTACAACAACGCCTAACAAAAAACCTACCACCTGATTCTTACCTCAGCCTCCTCAGTTGTTCTGTTTCCATCAGCAGACTGCGGGTGTTGCCGTCAGACTCCTGCCTGAATGGCAACTTACTGTGGGCAGAGAGGCCCCGGCCTGGCTGTGCCTCTCAGGACTCCGTTCTGAGCCAGATGAACTTGTGGTAAAAACAAAAGGCCATGGGAGATAGGGAGGGACCCCATTTCAATGGAAAAATGAAAAAATAGAACTTAAAAATGCAAATGAAGAATAAATATAAGGGGTGAAATTAATGCAAGGGATTTATCAAAAGACGGTGAACCAGGCCATTTGTTTTCTGTTTTATTATGCTATTTCACTACAGTTTACATTGATGTTAAATAAACGTACATTTTCCACTTTTCCTTTAAGCTGTAAATACACTATCAGCCCAACCACGACTTTCATAAAACAATAAACCTTACTTATTCATTTGGATTGCTTAAGTTAATGTGCTGCAACTAGATGGATTCTTGAGTTTTGAAATGTCTCATTCACCTGTTCCTACTCACGATATAAATTAACAATTGAATTCAGGCACATGATTGACCAGCAGATATGCAAAAAGCAAATCCTGATTAATTAAGTTTATTATAACTGGTTATATATCTTATTTAGTGTCAGGACAAATCCAATTTCTCCACACAATCAATGCTCCAACTGAGGGAGACCGCATTCTGGCTGGCAAAATGCAAACAAAAAACTGTCCAATAAAACAAACTTAAAACTCACAAAAGCAACAGCCTTTAAATATGTAAAAGTTCAAATAAATTTGCAGGAAAAAGGAAATAGTAAACAGATGTACATACGTTGCCTAACAAATACAGCAAATTTTAAAAGAAGGGTTGAAAAAAAGTATAAGTATTACAACATATTTTTGGCGTTACTGTTGAACACTCAAATTTATTGAGCTTTAAATTATCTTAAATATATACTGCCAAGTTCAGTTTTAAGCTTTGGTGAAATATCTACTGTTTGCCCAAAAAAGACTGGGAGTTGGGGGTTCAAATAAACTATCCCAAAACCCCAGAAATTCTAATTTTGTTAATATAAGTTTGGGTTTGAGATCATGCCATGTGTACGCATCACAGCAAATAGTGTGATTTGAAAATATTCCCTTCTGGGTACATAACAAACATCACTGCTGAAGCAATCTGCCGGGGTGAACAGCTGGGGGCGGGTCAGGCTGAAACATGTGCTAGTGTTTCCACATTTCACTAAACCCAAGAACTGAGCCAATAGTTGCGCTTTCCTTTTTTTCGAAAAATAAGAGTGGGCCTTCACATTCCATTCGCTGACCTACCGTCTGTCTTACGGTGATGCATTTACAGGCAAGATTTCAATTTCAAAACTCCACTACCAAGCTACGTCTGGTATAACAGAAGAGGACGCAACTAGGATTGGGCTCAAGGCTAAATTGTTCTCCCGCAAACACATTCTTGCCTTTTAGGCTGCCTAACATCCCAGCGTATTTCTCCCTCAGCTAACAGTGTCTGTTCACAAGAGGAGGAAGATCAGAAAGAGGAAAGGGTTGAGCTGCCACTAATCAAAGCAGTTGCAAAAGCCCCGCAATCTCAAGAAAGTTGCATAAACGGACTCATAAAAGAAAATGTATGTATGTATAACCTGGAAATCAATGTTCTAATTTAGTCATGACCTATTTTACACAATAATTTATAATCAAAGTCAACATCAGATTTAGGAAACGTTAAATGGTATTTGTGGCCTAATGCTGTTTCTGGAGGATTTTTCCTGCTGCAGAATTAAGGCTTCTGGCCTGTTTCACCATGTCTTTTTCACTGGTCAGAAAATGGAAGAATTCGAGTGATGGGTAAAAATAAAATGGGGTGAAAGTAAAATAATGATGAGAAGAGGGAGAAAAAAGTTAATACAGGAAAGGAGAACATGGTTCCCATCTTCAAGCAGAGTGGAGAAGCCACAGAATCCCAACAACAATGAGAAAGCTCACAGCATTAGATTACATGACTTCATAATTGAATGATGATGAAGACAACATTATGTTCTGTCAATAGTCAGCAGAGAAGTTTTACTTACAACTCCTCTGATCAAAATTTTCAACAGAAAGAAGACTGCCTCTTTGCTCCTGAAGCCATCACTCTTTGAGTAAAGAGAAAGTCATCTGTCTTTTGAATGTCTATCTCCAGTGGCTCTGCGCCATGTGGATTTCTCTTTTTATTTACATGTAAACTGATCAGAAGTATTGGCTTAGCGTTGGACAGAAAGGGACTATGGCTGAGGTAAGCTCCTACCTCTGCTCCAGCTGTTTAATCGTTCCTGCAATCTGGTTTGTCTTCTCATCCAAGCGGCTAGCAATTTCACTCTTCTGTTTCGTGGTCCCATCAGAAATCTGATGAAACATCAACACATGACACATCAACACTAAGAAACATTTTGAATATAAAAAAAACCTTAAGCTGTGTTTGCCAGTTTTAGAAATATTTATAATATGAGGGGTTAATATTTTATTTGATTAAAATATTGAATGTTCTGAGCCGGGCTGCTGAGGAATGAGGACATAGACTGTGTATCCTAAGCAGTTAACATGGGTAATTGGAATAGATAAGGTACAATTGGCAACCAAATTGGAGAAAATGTGCAAAAAAAAAAAAAAATGTATCAAATATTTAATGTTCTACCAAAACATATATCATACCCATCTTACAATCTGCGTGCAGACCAAAATTATAATAGTGATAAGCCTTTCACAAAGGAGACATGAGTAGTGATAAAGGAAACTTTCTCCTTTTTCAAATGAACTCAGGAGAGTGCTGGAGAGGCCACAAGAGGGCACCCTCGAGCTTTCACTCGCAGCAGGGAGGAGCAGAGTTCCAGGTCTGCAGGTCCTACAGGGAGGTCCTCCAAGGAAGAGCAGTCTTCTCAGTGGCCTGGTGTGGAAGGCGGAGACTCAGCCAGACAGGGTCTGATCTGGTCAGTGCAGTACCTGTGGTTTTTGGGAGAGCTCCTGGTTGAGTGTCCGCAGGTCCTCCAGCTGTTGCCTGAGAGCCAGCAGGGCGTCCTGCTTCTCACCAATGTCCTGCTCCATCAACTTCATGGACTGCTCCATCTCCTGCTTCACGCCCATCTGTGTCTCCACGTCCTTCTCCACGTCCTGGTGAAGGTAACCATGTTCAATCTCTGAAGCAACTGCCTCCGGTCCAACAACCCACAGAGCATCAGCATGTAATGAAAGCCTCATTGTACTCATTTGTGTTTAAACTACAGGAATTCTTCATTGTATCAAAATGCAACCTTCTCAGGTGTGGGCACTTGAATAAAGCTTGGACCAAATGCATTTTTTTAGCCAGTTTCAATGAAAAGATGAGAAGGTTTGACACAATCTATGTCAAACCCTCATATACAAATGAAGAAGACAGAAATGGACCAAATGCTGACCAAAAGTTTCCGTACCTCTCCCAGGGCCTGACCATCTCCAGTCCCATCTGCTTTCGATACCTACACACACACAGCCACACACACACACACAAGCACAATGCCTGGTATCAAGCACAATACGAGCTGTCTAAACTTCATAATCACATCTGGTTTCCACAGGAACATTCCATTATATATGAATTGCACACAGATAAGTAACATGAACATTCATTCACTCATGACCATGTAAGCATATGTCCGTGTTCATGAGGCAAGGGGCCACATTTACAAAGGATTCGTAGGGGTTTTATAGATAAAATAATATTGAATTATAATTTAATTAAATATTTGATGAAGTGACCTTTTATTCCAACTCAGTGATCACTTAAGTAGGGAGACCTGCAAGCCAACTTGTTAATGCAAATATTTAATCAGCCAATCATGTGGCAGCAACTAAATGCATAAAAGCATGCAGATGTGGTGGAGAGGTTCAGCTATTTTTCAGACCAAATGTCAGAATGAGGAAAATTTGTGATCTAAGTGACTTTGACTAGGGAATGATTGTTGGTGCCAGACAGGGTGGTTTGAGTATCTCAGAAACTGCTCATCCCCTGGGATTTTCACACACAACAGTCTCTAGAGTTTGCAGAGAATGGTGTGAAAAACAAAAGGCAACCATTAAGCAGCAGTTCTGCAGGCAGGGTCACGTTGCTAATGAGAGAAGTAGAGGAGAAGGGCCAGACTGATCAAAGCTGACAGGAAGGTGACAGTAACGCAAATAACCACACATTACAACAGTGGTATGCTGTAGAGCATCTCTAAATGACACAACGCGTCAAACCTCTAAGTGGATAGGCTACAGCAGAAGACTTAATAAGTCTAGAAAATAAGTCTAATAAATACTTAATAATGTGCTCACTGAGTGTATATCTGCAGATCTATGATACGAAAGCATATGGAAATGCACACCTTGCGACTGGTCTCCAGGAGGTAAGAACTCTCCTCTTTTACTCGTTCCACATCTTCCTGCAGCGTTATAATCCTGTTGTTTGCAACGGCAAGCTGAAAAAGACAAAACCCCACAGGTCTACTGTAAATACACGCTTACCAAGTAAAAGTTTAAAGAAGGTTAATACCAGATAATTATATATTTTGTACAATAATTTTATAATGGTACTATATAAAGATACACGAAAGCGCACATACACTAACTCTGAGTACATAAATATATACATACTTGCTTATGGATGTATATTCATATCACTTTCAAATTGTGAAAATATTTGATATCTGAATATGTTATATGCACATAAACCCACCTCTTCTGTTAACTTTGTATTTGACTTTTCTAGTGCATCAACTTTTGCTTGGAGATTATTCACAGAGGCACTGTTGATTAAAATGAACAAGAACTGGATTGAATAGAGTAGTCAATCGAAGAGAACAAACCAGACAATGTTTCTTTCATCAATGGCAAATGTTTATAAAGGAAATTTAAATACCTCAAATGTCTGTTAAGTTCCTCAACATAATTCTTCTGGTCAAGTATTGCAGTGATCTGTCCATCACTGCAAAATGAGAGAGAAAATATTTCCAAAACTCTGGCAGGAGAAAACAATTGATAAATGTGTATTTACTCTACAGCAGCATTATGAAAAGGCAACTTGGATCCATGTGGACCTACAGCAACATGTGAACAGCAAATTGGATTGAAAGCAATTTGTCAATTTGTCAGACTAACTCGATCTATGTTGATTAGAAATAGATAAAATAGATTGACGTGGACTTAAAGCAACCTATGAAGAAACAAACTGGATCCTTGTGAACTTACCCCTCTGTGCTTTTGCTGCTGTGGCCTCCATCCTTTAGATACATGGAGAAATCGATAACCCCAACCTAGAAGGAAATACGACAGATGAGAATAAAGTCAAATCACTGATCTCAACTGGGCATATTTCTGGGCGTATTTTGTATGTGTGCAGCTATCCAAATAGCTAGCTTTAGTCAAGATACATCCTCAGGGTATCCACGCAGTTATTACCATTCGCAATGAAATCGCAATAATGACAGAATTCGAGATTTGAATCACTGATAATCACCACCCAAAAGCCACCGTATCAGATGGAATCACAGTGAAAAGTAAGCGGAAATCACCTGAGAATCCAAGTCTTCTCCCTTCATACACAGGTTAGCATCAATAACATTCAGACCCACTAACAGCCCAGCGATTACAGCACCCTCCTCCTCCATCATCAATGCATTGGCCTCATAGAATTCACTGGAAGGGGAAAATCAAACGAGCACACGTGAGACACTTTGTGGCGGATTCTTCTGATGTCTCTCATTGTGCACAATGCACTGATACAAGCAGGTGGGATATGGTTTCCAGCAGTACAGTGGTAGGGACGGAGAGGAATTGTGCAGGCACCTCAGCAGGTCCTTCCGGTTGATTAGGGTCTTCATGTAATCTGACAACTTCTTTTGCATCAAGGCAAGACGAAGCCAGGCTCTTCCTCGTCCTATTGGCGTTCTACATGGGAAGCAGTTATCCTTGTTAAAGACATAGCATTGTATATAGCCAACCTAAAATGCACAGGACTCCCAAAACCTCAAATCCAAATGTTTTTTTACACGATGTTGCAGAAGGACCTAAACGTCTGCAGCATGCAGACATTCACACTGAAAGCTTGGGGTATGTTTGTCAGTAATAATAACTCTTTATACAGTATACGTATATGGAACTTTTCATACAATTAACACAGAGGAAAAAAGAACTACATACATTTCATATAGTTAGAGTGTAAATGACTTTATGACCATGCTGAAAATGGCAGATCTATCAACTTAAAATGGCTTACTTGAGTCCAGGAAGATCCTTCACACTGGCTGTGATTTCGCCTGCTTCAGGGGTTAACTTCTCCACCAACTCCAAAGGACCCCAGAAGGACTTATTCTGCCCAAGGAATGTCTTCTTGCCTGAAATAAAATAAAAGTGTAGCTCAGCTTTAAGAAGTTTATATACAGCTATATACACTAACAAATCCACTTTACATGACATGTTATGTGGCTGACACTATCCAAAGCAACTTCTGGTTGATTAGACTAAACAGGGGGCAATCACCCCAGGAGGGGGGCTAAGGGCCTTGCTAAAGGGCCCAACAGCTGTGCTGATCTTATTGTGGCGATACCAGCGATCTAACCACCGACCTCGCAGGCCCAGTCATGCACCTTAACCACGGACGAATATGTAGCACTGATAACATTCCAAGTTGTTGTGTTCCGGTGACATGATTTCAATCATTTTTCTTGTTCACTTTAGCTCCACATTTGGTATGACATTTGAAAAATAGAAAAATAATATTTTCTGCTCTTAACCATTTGAGGTTAAGAGCAGAAAACCTTCCAAAATGCAGCAGCTTGCCTGAGCTGGAAAACATGACAGACCTTTTTCCCCTCAGCAAAATACAACTTAAAAAGTCCACAGCACTCAATATTGTATCAAAGTATTTTGTAACACAGGAGAATAAATGAAATCAGAATATCACATGCAAGACATGTTGTGAAGAAATGGCGGCAGCAGCATACTTTTTAGGCCGTGCTTCAGACAATGTTCCATCACAACGAAGAACTGCTGCAGCGGAGCGTAGTCGGAGTCCAGGGTGCGGCCCAGGTTAAGAGCAGACTCAATAAGGCCCTTTATGCTCAACTTGGCCATGTTCATCAGGTTGAGCCTCTCAATAGTGATGGGGTCTTTGGGGTCTAAGAAGAGAAGGAGAAGTTCATTCATTAAATGATCGTTGGTGGAACTGGAATACATGTCAGATGAACACCCAATAAATCATATGAAAGCGGCATGGAATGCATTGCACTGCATCACTTACAAGCAATGTTCTTCCGTAAAGGGAAAATATTTAAAAAAAGAAAAAATAGGACACAACTGTGTTGAGCATGCGAAAGATAATGCAGAATGTTTGTGCCCCAAGAATAAAGAACAAAATATAGCTGTTTATGGTTCCCATATTAATAGTTACCAACGTTTTCACTCCAAAATATATATTTTAGATAGGATACTGTGTTCCATCTTAAAACACTGGGATGCAAACCAGAAGAGGATAAATGCAAAGCTATCAACACATATTAATAATGTATACCTAAAATAGAACATTACATTACAAACTCCAAAAGGGAACACATTCAGGAGTGTGCCAATGATACCACTGTTCAGGTCATATTCTATTGCTTACGATAACCTTTTTACATACACTGTACACGGCACCCTTTCTGAGAAAAAAGGCCATACATATGTACACACTGCGTCACTGCAACCTATAGAAAAACACAATGCACACTGCATCTGAGATATCTCAACTCAAAATATGTTCAGCCCACAGATAAATAGTATAGAGCATAAGATATCCTATGCCATAACTGCTGGCCAGTGAATTACTCAACGGCAGAAGCCACTGGAATGGCCTGAACATCAGGTTCACTGCTTGTTCACTGCTGACCCAGGGAGTACCCAGGAGTATTCTTAGCTTCTTCCTGTACTCAACAGCCCACCTATGTTCATGTTCATCATCAAAATTAAATAGTACACAAAACAAAAACATATCTTCACATAAGTTGACGTGCAAAGACATGCTCGACTAGCACTGAAAAGCCAGATCGGAGAATAAAGTGGTACAAGCTCTGTATAATGTCACCATCAAAATGAATGGTCCCCTTGATGAAGGTACTACAAGGAGGATTTTTACCCCCTTTGAACAGTCACGTGATCTATTACAAAAGTAACAAAAAGAAATTGGGTGTTTCACAACAAAGACCAAGAGGATGCCACTTGCTGTTTTATTAGCAACCAAGAGGATGGTCAACTGCATTTTCCTCTAAGACTGAGCACTTCCTTTGCAAGCCCTGAACATGCTTACACTCTCATTATGTGGGAGAACAGAAAGAGCATAGTTGATCACAGACTTAACTGTTAAATTATTAGTTGACCCGGAACACTAGCAAACTAGCAAATTAAAAATGACCTAAAATTTAACACGTCAGTGAAAATTGCTTCATAAACAAAAACTGACACTGACAGTTATTCTTTCATTAGCAGCAGCTGTGCCATTGCTGTATCAGGTTGTGCAACTGAATTTGCAACTGAGACCTGCAAATGAGACTTTACAAAAAATACCATTAGAAGCAAAATGAAAGACCGTGAGACATGAGATGTCATTTTGGCAATTATTTTGGATTTAATCCAAACAAAAAAAGGGAAATTGCTAATTTAGGAATAGTGTCACCAAACACAGCCAATATTGTCACCGACATCTGAAAATTAGACCAGCTTACACTATCTTGGCCACAATTTAGATTTAGTAGCAACAAACTCAATTCAGCGGGAGAGACCAAACTGCCTGTGCATTCACTGTTAAACAGAAGAAGCAGGATCTCCGGAAACACAGACCAAACTTGCCAGAGCATCTGATCACATTTATTTTTTCTTTGCCTTCTCAATTCTCTCACAAAAGCATTTGTGGTGAGAAATGATGTGCATGACTGGCAATATGTCAGTCATGTTAATGTAACATTGGCAAAAGTCCCCAAAGCAAACGATGTCATCCATTGGCTCAACCCAAATACTATACTGCAATGTCACATTCAGGTAATGGCAATCACCTCCAAAAATGCCCATGGGTTTTCAAAATATTCTATCAATCACCTGAAAGTTCTTCCCTTCAGAACAAATGAAACATGAATCAAGCATGATCAGCAAGAATCTAGTAAGCATCAGCATGGAAAAACACAATACAAGCTCACTTTTCATCCCGACAAACCGCAAAATTCCAGCTTCATGGGTCAAATCAGAGGCCAAATGTTTGCAGGTTTACATTTTGGTCAAGTTCACATGCACTTCAAAGGAATTATACAGTACTGTGCAAAGGTCTTAGGCACCTGCATAACATTCTGTACAGATAAGATTATTTCCAAAATAATTCAATGAAAGGTCCTAAAAAAACATACTATACATTTTACATTAGATTTTGAGTCATTTGTGACCACCCTTCGACGTTAAAAACTGCATCACTCTGCTCTGAGATAGCCAATGCTGTCCTGCAGTTCTATAAGTAAACTACTACAACTTTAAATAAAGTACAGAAATGTCTCTGTAAAATTAAATCTTTTGGAAAATGAATATTTGGAAATCTCAAATGTATGCTTTTATACTAACACACACAAAAAAATAAACATATACATATATATATAACAAAGTATAGGGTGCCTAAGACTTCTGCACAGATTTAATTTTACAGAGACATTTTTGTATTTAATTTTAAAAAGTAACCTATTACTGTTAGCAATTGACTATTTTTTACATAAAAACTTGATCAAGGCTGTCTGAGATCAGAAGCAAGGAGCCAACCAAAGTCTTCAGAAGAACTGTGGCAAGTTCTCCCACATGCTTGGAACAACCTCCCTGCGGATTGTCTTAGCCAACACTGTCCTGCAGTTCTATATCTCAGAGAAGTGATGCAGTTTTATCGCCAAAGGGTGGTCACAAAAAATATTGATTTGATTCAGTTTTTAACTATTCTGCAAATTACTAAAATGTAACGTAAAATGTATAGTACATTTATTTAGGACCTTTCATTTGAATTATTTTTTAAAGAATCTTATCTGTACAGAATGTTATACAGGTGCCTAAGACTTTTACACATTACTGTATATATAATATTTCCATATGAAAATAACTGGCATTCAAAAGAGTGTTGGTAAATTTGCTCCAACATGGAACTGGGATGTAGGACATTGCTCTTCACAGTGGGAACATTCGTTTGGTAGCTCTGCCGCTCAACTTAATTCCAACTACAGCAGGGACACAGCATGCGGGTGCTATACGGGGAGCTCCAGGAGGAGGAGGAAAGAGGCGCTGATGGTCATGCACGTTTGACACACCCTGAAAAGGGAGAGACAGAGCGATGTGTCACAGGGGATGATGGCCACGGTGATAGTCATGCACGTTTGATACACCCTGAAAAGGGAGGGACAGAGCGATGTGTCACGGGGCACGATGGCCATGGAAGAGCCTGCCCTGCAGACCAGGCCTGGTAATGACACCTGAGATGGTGGGAGCAGGACAATGATGCTGTGATACGCACCTGCAAACTCATCAAGCATTTGCATTTGCTCCACCAAATCTGTGAAATCCTCCCATGAGTCTTTGCAAGGGGAAATGGAAAGGGGACAAAGAAAAAAGAACAAATGATAGAATGTCATGCATACCATGGTGGGAAATAAAAGTAACACTAACAAAATTGGGGCAACAAGTGAGGTGGGAATGTTTATTCGTTTTTTTGTCTGTTTTTTGTTTGTTTTTGTTTAGTTTTTTACGGATGGGGAGGGGACTGCAGCAATCATTCTCAATCATGATTTAGTCTCTTGTGAGTAACAAGGGGGAAGAAGGTTTGAATTGCATATTACAATCCCTGTTCATCTGCATTTTCACCTGTGATACCTGTTTCACTCATTATGTGTGACACAAGTAAGACTCCACCAACCTCACAATCAAAAAAACAATTAAATTGTGAATTGGAAAAAGTATACTTCATTGTACGTCGCTCTGGATAAGAGCATCTGCTAAATGCCATGTAATGTAATGTAATTTAATAGTTGATCCAACGAATTAGCTCACCAATGAACCTTTTACAAAACATGAATGCTTTATTATTTGTTAAGTTCACACATGCATTCAAAAATGCATTTTAGTCCGACTGAAAATCCATAACTACACATTCATCAGCATGGACCTGTCAGAGCAATGAAAAAGGGCTATGGTGCATATTGATGGGACGTTGCCGTAATGACACACAGCTTCTTCTGCTGGTAATCACTACACCAATTCAGCTCTGCCTCAACAGAACCACATTCTTCCAGAAAATACCAAACTACTAAAGTTATGAGCTCATATGTTTCATAAAAGCTGATGGAAATGAAACCCGCGGAAAGGATGTGGTTTTATGTACTGTCCCACACATTTGTACATCAGCTATGTGAAGGGGATTCATCCGATGCATGCTCAGTTGTATTAATGTAAATATAGTTCTTTAATGTACTTTCTCACTACACAAACATTAGTTTGTGTGAGTTGCACATTCCAGTCATAGAAGAGACATCAATACAATGAATTTAAATGGAAATATTTATCGTCTGGGAAATAGTGAATGCACTGGGCTTTTGATTTGGATTCTGTTCACATAAATGAACTCACCGAGCACTTTATTAGGTATTTATTAGACTTTTTTTATTCTTTATTCCACTGTTGTAGCCTATCCACTTAGAGTTATGATGTGTTGTGTGTTCAGAGATGCTCTTCTGCATACCACTGTTCTAATGTGTGGTTATTTGCGTTCCTGTCAGCTTTGGCTAGTCTGGCCATTCTCCTCTGACGTCTCTCATTAACAAGGCGTTTCTATCTGGCTCTGCTGCTCACTGGATTTTTTTAGTTTTTTGCTCCATTCTTTGCAAACTCAAGAGACTAA
This sequence comes from Conger conger, assembly GCF_963514075.1. Lineage (NCBI taxonomy): Eukaryota > Metazoa > Chordata > Actinopteri > Anguilliformes > Congridae > Conger > Conger conger. The sequence goes on from NC_083771.1 coordinate 39,299,859, forward strand.
TGTGCGTGAAAATCCCAGGAGATTAGCAGTTTCTGAGATACTCAAACCACCCTGTCTGCCACCAACAATCATTCCATGGTCAAAGTCACTTAAATCACATTTTTTTCCCCATTTTCCCCCATTCTGATGGTTGAAGTGAACATTAACTGAAGCTCTTGACCCGTATCTAAATGATTGTATGCATTGCACTGCTGCCACGCAATTGGCTGACTAGACAATTGCATGAATAAGTAGGTGTAATAAAGTCCAAATGTTCCTAATAAAGTGCCCAATGAGTGTATATACAGTACTTATATTTATCACATACATGAAAATGGAGGGATACTGGTTAAATGATCTAAACTTCTCATTCATTGCATTACATTACATTAATGGCATTTCTTTCCTGTACTATACTGAAGAATGTAGTAACTTCAACCCTTAATCAACACATAGGAATAAACCAGCTAAATGGTTCAATTGAAAAGACCAGAAGACCAGAAGCTTAGGAGGCTATGACATTTAAAGGTCACCCACTTCTGAAGGTAATCTAATTGGGGTTTACTTAGCAGTACCAACATGTTCTGTTATAAAAAAGTGCAGCACAAGTGAAAGGAAATAATAGTTTGCCTGCTGTTTTTGTCATTGTGTATTACCATGACCTCTGCATTTATAACAACGCAATACAATGAATGACATGTGAGACTGTGGAATCATAATCCTTATATTCCTGGTGTTCTTTATTTGCTGTCAAATTGGCTCAATGGTCTGTCCAGATACAGAAAACAGATACGGAATAACAATGTGTTCCTAGAACTATTTTGAAACAATATGTATCAATGCAAATATGCAAAAAAATAGGGCCTATGAGGACTACAGATTGATTGAATTGTGTTCAGTAATTTCACAAAGGTAAAAATCAAATGAATGTGCCCAGTTCTCTTGAAGGATGAAAAATGCAATTTACTTTTTATGTCATTATATGAGGAGATACCCCTTTTGTTAAAAGGGATAAGTGATTATGTGGATCATAAAATCCATATAAAATGTAAGGTAGCAGATTTTCTGTTCTCCCATCTACTCACAATTGGTTTTCAGTTCAACAGAAAATTAATGCTTCAATTTTGCTTTTAATACCTGATGACATGCAATTCTCTGCTGAAATGTCTGTGAGGAAATACCTCAGAAAGACAAAAGAATATATCCACATATAATTGCATTCTAATTACTTTAAAATAAAGTAAACACATATTTATCTGAAATGTGGCAAAGTATGCCCAGGCCTACTTACTGAGGCAGATGCAGAAACACATGCCACAAAATACTGTCCCTCAGGCAGAGAATACAGCCAACTCAAGGGCTTTAAATATTTCACACATATTTTACAAGGCCTGATTGAACTTGCATAATCAACCCAACCTCATGCACGCCCCTGATGAAACCAATTTTAAAGGTAGTGATGTGCAAATTAATCAAAAGCTACTCCACAACTAAGAAGTGAAGACTGAACCGGACTATGAATTAAAAAAAGAAGTCACATTTCTGAATTTTACTGCCTTGCAAATACTTCAATTCAACGCATTACTAAAAATCTAGACCTACATAGGTTAGATTTTTTAAATAACTGGGTCAGCCGCCATTGTTGTCATACAGCTGTGCTATCACTCGACTTAACTCTGTTGCAATAAAGCAGTTTATCTTCATATACTTATTCTGTGAATGTCAATGAATGAGACTTACACACAGCAGATGTTAAGGAAATGACACCGATGATAAGGGTCGGCGTAATTAAACACAGCACTTCAATACAAGGATTTATTTACAAATGCTGTAATGTGAAGGGCACTGCCAGAAACAACGTGTCACAACTGAAGGGCTGCAGACCTTGGGGGAAAGGGAGGAGCATGGACATTGGGCCAGGAAGGATCTCATGGAACTGGTCAGAATATGGTCAGGCTTCAAAAATAACATCCATCACGTGCTGCAACTTGATTCTGGATGATATTTTAATCAAAGGGAGGACTAAGAGCATTTAGAAATCTACAAATATAAGCAAATTTGCCATGCCGATTTCCTGTATTTACTCCGAATCCAAATTAAATCGCGTTGCTCTCAATACAGTATTTTCAGGACCTGGGTTACATATGTGTAACCATGTCTGAAACCTGAAAAACCTAACATAAAAAAGACAGGACAGTAATAAATGAAGCACTGCTTCCTTCAAAATAGCCTATATCATTTTTCATCATGTCTTCCTAACTAATTCAAACTGCCTATTGACAGCAACTAAATCAATAAATATACCATCTGTGTATGCTATCCTTTTCCACTTCCTCTCCAAGCAGTAAAAAGATAAACAGCAGTAGCCTTTAGTCCAATAACAAAAGTTTATTCCTGGTTCACACATATTTACAATCATCAAAATCATCCGTATTCATGATGATTGTAAAATTAGCCTTCCTAGCTAACTCTGGCACATTCACACACAAAAAATATCGTCAATGTGCTTTACCCTGTCAAATAAACCAGTAAAGGAAACTACCTTTAAAGATCGCAAGCTGATGGGAAGCAGCGATTTTCGGTGCATCCTGCATTTGAGACACAGTGACGCTGTGGCGAGTGGACTGGGCCTCACCCCTCTCAGCAGCAACACCCCAGCACAATAGCAAGCCTACCTTCATGAGCTGGCTCGGGGTCAGGAGTGAGGGAAATGTCGTTGAGCTCTCGAAGACAAAGCCATTCCCCGTCCACGGACACCCGAAAGTTGCAGAGGTAAATGGTTTCTCGGGCAGCCTGCGTGATCTTGTCGGTGGTGGGGGTTGGGGCATCGCTCTGAGGCGTCAGATCAGACATGATGACTCAGCTGGTATGACAACAACACAGAAAGCACACAGTCTCCACAGGGCACAGAACTGAGAAAAGCACCGCCGCCCAGCCAGTAGTCCTCACTCACCAACCGCAGGAAGCAGACGAGGAGAGAAAGCAAGGGCAAAATAAGAGCCAACAGACATTAAACCCCCCAGCGATGCAGCAGGGCTGAAAAGATGCTGTTCTTTCTTTCCCTGCCTCCTCCCTGTCGTACCTCCCACAGATGAGTAAGGAAAAGTCACTGTCTTCACAACAAAGGCTGCCCTGCTTTCACGGCACGCCTTCTGATCCAATCTGAACAGTCGTGAAAGCCTGCTGCTGCTGCTGCTGGTGAAATCACAATCTTCCTCTCCCCTGGTCAGCCTGCTTCATACTAATTGGATTGGCTGTGCGCAGTGCACTGGGTGTAGACCAAAATGGCCGGCTAATGAGCAGTATTGAAGCTCAGTGTCACGTGAGCAGATGGCCTGGAAGAGGGGGGGGAAAAATCCCAAGATGCCTCTCTGATGCTGATGCAGGGATAGCTCATCCGTCTCTCTTGCATCGGATATATTCCCTGCCAGGGCGTGCAAATAACGAAATCGCGGTATTTCTAAGAGAAATGTCCTATAATGTGATTGCTGCAGTAGGGAAAGGCGTATAGAGCGCAGGGTTTAAATGAGCCAGGTTTAATGTGGTGATAGCAGTGCATTTTCTAAATGTTTACATATTAAGAGTGACTTTTTTGTATGAAAGCTTAGACAACAAGAGATTATAATTAAATATTAAGATCATCATCTTTTAATTGACCGCATTGGATCTTTGGACCGCACAACCTATATGTTGATTGAGGCATGAACCATGTTTCCATTCCATTAACAATAAAAATGTTTTAACATTTATTCCACCGTAACTGCTCCAATAAGGAAAATAGGTCTAGTTTGTTTTCAAGTTCTCGTTTGAAACGATGAATACGCTGAAAGCAGATGCAGACTGTATTACTAAATTATTTTATTTGAATCAAGCTGTGAACCATTTCGTCACAGTCACGTTAGCTACGCGAATGCAAGAAAACATACGTGTAGCGACAAATAAACCGAAGAAAGCATAAACTCCGGTCATAAACTATTACAACTAATGCAGCGAATAATTAGCTCAACGCCTGCAGAACGATGGGACCATAACTTAGCTGAAACGCTAATCGGTGTTGCCAGATATTAGTTCAAGTACCATCCATTCCTTGTTCCATTCACGCCTTTAAATGTGAGTATCCATAGTTTCAACCACGCGCAGTTCTGCACGCGTCTAGAACATGTTCTTGCCTCACCATCTTCAGCTGAAGATTTCCCGTCTCAGTTACCAAACTGTTAGACACTTCATATTAGGTTACGTAGCCTAACGTAAATTAATTGAACTTAATGTTTTTATTTTAATTTTATTTTTTTAAATTTATAATTACATTTCACTGTATTGTAGATTTATCGAGAAGCTCATAGTACCTTGGTAACATAAGCTAGATAGCCTATTGTAATACGTTAATTGAGTATATAAATCGATCAGCCACAACATTGAAACCACCTGCTAAAATCTTATTTTTTCATTATTAAAAATGCTTTGAACTCTTTGAACTCTATAAGCATTTCTTACACCTAATATATATGATATGTGTACTTACATAAGCAGATAAGCATAAGTGAATTGCATTCAAAACTTTCATTTTTAAATGCAAATGGGAATCTTGAGAGGTCATTGGGAGGGGGGGAGGGGGGTGCATTTCTTTTTTGTTATTTTAATATCTTGGTACGTACTGGTGTTCATGATACGTCTATCTTAACAGGTGCTGCAGGATCTGTAGAATTTTTCCTATAAAAAATAATAATGAAGACCACCACCATATTTCAAAATACATGGGATCTATTCCTACATAAGTGCAACCCCCTCCCCAAAGAGCTTACAAGATTTCATTTTTTACTTAAAAATTAAAAACTTTACTTAAAAACGTTTTAATGCAATTAACTTCTGGTTATCTGCGTATATAAGTACACATCCATCCATCCATCCATCCATTATCTGAACCCGCTTATCCTGATCAGGGTCGCAGGGGGCTGGAGCCTATCCCAGCATACATTGGGCGAAAGGCAGGAATACACCCTGGACAGGTCGCCAGTCTATCGCAGGGCACACACACCATTCACTCACACACTCATACCTACGGGCAATTTAGACTCTCCAATCAGCCTAACGTGCATGTCTTTGGACTGTGGGAGGAAACCGGAGTACCCGGAGGAAACCCACGCAGACACGGGGAGAACATGCAAACTCCGCACAGAGAGGCCCCGGCCGACGGGGATTCGAACCCAGGACCTCCTTGCTGTGAGGCGGCAGTGCTACCCACTGCACCATCCGTGCCGCCCTATAAGTACACATATCATATAATTAAATATTAAGTGTTTATAGACGTGCTTACACAGTGCAAAGCATTTTTAATCACGAAAAAAATGGTTCAAGCAGGTTGTTCTAATGTTGGGCCTGATCGGTGTATATGTCCGTGGCAAGCGAAACATTTTCGCTGTAAATTCCGATGGGGGAGATGTGTTTATATTGATATGGTCGCAGTTTATCATGGCAACAAACTCACCGTTCTGGGAAAGACCAAAAGACCCATGGCGTAGCAGCCTGCGTCATAGGAAAGCAATATTGTTAGCGCAGTGGGCAGAAAGTTTTGTTTTGTGACGTCACAACATGTCACAAACATACAGGCCACATTAAACGGAATATAAATTTGCTACCAACTCATGTTTGATCATAACATAATACTTGAATGAGACTGATCAAGACCAGTGGAATCGATTAGAAAAATGCGTGGATTTTCAATGTTGTGCTTCTGTCCGGTAGGTGGATAATCTTCGGTTTTCATAATCACATCGTTTTTTAGCATAACTTTTTGAACTCGTTATTCATTTCATGCTATGACACAAGACCTAGGGTAGTATAGTTTAATAAATGGTTTGCTAAAGTAGCCTTAACTGTAACTGATGAAACAGGTGAGACCTGGACTGGTTAACATTGTGTTAGTTGTAGCACCCATACGGGATAAGTTGTGGGAATGCAATGTGTCCAGACGCGTATTCATTCCCCTTTGAACTCACATGAGATGACACTTGACACACTGGGTGTTTTAAGCAAAAAAAAAAAAAAGGGGGTACAAAATTAATAATGCTTGTACATTTTTTGTTTAGCAGTCTCAATATTGGAGGTAAAATGGTTTAACTTTCATAGCAAATAAACATTTTCTCTAATGAAATGTGATTCGCTCACACATCTGTGCACACACACACAATGTTACGGTAAATTGGTTTGGAAAGAGCAAATAAAGCAGTTTTTTCCTGTTACATCCATCCCCAGCTCCAATTCACAACAAAGTAGTGGGACAGGTGGTAAAAAAGGAACTCTTTGTATTTGACATTAACTCACACATTCTGTGATATTCTCATGGTTGTCTAAAGACTGGTATTTGTTGCAGACAAATATGGTTGATTATGCCAAAGTTTGAGAGCTAGACTATCAACACTCATTGATGTTGGAGAAAAAACAGTTACAATCATCCCCTTCATTTCAGGAATGAACTAATTCCGGATTACATACATTTTATATGTTATTAATTTTGTAAAATATAATGAACTGATCACGTCAAAATTTTCATTAGATAACCTCAAGAGGCAGCAATCGTTCAGATAAAATGGGTTTTTAGCCCACAATGACACGTTTTGTGTTAATGACGGAAGCTCCACCTCATTTTATTGCACCCTGCTGCACCCTGCTGTGAGGCAATTCTGTGCTTGTAAGGTCACCTTTGTGCTCTCGGTCGCCCTCTTCTTTTCTATCTGTGAGTGAGGGAATTCCTCTATGCCAGCCCAGTTCTGCTGGTCCTTCTCTAAAGAGGCCACGCCGACTGGGCTTGGTAAGAGGTCTCTCCCACAGTGCTCTGGCGAGGAAGGGGGTGTACCAAGGTGCTGAGACCAGGAGACAGGTGCCCTTCCAGCTCGTCATCCAGTTCAGCCTCTCCTCCCCCTCAACCCAGAGGGGGCACTAGCCCACCTGTGCAAGGGGAGAGGTGAATGGATGGCAGTGAGCAGGATCAGCAGCCATCAGTCCATCCCGTTCACCCCAGCCAGGACACCTGGAGTTGGACTTTACCAAGGAGTACACACCCTTGGATCTATTCCCGTTGACCTTCTCACAGAGTGTGATGCAAACACTTTGCATCAACACTAATAAGAAGGCTCAACAGAGAATAGACCAGGGTGTGAAAACTCCTTGGATCCCAATTAAACTAGGTGAGCTGTATCGGTACTTTGGGGTGCTGATTAGCATGGGCTTTGTGAGGTGCCCTGAGACTCATTTTAAATTTTTTACATTCTTGTCAGTTGGCAGACGCTGTTAATCCAAAGCGATTTACAAGTGCATAGGTTCTTCCACAAGTTAAAGCATGAAATCATCCATAACTAGTCAAATACACATGAAATGTTGTTGTAAACATACAGTCATCATAAGTGCCGGGGGAAATCAGGAGGTAGGACTAAGGTTACAGTTTGAAAAGGTGTGTTTTAATCTGCGTCGAAATAGGGGGAGGGATTCTGCTGTCCTGACAGTGGTAGGCAAGTCATTCCACCACTGAGGAACCAGAACGGAAAACAGGCGTGAACGTGCAGCTTCACCGCCAGGCGCTCGTCATGAGGGAACCATAAGGCGACCAGAGCCGGCAGACCGGAGTGGTCTTGCTGGGGAGTAGGGAGTGATTAAGGATTGGATAGCAGCCTGAAATGCCAACACTAGGACCTTGAATTGGATGCGTGCGGCAATAGGAAGCCAGTGGAGGCCAATGAGGAGCGGCGTGACATGAGCCGACCTGGGCTGACTGGTGATCAGGCGGGCTGCAGCATTCTGGACCAGCTGGAGGGGCTTGATGGCACAAGCTGGGAGACTGGCTAGGAGGGAGTTGCAGTAATCCAGGCGGGAAATTACGAGCGCCTGGACTAGGAGCTGGGTGGCTTTCTCCGTCAGGAGAATAATGTAATGTAATGAGATGACGGACACGGCGTATATTGTAGAGGAAGAACCTGCAGGTTCTGGCAGTGGAGGATACTTGTGGAGCCAGGGTGAGGCAGTTATCAAGAGTCACATCAAGATTCTTGGCCGTATGGGAGGAGACTCGGGACTATTGAGACTCGGGACTATTGCAGCCATGTGTGGTGTTACAGCTTGCCGTTCCCTCGCACGGTCTTCAGTAGAACCAGGTTCGAGGCTATCTCCTGGGCGCTGCATCAGTGACCCTGATATGGATGGGTGAAACAAGGCGTTGAAGGGCACAGAGGGGTACGACCGCCTTTTCCGGTTGCGTCCGCTCATTGATGTAGTGGCTATTTGCAGGGCTTTCTACCAGTCGCGGCAGCAACTTTCCATTGATGAGAGGAAAGTCACCCACTGGAAAGGGCCTGAGCCATGATGCGGTGATAAGCCTCCTGACTACCTTGGAACAGGGTACCACGTGTACGTGGACAACTGGTACACCAGCACTGCCCCGTTCCAGGAGCTGCGTGACGTGAGGTTTGGCTCCTGTGGGACCTGCAGGGAGAACAGGAAAGGTTTTCCTGTTACCAAGGTAAATGACATGCCCAGGAAAGCTGAGAGGGTTACAGTGAAGTGGATCAAGATTCTATAGAAGATAACTATAGAACGAGCCGCTTCTACTCAACTTTCTTCCTTCTTTTCTAACAACAACCTGCTAGACCCCCATCAGTCTGGCTTCAGATCGGGCCACTCGACAGAGACTGCGCTCCTCTCCATCAGTGAGTCACTTCATGCCGCACGAGCAGCCTCCCTCTCCTCTATCCTCATTCTTCTAGATCTCTCTGCTGCCTTCGACACTGTGGATCACTCCATCCTCCTGTCTGCCCTGTCAGCAACGGGCATCTGTGGCACAGCCCTGGACTGGATTGAGTCCTACCTCTCTGGTCGCTCCTTCCAGGTTGCCTGGGCTGGTTCGGTATCGACACCTCGGCCCCTCGCCACAGGAGTTCCCCAGGGCTCAGTCCTTGGCCCACTTCTTTTTTCTCTCTACACTCGCTCCCTTGGCCCTGTGATCACTGCACATGGGCTATCCTACCACTGCTATGCGGACGATACCCAACTCTTCGTCTCGTTCCCGCCATCTGATATGCAGGTTTCAGCCCGTATCTCTGCTTGCCTGAGGGACATCCAGAGCTGGATGGACAACCACCATCTAAAGCTCAACCCAGGTAAAACTGAAATGATATTCATCCCTGCTAATACCTCTCCCCATCTGGATCTCTCCATTTCTCTCGGGGATACCACACTCACTCCGTCACCCAGTGCAAGGAACCTCGGCGTGGTGATGGACAGCAGACTGTCCCTTTCCGAGAACATTGCGGCGGTGACCCGGTCTTGCAGGTTCTTCCTATATAACATACGGAGAATCCGCCCCTTTCTCACCCCCTACTCGACCCAGCTCCTGGTCCAAGCGATGGTTCTGTCCCGCCTGGACTACTGCAATTCCCTCTTGGCTGGCCTCCCAGCGTCCGCCATCAGACCCCTCCAACTCATCCAGAATGCAGCAGCTCGTCTGGTCTTCAACCTTCCCAAATACTCACACGTCACCCCCCTGCTTACTTCCCTCCACTGGCTGCCTGTCATGGCTTGCATCAAATTCAAAACATTGGTGCTAGCCTTCCAAGCAGTTAAGGGGTCTTCCCCAGCTTATCTGCAAAAAATCATCAGACCCTACACCCCTGCCAGACCTCTTCGTTCAGCCTCCACAGGCCGCTTGGCACCTCCCCCTCTCAGAACCTCCACCTCACGCTCACGACTACTGTCTGTTCTGGCTCCACGGTGGTGGAACGAACTCCCCGTTGAGGTCAGAACTATAGAATCTCTCCCCACCTTCAAGCACAAGCTGAAGACGCACCTCTTCAAGCAGCACCTCTCCCCATCCCTCCCTACCTCCCTGTGAACCTTAATTGTTGTCTCTGTGACTTGCTTTGTGTATCGGTATTTTTAGTTGGCTAGGTAAGCAGTGTTTGGATAGTTAACTTTGGTGACTTTTGCTCTGTTTGTTTGTTTGTTCAAAAAAAAAAAAAAAAGAAAAAAAAAAGGCCCTTGTCCTTATCTTTGTTGTACAGGTAGCAGTTGAAATTGTACTTACCTCTAGGGTCTTTCAGCGAACTTATCCCTGGTTATGGGTATGCACTTTGTTGTACGTCGCTCTGGATAAGAGCGTCTGCCAAATGCCAATAATGTAATGTAATGTAATGTGGCAAGGTCAGATGCTTGTAAAACCCCACGCTAACCCAACAACGGAATTTAGCACGGGCCGAAGGTATTTGCATGCTTGTCCTTCTGGTGTTGCTGGAAGTATATTAGTAGGGTTAAATAATAATGACCGCTATGCGGAGAGTCTAGATCAGCCAATGAATAAACCACGTTACAAAGACAGTAGTACCACTCTGCCTTCTACTCTTTACTGGTCCGGGCTGACCAAGAATCTCCACAATAGGGCCAATACATTTACCTTTGTTATCTGACTCCATTTAAGATATAATTTAGAAATTTGGGTTTGAAACATACGCGAACCTCGGGAGTGATTACACTACACCCTTATCTCAGTCTCTCTAGATGCGGACATTCTTGGGAGCCAATGGTCTGAATCCCCCAAAGGAAGTCCGAATCAGAGAGTTTACTGGAGATACCTGGAGAGAGATGTATTTGAGAGTTTTCGTGACAACCGTATTATGTGATAAATATGTTTTGTGCCTCTCATGGTAATATACCTTTTGGATAAACCTGATTTGGGTGAATTAAAGGAAAGGAGACAAAACCCCAGATTGCTTGGTTTCTTCTCCTTTTCTCCAGGCCTTTGTTCTTGACCCTAAAAATGGGTCACCCATCTGGATTTTAGAGCCAAACCCCCACCAGGCAATGAGACCTTGGTCAGGGGACTAAAACAAATGGCTTCTACAGAGACAGCTTTTGCCCAGTTTCCCCTTGGCTCCTGGATGGTTATGATATCAAAGGTTATGATTAAAGTTATGATTACAAAAACTAGACCATTACACCAGTCGCAGTGAACACACACTACTATATTCTGACCTGGGATTATCATGAAATGTCTTTATTCCATCTCCAGTATTCCTGTGCTCAAACTCTGCAAGGAATGTGAGAGAAGGGGGGCTCCCCAGGGGGCCCAGGAAGACTCCTCCAGGAATCGTTCCCTAGTTCTCCCCCACAGGCATGGGTGCCAAAAGGTGGGGGCTAACGATGCATGCTCTAGGGGGGGAAAGTCAGCAAGCTGACCAGCGCATGACACCAAATGTTAATTATTTCCAGCTTTCCAGCCATGCTGTATGTAAAATTGATGGACACAAGGGAGGTCAAGATGTGTTCCACAATCTACATGGCGTTCCAGGGGGACACCACGGTGCAAAATGTGCGCAGCACTGAGGGGACTTGGTCCACCTGTCGTGTTCCAGTTCCAGGTTCAGTCAGGGAGTACAACAGGTTCATGGGAGGCGTGGACTTGTCGGATGCCCTGCTGAAGTACTGCAGCATCCGGAGAAAAATGGTAAAATGGTATAAGGCTTTGCTGTTACACTTTATTGATTTTGCGGTGGTGAACAGCTTCCTGTTGCATAAGGAGCTTGCAGCACAGAACATGTGCAGACCCCTCACTCACAAGCGCTTCCAGGAACTGTCAGTCGAGCAGCTGGTCGACTTTCAACCTGGAAGGGCGTCTGCTGCTGCTATTGCTCCTGTGTCATCACCTGGTCCAGCTCCTTCTGTGTCTCATGCTCAGTGTGTCTCCCCAGGTCCTTCTCGGTCTGCTGCACCAGACTCCGCTTCTTCTGGTGCTGGTGCCTGTGCTTCTGGTCCTGCTACTGGTGCTGTGGGTCTAGCAGGTGGATTTGGTTGCCTCCCAGTCCCCATCTGTGACCCTAGCTCAGTGTCTAGATCCAAGATTGCAACAGCGAGCAGACCGCGATGTGTGCATTGCACTGCGAAACGTGAGCATACCATAACACCCTGGAAATGCTCCCAGTGTGATGTACCTCTCTGCCTGATCCTGGACCGGAACTGCTTTCAGGCATGGCACATAGACATGGCATATAGACAGGAGGCAGACAGGGCAGCTGCACTCACCCACCCATTACATTTGCCTTGCCTTATTGTGTCTTTTTTTTTCTCAAGTTTTCTGACCCTGCAAATTTATGATTTTTAAAAAATTCATTAACCATTTTCAGAGAGCAAGGATCTTTTTATTTGCTACAGCAGGGGTGTTTTTATTTCTAAGGAAACTGGGGGACATTTGTTTTCATTTCTTTAGCAGTCCAGTGCATATATTTATTGACATGTATATATATATATTGCATATAGTTATTGTATGTTCATATTATGTATATAGTTTGCCTCCTAAAACGCAACACCAACGTCCCCGTCGTAGGAGGTGGGAACCAAATGAAGGACAAGGCTGGCAAGCAGTAATGTCTAGTTCCTGTGAAGACCTGTTTGCATATACCAGAGCAGCCCCTTACAATTGATTGTGAAAAATGTCATTTCACTATTCGATTTTCCAAGGCTCTTTCACACTTGGTGCAGACTTGTCTCGAATTTTAGCAATAAAGGCTGTAGGGACTACAACTTCCACATTCCCACAGGAAAATTCCGCGACGTCCACCACGAATGACGTCTAACTTGGTTCAGCCAATCCCCTAATGGCGGGAGCAATACACTTTCCTGTATATGAACAAGACACGTTCTTGGGATCTCTCTCTTCTCTTCCCTTTCTTCATTCCCTTCCTAACTTCCCCTACTAATTCCCGTTAGTTTATCTGTTCTGTGTTTGTACGTTGTTTAATAAATATATTTTATTAAACCCCGGTGTCCGTTTTGGAATCACAAAGACATGAGAGCCGAGTTAAAGCAGTCTTTCGAAGAACTTCCAACCTTCAGGTTATCGGTATGTTCAATCATTAATATTGGTTATTTTAATTATTAATTGAAATACTAAATTTGTGGTTGGATATTTCTGATAACAGTAATTTTATGAGACTGATTACTTTTTGCAGTTATACTGCAACATAACATTAACTGGGGCCCCGGTTTCGTAGAGAGTAAAATCCCTACGTTATTTGGGGCCCGTGCGAGGACCCCACATAATTTGGAGCCCCGTGCGAGGACCCTACATAATCTGGAGCCCCGTGCGAGGACCCCTACAAGGCAGAATCTTCCAGAATATCAGACTTTATTCTTCACGCAGACCATAAAGCCGAGGTGACTTAACATCATTTGGCTACACATCATATTTTATACAGTTTCAAACAGGCTTGTTCCCTCCCACCAGGTGTCTCTCTCCCACCCATCACAATGGTTTCTCAATATGTGATAAGGATAGGTAAATTCTGATTGGTTAGCATCATAAGTGTAAAAATTCAAAAATATGTTTATTCACTCCACAACTGCCTGGAGAGCCCCCTGGACAGCCTGGAAAGGTTCCAACTCCCCAGAGCCCTTGTACTCCTAGTGGTCCTTTTTACGTCCATACAGACAGTGAATAAGATACAGTGAATAACTAACAGTGAGTGTGGCTCAATTAATACAACAGTAAAACTTAATACAACACTATACTTTCACACATCCACATGGGTATATATTGTCTATGCATGTCTATTTATCACATTTTTCTGGATCTAAGTCCATTTTACCAATCATGAGTGCATATATTGATTTCAAAAGTGTGGCTACCAATCACATTGTCTATATTGATTATGACATTATTAGGGCATTTGATATGAGTGCATATTAGGTACATATTACCATACAGGTATATGATCCATTTCATTTCAATTTCCAACAACACCAGCCGGCGCTAGCAACCAACTATGAACAGCAGGCCCTAATACTTCACTCACGTACACAGTTGAATGTCCACCCCTTCACCATTAAGCAACATCACTCATTCCTGACCAGTGAACCGGACCCTGTCTGAGCCCATGGCCATGAGCACTGGTGCCCCCAGGGTTGTGTTAGGTTTTATTCAGCCTGTACAGTAATGAATTTACCAGTAGCACTGGTAACTACATGGTCAGGTTCTTGGATGACACAACCATCATAGGTCTCATGTTGAATATATACTTTCAGTTCAACATCAGCTAATGGCTCTTCGTTCATTCATTCAATTGCTCTTTTGGCTCACTCATTTGTTCAGTCGTTCAATGCCTCTTTTGGCTCACTTGTTCATTCAGTCATTCAATGGCTCTTTTGACTCACTCATCTGTAATATTGTGCACGTCATTTATCTTACACAATATTACATTATTTAACAGACATAGAATTCAAAAGATGGTCCACATCGGTAATAGTAATAGTAATAGTAATAAGGAACAAAAATAAAAGGTTATTTTTACTCACGTGATTGTCTTTCTGTTAACATACATTGTCAATTAAGAAAATTACCCTTACAGTACGTATGGTCGTTCATTTGTGGTTGTTTGATTGGCATTTCGGGAAGCCTATCGGCTTAATCACACAATACTGTCCTGATAAGTAGCCATTGGACACTGTGCATCTGCCCATCACTAGTAGCTAGTCCCTGACCAGGAGCGGCGCCAGGATTCCATGATAGGTCAGGCCTAGAAATTTCATGGGCGAGCCTGTTCACAAAAAATAGAAATAAAAATAAAATTACTAATCATATGCATACACGCATTATACATTGGCTTTTGTAAATAACGCATTCAAACCCAAAGCGTAATTATATATTTTGTTCTTGCTGTAGCCGTTTTTGTTCATAATTAGGGTGAACATATTCCCAGGGGCTGAACACGGGAATGGGATAAAATACATAGCGGCCACTACAATTTGCACAATATTAACACCAGATTAATGTAACTTCTTTTTTAATCCAAATACTGGCATTAAAGTTTAGTTTCGTTAGGGCAGATGAAAACCTAGGTTCATAAAGTTTCTGTCATGGTGGGAGGTAGTGACCGATTTTGGCGACCAGAGGGCAGGGGCTCATTGTTTTCACCTGGCCCTCATTAGTGCCAGGGGAGCCTACCTCCTGAGAGTATTTAAGGCCAGTACTGACAGTCTATCGACGATTTAGTGTCAACTGTTCGCTCTGGCACAAAGCTGGTAAGCACAAGGTAGACTCAGTGATTGTTGAGTCAGGTAATGTGCTGGTTTGGGTTTCTGATACACTTTGCTAGCCTTCCAAGCAGTTAAGGGGTCTTCCCCAGCTTACCTACAAAAAATCATCAGACCCTACACCCCTGCCAGACCTCTTCCTTCAGCCTCCACAGGCCGCTTGGCACCTCCCCCTCTCCGAACCTCCACCTCACGCTCACGACTACTGTCTGTTCTGGCTCCACGGTGGTGGAATTAACTCCCCGTTGAGGTCAGAACTGTACAATCTCTCCCCACCTTCAAACGCAAACTGAAGACGCACCTCTTCAAGCAGCACCTCTCCCCATCCCTCCCTACCTCCCTGTGATCCTTAATTGTTGTCTTTGTGATTTACTTTGTGTTTTGGTATTTTTAGTTGGCTAGGTATTAGCAGTATTTGGATAGTTAAGTTTGGTCACTTTTGCTTTGTTGTTTGTTCATTTGTTGTTTAAAAAAAAAAAAATAGGCCCTGGTCCTTATCTTTGTTGTACGGGTAGCAATTGAAATTGTACTTCCCTCTAGGGTCTTTCTGCGCACTTAGCCCTGGTTATGGGTATGCACTTTGTTGTACGTCGCTCTGGATAAGAGCGTCTGCCAAATGCCAATAATGTAATGTAATGTAAAAAAGAAAAATGTAAGGAAGGTGTTCAGTTCGCGAGTGTGTGTACACTGCTGACGCCTTCCTAATGGTTTGTTTCTTTCTTTTTTATTTTCGTGCTTGTGTGAGCCTGTGGTTGAGGGACAATTTTTTATTTTCGTGCCTAGTCTTTTTCTAGGTTGTACTTTTATTTTATCCCCGGTCTGGGGCTTTTAGTGCTCACCTTTAAGCACTTATTTTGGTTGGGTAGTTCGCCCTGGTTTTTAAGGGTCGTTTTATTTTCTTATAGTTTTGGGCTTTATTTCTGATTTGGTCTGAGTTTTCATCCAAGTTATTTTCTGTTCCTCCCCCTGTTCCGGGAGTAGTCCCCATTTGTATTTGTATAATCCATGTTCCTTTATCTTCCGGGATTTTGTGGCGATCACGTTAGCGTGTCAGTTTAGAAGTCCATTCAGTGTACCTGAAACTGCGTCCATGCAGCACCAAATGGTAAGCATACTGTCCTTCACTGGCATATATTGTATCTGCCTCTGTGTTTTGTCGCACAAAAACAATCTGACACACTAGTAGGCCTAAGTAGACTTACTTAGTTCAGCGTCTAAGATGTTGAATGGTACGTCAACGTCCTCTGTGAGCAATCGAAAAATTAGTTCCATACCTTTGGCAAAAAACCTTACTTTTTAAACAAACACACTCGCATTTGTGACATGACACGACACTGCTGCAACCTCCGTTTCCTTCGCGTTCAGCTAAAAATTGTTGTTGCTTAGCCACGGCACAGCGAGATGGATGAAACTATGATTAATAAGTTTGGTGGTTGTGGCAAGTTGTATAAGTAAGCTAACACGGAATTCACTCTTTTGTGCATTAGATGACCATAACACAGCGATTATCCATTCAGAATAACCATGCTAATCACCAGGCACAAAAATACGGACATTTAGGTCTGTGCGTGAAACTGATGTGGACCATCTTTTGAATTCTATGTCTGTTAAATAATGTAATATTGTGTAAGATAAATCACGTGCACAATATTACATTTAACAGACATAGAATGCAAAATATGGTCCACATCAGTATATATATCTATATATCCCCTCGGACACATTCTGTTGAACCCAGCCAGTATTGTGTATCTTTTACTTTCAGTTTCCATTCCCTTTATGGACAAAGTTTGTGGATTAAATGTGTGGTTGCTGTTAGGTTCACAACCTTCCTGAAAATCCCCTTTCTTCTGAAGGCTGTAAAAACCCAGTTTGGCAGCTTTCACTTCTGCAGAGCCTGAAAAGATTCCCTTTCTTTGTCACAGGATAATTTACATGTTTAACTCAAGGAGTTCACTCAAAGACATACATGTCAAGTTAGGTACACTCAGGACACAGAACTGGAGTTGGCCTCCGGATGCTGCACTATGGCTGCCCACTACTCTGAAGTAACTAGGATGGGTCATTGCAGAGGACAAATGACACCACAGGGTCAAATAAAGTATATCTCAGTGTCTTAGAACATGTGTTTTAGTTTTTTAAAGAATGCAAAATTACCAGCAATTTCTGGACAGTGGACCTATTAAGTCATAAAAACTCCCTCCTGCTCTCTTGTATGTCAAAATTCCTATAATTCACCCTTAATATTCATAATTAAGCAATTTACATAATTAGCCCTTACATATTTACAGTCCTATTTGAATTTCAAGTGTTAAGTTAGGGCCGATAGGCTTCCCGTAATGCCAATCAAACAACCACAAATGAACAACCGTACGTACTGTAAGGGTAATTTTCTTAATTGACAATGTATGTTAACAGAAAGACAATCACGTGAGTAAAAATAACCTTTTCTTTTTGTTCCTTATTGTTGACCACTTTCTGAATTAATGCTTACTAGGAGTCTTTCTCTGGCTCTCTCCCAGCAGACAGACAGCCTTTGACCTTAATGTCTCTGCTTCTCCTAGAAGGGGGTAGCTAACTCTGCTTTGCCTAGAAGGGGGTAGCTAGCACATTGCGATCTTACAGTAAGGTCAACAAGGGGTATTCAGAAGACAAAATACTGATCAGGCCCCAATTAGTGAATTCAAATGGATAAAGCTTCTGTGTATTGTTGCATGAAAGTGAAAGAATCTCTGCTGTGACTTTCACCCACTTTTTTTTTCTTTATAAAAGCACATTTCCGAGAAATGGGAAATTCTTTCATAAAAGAAGAACCAGTGTGTGTGCGACAAAGGGGAAAATCCCTCTCTATGCCAGAGCAGAGTTGCATCATAGGATCTGCTCTGCACAGCTGATATAAATACAGCTGAACTCTTCATTCATTCACAACTTCATCTCTTCAGCTGTCAAGACCCACAAAGAAGAGACACCTCACCTGCAAGAACCATGAGATCTACTGCTTTCATCCTGCTGGCCTGCCTGCTGCTTGTAGATGTTAGAGGTAATACATTTGAAATAAATGAGATAAAAGGCCTGTTCATTTGTGGTTTAGCGGAAGAACATTTTAAAAAATCTATTTCACTGACAAAACTATGATTCAAAAGAGCTGTAGACAGCAATAACATTTGGTTTTCTGCTGATAAGAAAACTGAATCTTGAATATCAATATGGATGGGGTTTGTTCAATTTTTGAGATTAACATTAACATTAGTTTCCACAAGGTTCAAAGCTTAAATGTGATAAAGTTGTTTTCCCCCCCTCAAGGCATGGCGATATCTTCCAGGGGTCGGTGCCTTTGCATGGATGCTGGTGTGAACTTCATTAAACCCAAACTGATTGAGAAGGTAGAGGCCATGTATCCCAGCCCATCCTGCCAGAACCTGGAGATCATGTAAGGACATTACGCTGTTCTTCCCTCTCAAGACTAAAAATCTGCGCTCAAAGAATGACTTATGATTGCATTCATAGACAAGAGTTTAGCACATTAACACATTGTGTTTTCTATGTTCATTCAGTGTTACCTTGAAAGGAAATGGAAAACCGTTGTGCTTGAATCCAGCCTCACGGTTTGCCAAGAACTTCATCAAGGATGCACAAGAGTAAAAGAGGTAGGGTGAACTTTTATATATTTTACTGTTCATTCTATATTCAGATAGATTGACCTTTACAATCATTTTATTCTGTTATTATGATTGATGTTGTCTTGCGGTAGATTGTTTTATGGATTTTTAGAATAACTGTCAGTAATCCAGTGCTTTTGCTATGTGGTTAATTACATTTGAATGTCTTTTCAGGACCCAGAAGTGAAGTTTTGGACTTCCATTCATAGCAACCATGAGCAAGTTCTGCTGTGAGAAGACGTACCTCTTTGTAACCATTATGTTACCAAGCAGTGATAACATTTACAATGAATGCACTGAAATGTCAATATTGGAAAATTGAAATATATTCAATATTGTGTATGTTTCTAAAATGTAAAGAAAGATGAAGCTAACCTTATATGCCGTTTGTATATCAGTTTGTATATCTATGTTTTTTATGTTAAGATGTTTTTTATACAAATGTGAATAATTGTCTTGTCAGCAGATGATATATTTTTGTTTGCCTTTAATTTTATTGTGTTTTTGAATATTGACTCTTTCAAATGACTTACTGTGTTATTTAAGATTTCATGTGAATAAAACATTAAATGTACCTAATTTACATTCATAATGTGAGTTTGACTTGCTGGATGTGGAGGGAGGAGAGCTAGGCAATCATTTCATTTTCAGGTTTTTCAGACACATGGAAACATACAGTACCTAGTACACATACAACTAAAACTTTACTGAGGCAATTAAAACATTAACCAAACCAAAATGTGGATATCTCACTTCATTAAGTTTAAGCCAATTTAATCAAAAAAATATTATATTTCTGTCGGCCCAATGATTGTTAATATGGAATATCGAACATTCTTTTAAAATGTTGTCAATTATTTATATACATGCGATGTGACTGTAAACATGGGCTTAAAAAATGAAAAGTGAGTCAAATGAAAAGGAAATAAAAACAGCAACAAAACACTATCCGTTTTCCAGACCCCTTTCTCCTTTCCATCCATAAATCAACATGGAGGGGTAGTCAAATGCACCTCCAAAGGTCAGCTGACTAGCTGTCACTGGTGCACCTGTATAAATCAATCACATCACCAAGATAATACTTGAGAGGAATATAGGTGTGGTTCTTAAAACTGAGTGCACAGTATGATGTACAGTCCACCATCGTATCTGCAACCACCAGTTCAGTGGCTTGAGCAAGGTTTGGCACCTCAATTTCAGAAGAAAGAAAATCATGACAGAAATCTACAGTGTCATAAATCTGATATTCAAAGCAATACAATGAATAATTTACAATGAATATGTCTTTTATGAGCCAAATATAGGGGTACCTTCCATTTCTTTAGTTACAATCACTGACTTCTGGCATGTATACTTATTGCCATTTAGCTCAAGCCATTTCACAGACACCACATGATGGACCTTTTCTACACCCAAGAAGTCTCTCATTTTATCCTGCACATATTGCATATTTCTCATTTCAGATACTGGACCCATTATGGTCTCCTTTGAAAAAAATGGGTGCGCCACATTGCTGACATTTTTACAACACTGCAACACCTGATTGTGCTTGACCAAGGACTTGCAAACATTCTTGAAATTTAATCTGGAAGACCACTGTTTGAAAAAACAGTGCTTGAATTCAAATCTCATACACATATGCCTCACCATCGGACCTAAAGCTTTAATCTCTGCTGGAACATGTAACAAATAATGTTGTTTTGGTGTTATATTGTTCTCAGGAATTAACTCTAATGTGAATCAAATGTTGCTTAATAAGTACCTAAAGGTTTGCTATAGTTCCAAGAGTTATAACAGGTGCAAACAGGATCCGAACTATTTCTATTAATTCAATAATAACTTCAATATATGCATTCCTTTCACAACTATCCAATACAAATGGTAAAATCTTAAGGACGACAAGCATTTCTCCAGAAGATTGCCTCAGTTTGTTGTCGTTTCATGATAATGTGGTGACAGTAGTAGGGCAAGGTTTGTCTCGGATATCAACTGAGTATGGGTATCTTAAAATGGCACCGTTGAACGTGTCCAAGTCCAGCTGCCCGGACAGCAGAAGAAAATACATGTCTTTTTTTTTTTCACACAGTTTAGTGAGTACATTTTGGTAATTGCTGAAGTTGGACACATTCTGTTGAACCCAGCCAGTATTGTGTATCTTTTACTTTCAGTTTCCATTTCCTGTGCGGACAAAGCTTGTGGATTAAATGTGCGGTTGATGTTAGGTTCACAACCTTCTTGAAAATTCCCTCCCTTTCCTCTGAAGGCTGTAAAAACCCAGTTTGGCAGCTTTCGCTTCTGCAGAGCCTGAAAAGATTCCCTTTCTTTGTCACAGGATAATTTACATGTTTAACTCAAGGAGTTCACTCAAAGACATACATGTCAAGTAAGGTACACTCAGTACACAGAACTGGAGTTGGCCTCCGGATGCTGCACTATGGCTGCCCACTACTCTGAAGTAACTAGGATGGGTCATTGCAGAGGACAAATGACACCACAGGGTCGAATAAAGTATATCTCAGTATCTTATGCATTTTAGTTTTTTAAAGAATGCAAAATTACCAGCAATTTCTGGACAGTGGACCTATTATGGCATAAGACAAATTGTGGCAAAAAACTCTCTCTCCCCCTCCTTCTCTCTTGTATGTCAAAATTCCTATAATTTACCCTTAATATTCATAATTAAGCAATTTACATAATTAGCCCTTACATATTTACAGTTGTAAAACCCCACGCTAACCCAATGACGGAATTCAGCGGGGGCCGAAGGGGGTTTTGCGTGCTTGTCATTCTGGCGTTGCTGGGAGAACATTAGTAGGGTTAATTATTATCCTCCATACAAGAACAGAGCACAATTATGTTTAAGAATATACTGGGTCCGTTGCCATGGGTCGGATATGGATTGACCTGCCCCATATCCTGCTTACAGCTGGCCAGAAACGGATCAGTACAATTCTCAATATTCTCCGTTCTGAAACGGGGCCGTATTGTACGCTTAGTGGTTACTATAGTTTTACTCGTTTATCTGACTCCATTTAAAATATAATTTAGAAATTTGGGTTTGCAACTTACGCGGACCTCGGGAGTGATTACATTCGACTTGTACCTGCGCCACCATTACTAAATATATGTTCTCGCGATTAACATTATTGCTGAAATCTCAGTTCGGTGTAGAACTCAGAGGCTGAGGGTCCAGTAAACACAATACATGCAAACCTGCCATGATAGTTGCGAGCCCAGGTCGGCGTAGCATTAACTGGGCTCCTTAGAGCTAATTTGACAGGAACCAGCACCGTAATGCCCAGGGGTTCCCTTCGCGTCAAATCACAAGAGCCGTGCGTCCCCCGACCCTTTAATTGGCAGAAACTTGCTGGCCTCGAAGCTTAGAACTCTCACATATGTGCCAAACTGCCGATCGGTCAGTCTTTGGCCCCCCTTTTCCCCTTCAATATTCAGTTGTAATTTAGGCTGAAAAGGTACAAGATGAATTAGAGTCATGGAGATCATGCAAGTTACAAACAAAATAGTTTATTCGCAGACAGGTAGGTTATTAGCTTTAAAATATCACAATCAATTACAAAATACACAAATTAAGAATAGAGATTATATATTATAGTAAATAATCATACCTACCCTGCTTGGACTACACACAAACACAGAGTATAGAATATGCCGTGTGGAAAGTCGAATACGATCTCTCGCTGCTACACATACATACATACATACATACACAAGACATGTTGTGTGGGAAGTCGAATACGATCTTCCTGATACTTACATACACGTACAATATGCTGTGTGGGAAGTCGAATACGATCTTCCCAGATTGGTCTGCCTCCCTTGCTTTTATGCCAAATCATACGTTTGGAACCAGGCGGCAGTGCCATAAATCAACCTGGAGGGGTGGTCAAATCTGGAATTTAGACGCCCACCGTTGGGGGTTGTTGAGTAGGGAAAATGAGATGATTACCAAGAGAGGACGTGTAGGTTTTCCCTTGGGTTACTGAAACTATAGTTTATTAAATTCCATTTGGTATGAAATGTATCTCATCCAATTCCTTGATTTTATCAGATCACATCCATACCAAACAGATTACCCTTATGTTTTATTATGTTGCAGTTATCATGAAACTTCCCTCCTGATTATCCATTTTACATGCAATTCCTGTTACCATTACATGAGACTAAATGCAATAATACAAGGATCACATGGGCAATGTTTTCAAGGTATTACTGGGTCTATTTACTATCTTAATAGCAGTTCTGAATATTTAATCTAGGAGAGCAGTCACTGGTGTAATGACAGCAGTGCCCAAATGAGGGCACTGTGGCATTGTCCGAAGTCTTCCCCCTTGGAAGTGACCAGGTATGGGGTCACAGGGAGGTCACCAATGTTCGGGAGGATTCTTTTCCCATGACGCAACTGGCTTTGGACCACTCATACATCTTAACTCCCCAACAGGTAGTCTAAACAACATTGAAACCCCAGCTCTCAGGCCCCTCACAAATGGCAGCCCTTCCTGACCTTAACCACTATGCTACAGGCCGCCCCATCATATCTATGAATGCTGTAGTTGGGAGTTTTCATGATAACTGCATTATGCTGTGAATATGTATTTGTGCCTCTCATGGTAATATACCTTTTGGATAAACCTGATTTGGGTGAATGAAACAGGCATGTGTGCCAACGGTGGGGGCTAACAATGTATGCTCCAGGAGGGGGAAGTCAGCAAGCTGACCAGCGCATGAGACCAAATGTTACTTTTGACTGGTTTACACAGTCCTATTTGAATTTCAAGTGTTATGTTAGGGCCATCAACCCAATCAGTGAATTCAAATGGATAAAGGTTCTGTGTATTGTTGCATGAAAGTGAACGCATCTCCGCTGTGACTTTCACCCACTTTGCTTTTCTTTATCAGAGCACATTTCCGAGAAATGGGAAATTCTTCCATAAAAGAGGAACCAGTGTGTGTGCGACAAAGGGGCCTTTCGTGGCACTGTGCCAGAGCAGAGTTGCATCATAGGATCTGCTCTGCACAGCTGATATAAATACAGCTGAGCTCTTCATTCCTTCACAACTTCATCTCTTCAGCTGTCAAGACCCACAAAGAGGAGACACCTCATCTGCAAGAACCATGAGATCTGCTGCATTCATCCTACTGGCCTGCCTGCTTCTTGTAGATGTCAGAGGTAATACATTTGAAATAAATGAGATAAATGACCTGTTCATTTGTGGTTTAGCTGTATGATTCAAAAGAGCTGTAGACAGCAATGACGTTAGATTTTCTGCTGATAAGAAAACTGAATCTTGAATATCAATATGGATGGGGTTTGTTCAATTTTTGAGATAACCATTACTGTATGTTCCACAAGGTTCAAAGCTTAAATGTGATAAAGTTGTTTTCCCCCCCTCAAGGCATGGCGGTATCTCCCAGGGGTCGGTGCCTTTGCATGGATGCTGGTGTGAACTTCATTAAACCCAAACTGATTGAGAAGGTAGAGGCCATGTATCCCAGCCCATCCTGCCAGAACCTGGAGATCATGTAAGGACATTACGCTGTTCTTCCCTCTCAAGACTAAAAATCTACGCTCAAAGAATGACTTATGATTTCATTCATAGACAAGAGTTTAGAACATTAACACATTGTGTTTTCTATGCTTATTCAGTGTTACCTTGAAAGGAAGTGGAGAACAGATGTGCTTGAATCCAGCCTCACGGTTTGCCAAGAACTTCATCAAGGATGCACAAAAGTAAAAGAGGTAGGGTGAACTTTTATATATTTTACTGTTCATCTATATTCAGATAGATTGACCGTTACAATCATTTTATTCTGTTATTATTATTGATGCTGTCTTGTGGTAGGTTGTTTATGGATTTTTAGAATAACTGTCAGTAATCCAGTGTTTTTTTTATGTGGTTAATAACATTTGAATGTCTTTTCAGGAACCAGGAGAAAAGTTTTGGACTTCCATTCATAGCAGCCATGAGCAAGTTCTGCTGTGAGAAGTGATAACATGTACAATGAATGCACTGAAATATCAATATTGGAAAATTGAAATATATTCAATATTGTGTATGTTTCTAAAATGTAAAAAAGATCAAGCTAACCTTATATGCCATTTGTATATCAGTTTGTATATCTATGTTTTTTATGTTAAGATGTTTTTTATACAAATGTGAATAATTGTCTTGTAGTCAGCAGATGATATATTTTTGTTTGCATTTATTTTTATTGTGGTTTTGAATATTGACTCTTTCAAATGACTTACTGTGTTATTTAAGATTTCATGTGAATAAAACATTAAATGTACCTAATTTACATTCATAATGTGAGTTTGACTTGCTGGATGTGGAGGGAGGAGAGCTAGGCAATCATTTCATTTTCAGGTTTTTCAGACACATGGAAACATACAGTACCTAGTACACATACAACTAAAACTTTACTGAGGCAATTAAAACATTGACCAAACCAAAATGTGGATATTTCACTTCATTAAGTTTAAGCCAATTTAATTTAAAAATATTATATTTCTGTCGGCCCAATGATTGGTAATATGGAATATCGAATATTATTTTAAAATGTTGTCAATTATTTATATACATGCGATGTGACTGTAAACATGGGCTTAAAAAATGAAAAACCTGTCAAATGAAGAGGAAATAAAAACAGCTACAAAACAATATCCGTTTTCCAGACCCCTTTCTCCTTTCCATCCATTCTTCTTTGTTTCTCAGTCAAATGCACCTCCAAAGGTCAGCTGACTAGCTGTCACTGGTGCACCTGTATAAATCAATCACATCACCAAGTTAATACTTGAGAGGAATATAGGTGTGGTTCTTAAAACTGAGTGTATAGTATGATGTACAGTCCACCATCGTATCTGCAACCACCAGTTCAGTGGCTTGAGCAAGGTTTGGCACCTCAATTTCAGAAGAAAGAAAATCATGACTGAAATCCACAGTGTCATAAACCTGATATTCAAAGCAATACAATGAAGAATTTACAATGAATATGTCGTGTATAGCGGCGGCACAGATGGTGCAGTGGGTAGCACTGCCGCCTCACAGCAAGGAGGTCCTGGGTTCGAATCCGTGTCGGCCGGGGCCTCTCTGTGCGGAGTTTGCATGTTCTCCCCGTTTCTGCGTGAGTTTCCTCCCACGGTCCAAAGACATGCAGGTTAGGCTGATTAGAGAGTCTAAATTGCCCATAGGTATGAATGTATGAATGTATGAGTGTATGAGTGTATGAGTGTGTGAGTGTGTGAGTGAATGGTGTGTGTGCCCTGTGATGGAGTGACGACCTGTCCAGGGTGTATACCTACCTTTCGCCCAATGTATTCTGGGATCGGCCCCAGCCCCCCTGTGACCCTGTTCAGGATAAGCGGGTTAAGATAATGGATGGATGGATGTCTTGTATAAGCCCAAATATAGGGGTACCTTCAATGACTTTAGTTACAATCACTGACTTCTGGCATGTATACTTATTGCCATTTAACTCAAGCCATTTCACAGACACCACATGATGGACCTTTTCTACACCCAAGAAGTCTCTCATTTTATCCTGCACAAATTGCATATTTCTCACTTCAGATACTGGACCCATCATGGTCTCCTTTGAACAAATGGGGTGCTCCACATTGCTTACATTTTTACAACACTGCAACACCTGATTGTGCTTGACCAAGGACTTGCAAACATTCTTGAAATTTAATCTGGAAGACCACTGTTTGAAAAAACAGTGCTTGAATTCAAATCTCATACACATATGCCTCACCATTGGACCTAAAACTTTAATCTCTGCTGGAACATGTAACAAATAATGTTGTTTTGGTGTTATATTGTTCTCAGGAATTAACTCTAATGTGAATCAAATGTTGCTTAATAAGTACCTAAAGGTTTGCTATAGTTCCAAGAGTTATAACAGGTGCAAACAGGATCCAAACTATTTCTATTAATTCAATAATAACTTGAATATATGCATTCCTTTCACAACTATCCAATACAAATGGTAAAATCTTAAGGAGGACAAGCATTTCTCCTGAAGATTGCCACAGTTTGTTGTCGTTTTATGATAATGTGGTGACAGTAGTAGGGCAAGGTTTGTCTCGGATATCAACTGAGTATGGGTATCTTAAAATGGCACTGTTGAGTGTGTCCAAGTCCAGCTGCCTGGACTGCAGAAGAAAATACATGTCTTTTTTTTTTCACACAGTTTAGTGAGTACATTTTGGTAATTGCTGAAGTTGGACACATTCTGTTGAACCCAGCCAGTATTGTGTATCTTTTACTTTCAGTTTCCATTTCCTGTGCGGACAAAGCTTGTGGATTAAATGTGCGGTTGCTGTTAGGTTCACAACCTTCCTGAAATTCCCCTTTCCTCTGAAGGCTGTAAAAACCCAGTTTGGCAGCTTTCGCTTCTGCAGAGCCTGAAAAGATTCCCTTTCTTTGTCACAGGACAATTTACATGTTTAACTCAAGGAGTTCACTCAAAGACATACATGTCAAGTAAGGTACACTCAGTACACAGAACTGGATTTGGCCCCCGGATGCTGCACTATGGCTGCCCACTACTCTGAAGTAACTAGGATGGGTCATTGCAGAGGACAAATGACACCACAGGGTCAAATAAAGTATATCTCAGTATCTTAAAACATGCATTTTAGTTTTTTAAAGAATGCAAAATTACCAGCAATTTCTGGACAGTGGACCTATTATGGCATAAGACAAATTGGGGCAAAAAACTCTTTCCCCCCCTCCTTCTCTCTTGTATGTCAAAATTCCTATAATTTACCCTTAATATTCATAATTAAGCAACTTACATAATTAGCCCTTACATATTTACAGTCCTATTTGAATTTCAAGTGTTAAGTTAGGGCCATCAACCCAATCAGTGAATTCAAATGGATAAAGCTTCTGTGTATTGTTGCATGAAAGTGAACGCATCTCCGCTGTGACTTTCACCCACTTTGCTTTTCTTTATCAGAGCACATTTCCGAGAAATGGGAAATTCTTTCATAAACGAAGAACCAGTGTGTGTGCGACAAACGGGAAAATCCCTCTCGTGGCACTATGCCAGAGCAGAGTTGCATCATAGGATCTGCTCCGCACAGCTGATATAAATACAGCTGAACTCTTCATTCATTCACAACTTCATCTCTTCAGCTGTCAAGACCCACAAAGAAGAGACACCTCATCTGCAAGAACCATGAGATCTGCTGCTTTCATCCTGCTGGCCTGCCTGCTGCTTGTAGATGTTAGAGGTAATACATTTGAAATAAATGAGATAAAAGGCCTGTTCATTTGTGGTTTAGCTGAAGAACATTTAAAAAAATCTATTTCACTGACAAAACTATGATTCAAAAGAGCTGTAGACAGCAATGATGTTAGATTTTCTGCTGATAAGAAAACTGAATCTTGAATATCAATATGGATGGGGTTTGTTCAATTTTTGAGATAACCATTACTGTATGTTCCACAAGGTTCAAAGCTTAAATGTGATAAAGTTGTTTTCCCCCCCTCAAGGCATGGCGATATCTTCCAGGGGTCGGTGCCTTTGCATGGATGCTGGTGTGAACTTCATTAAACCCAAACTGATTAAGAAGGTAGAGGCCATGTATCCCAGCCCATCCTGCCAGAACCTGGAGATCATGTAAGGACATTACGCTGTTCTTCCCTCTCAAGACTAAAAATCTACGCTCAAAGAATGACTTATGATTTCATTCATAGACAAGAGTTTAGAACATTAACACATTGTGTTTTCTATGTTTATTCAGTGTTACCTTGAAAGGAAGTGGAGAAAAGAAGTGCTTGAATCCAGCCTCATGGTTTGCCAAGAACTTCATCAAGGATGCACAAAAGTAAAAGAGGTAGAGTGAACTTTTATATATTTTACTGTTCATCTATATTCAGATAGATTGACCGTTACAATCATTTCATTCTGTTATTATTATTGATGCTGTCTTGTGGTAGGTTGTTTATGGATTTTTAGAATAACTGTCAGTAATCCAGTGTTTTTTCTATGTGGTTAATAACATTTGAATGTCTTTTCAGGAACCAGGACAGAAGTTTTGGACTTCCATTCATAGCAGCCATGAGCAAGTTCTGCTGTGAGAAGACGTACCTCTTTGTAACCATTATGATACCAAGCAGTGATAACATTTACAATGAATGCACTGAAATGTCAATATTGGAAAATTGAAATATATTCAATATTGTGTATGTTTCTAAAATGTAAAGAAAGATGAAGCTAACCTTATATGCCGTTTGTATATCAGTTTGTATATTTATGTTTTTTATATTAAGATGTTTTTTATACAAATGTGAATAATTGTCTTGTCAGCAGATGATATATTTTTGTTTGCCTTTAATTTTATTGTGTTTTTGAATATTGACTCTTTCAAATGACTTACTGTGTTATTTAAGATTTCATGTGAATAAAACATTAAATGTACCTAATTTACATTCATAATGTGAGTTTGACTTGCTGGATGTGGATGGAGGAGAGCTAGGCAATCATTTCATTTTCAGGTTTTTCAGACACATGGAAACATACAGTACCTAGTACACATACAACTAAAACTTTACTGAGGCAATTAAAACATTGACCTAACCAAAATGTGGATATGTCACTTCATTAAGTTTAAACCAATCTAATTTAAAAATATTATATTTCTGTCGGCCCAATGATTGGTAATATGGAATATGGAATATTATTTTAAAATGTTGTCAATTATTGATATACATGCGATGTGACTGTAAACATGGGCTTAAAAAATGAAAAATGAGTCAAATGAAGAGGAAATAAAAACAGCTACAAAACACTATCCTTTTTCCAGACCCCTTTCTCCTTTCCATCCATTCTTCTTTGTTTCTCAGTCAAATGCACCTCCAAAGGTCAGCTGACTAGCTGTCACTGGTGCACCTGTATAAATCAATCACATCACCAAGATAATACTTGAGAGGAATATAGGTGTGGTTCTTAAAACTGAGTGCATAGTATGATGTACAGTCCACCATCGTATCTGCAACCACCAGTTCAGTGGCTTGAGCAAGGTTTGGCACCTCAATTTCAGAAGAAAGAAAATCATGACTGAAATCCACAGTGTCATAAACCTGATATTCAAAGCAATACAATGAAGAATTTACAATTAATATGTCTTGTATAGCGGCAGCACGGATGGTGCAGTGGGTAGCACTGCCGCCTCACAGCAAGGAGGTCCTGGGTTCGAATCCGTGTCGGCCGGGGCCTCTCTGTGCGGAGTTTGCATGTTCTCCCCGTTTCTGCGTGAGTTTCCTCCCACGGTCCAAAGACATGCAGGTTAGGCTGATTAGAGAGTCTAAATTGCCCATAGGTATGAGTGTGTGAGTGTGTGAGTGAATGGTGTGTGTGCCCTGTGATGGAGTGACGACCTGTCCAGGGTGTATACCTACCTTTCGCCCAATGTATTCTGGGATCGGCCCCAGCCCCCCTGTGACCCTGTTCAGGATAAGCGGGTTAAGATAATGGATGGATGGATGTCTTGTATAAGCCCAAATATAGGGGTACCTTCAATGACTTTAGTTACAATCACTGACTTCTGGCATGTATACTTATTGCCATTTAGCTCAAGCCATTTCACAGACACCACATGATGGACCTTTTCTACACCCAAGAAGTCTCTCATTTTATCCTGCACAAATTGCATATTTCTCACTTCAGATACTGGACGCATCATGGTCTCCTTTGAACAAATGGGATGCTCCACATTGCTTACATTTTTACAACACTGCAACACCTGATTGTGCTTGACCAAGGAATTGCAAACATTCTTGAAATTTAATCTGGAAGACCACTGTTTGAAAAAACAGTGCTTGAATTCAAATCTCATACACATATGCCTCACCATTGGACCTAAAACTTTAATCTCTGCTGGAACATGTAACAAATAATGTTGTTTTGGTGTTATATTGTTCTTTAACTCTATTAACTCTAATGTGAATCAAATGTTGCTTAATAAGTACCTAAAGGTTTGCTATAGTTCCAAGAGTAATAACAGGTGCAAACAGGATCTGAACTATCTCCATTAATTAAATAATAACTTGAATATATGCATTCCTTTCACAGCTATCCAATACAAATGGTAAAAGATTGCCTCAGTTTGTTGTGGTTTTATGATCAACTGAGTATGCGTATCCTAAAATGGCACCGTTGAATGTGCCTGCCTGGACAGCATAAGATGTTTTACCACACTTTTTACTTCCATTGGTGCCACACCCTCTAGTATTACGTGCATTATATCTTGAGGAGTTTGTTCGATGAGTTCAAGTGCTGGAAATTCAGTTAGATAGCTTTTTCTGTTAATTCCAGATGTGATTTTCAAACTTATTCAAAGCATATTATTGCAAACCTGCAAATTACACTCACAGTGTCGGCACTTGCGGAATGCGATCCGCCATCAGACCCCTCCAACTTATCCAGAATGCAGCAGCTCATCTGGTCTTCAACCTTCCCAAATACTCACATGTCACCCCCCTGCTTACTTCCCTCCACTGGCTGCCTGTCATGGCTTGCATCAAAATCAAAACATTGGTGCTAGCCTTCCAAGCAGTTAAGGGGTCTTCCCCAGCTTACCTACAAAAAATCATCAGACCCTACACCCCTGCCAGACCTCTTCGTTCAGCCTCCACAGGCCGCTTGGCACCACCCCTCTCCGAACCTCCACCTCACGCTCACGACTACTGTCTGTTCTGGCTCCACGGTGGTGGAACGAACTCCCCGTTGAGGTCAGAACTCTCTTCCCACCTTCAAGCGCAAACTGAAGACACACCTCTTCAAGCTGCACCTCTCCCTGTCCCTCCCTACCTCCCTCTGAACCTTAATTGTTGTCTTTCTGTGATTTACTTTTTTGTGTATCAGTATTTTTAGTTTGGCTAGGTAAGCAGTGTTAAGGGGTTTGGTCATGCTTTTGCTTTGTTTGTTTGTTTTTTTGTTTGTTTGTTAAAAAACAAAGAAGAAATTCAAACAGGCCCCGGTCCTTATCTTTCTTGTGCAGGTAGCAGTTGAAATTGTACTTCCCTCTAGGGTCTTCCAGCGCACTTATCCCTAGTTATGGGTATGCACTCTGTTGTACGTCGCTCTGGATAAGAGCGTCTGCCAAATGCCATTAATGTAATATAATGTAATGCAAACCCAACTCCCTCTTTAAACCCTGTTAGCTCATGTTGAGCCAAGGTATCACCACAAAGAGAGACTAATGCACCATATACAATTCTCTCCCCATTGACAGTTTTCATTCTCACATCATTGTACAGCATACTCAAGTCCTCATGTACTCTCTGCAATATCACATCTACACCACACTGGGAGATATAAGCTGATTTTGCTATGGCAAGTAGACAGATAGCAGCTAACTTAGACCTGTGTTTAGGATTTATATTGCCTAAGGTATGGTGCACCATTAAGAGATTGTTTTTTGAGGCAGGCGACCCCAGAGGATTACACAGTTCTATTTTATTGGTGTACAATGTCAGCTGTAGACATCACCATCAACAATACCATTTAAAAATCCAGACTTGCACTTCTCAGGTCCATTGTCAATCATGGCTAGAACCACTGGGTGTGAAAGTAATTGTTCCAAACTTTGGTCTAAAGGTATGTAATAAAAACATTTGGCTCTTAAGGTTAGGGTTCAAGAGGCTCCTCGTCTCACAAAGCATGCTGTCTGAGCGATCTCAATTTCCGCAGCTTCAACGACTGTAAACTGCTCCTTGATAGAAGAGTCCTGCATATATGTAGTTGAAACTCAGACAAAAGGGTCCACAAATGTTTTAAGTCTGACAAACCTGAAAATGAAATGATTACTGAGCTCTCCTCCCTCCACATCCAGCTGTCATCATTACAGATGTTTTAGATTGTAGATATTGATGAGGATGTAGAATGATTGAGAATCACTCACTTTATGTAAATTCCATGTTTTATTCACATCAAATGTTAAATAACACAGTAAGTTATTTTAAATAAATTTGAAATAAATATTCAAATATAGCATCCATTAACTGTACAAGATAATTAATGTTACATTCATATAAAAATAAAAACAAACAAAAATACAAACACAATATGAAAAAAAAAAATCTACTAAATGCATAAAAGTTTAGCTTCATCATTTACATTTCAGAAACATAGACAATATTGAGTGCGTTTCCATTTTCCAATATGTGTATTTCAGTGCATTAATTGTAAATATTATCACAGTTTCTGAATTCCATGTGGAACACATAATGGTTACAAACAGGTGCATCTTCTCACAGCAGAACCTGCTCATGGTTGCCGTGAAAGGACGAGTCCAAAATGTAACTTCTGGGTCCTGAAAAGACATTCAAATGTAATTAACCACATAGCAAAAGCACTGGATTACTGACAGTTACAACAATCTACCGAAGACAACATCAATAATAATAACAGAATAAAATTATTGTAAAGGTCAATCTATCTGAATATAGAATGAACAGTAAAATATATAAAAGTTCACCCTACCTCTTTTACTTTTGTGCATCCTTGATGAAGTTCTTGGCAAACCGTGAGGCTGGATTCAAGCACTTCTTTTCTCCACTTCCTTTCAAGGTAACACTGAATAAACATAGAAAACACAATGTGTTAATGTTCTAAACTCTTGTCTATGAATGAAATCATAAGTCATTCTTTGAGCGTAGATTTTTAGCCTTGAGAGGGAAGAACAGCGTAATGTCCTTACATGATCTCCAGGTTCTGGCAGGATGGGCTGGGATACATGGCCTCTACCTTCTTAATCAGTTTGGGTTTAATGAAGTTCACACCAGCATCCATGCAAAGGCACCGACCCCTGGAAGATATCGCCATGCCTTGAGGGGGGGAAAACAACTTTATCACATTTAAGCTTTGAACCTTGTGGAACATACAGTAATGGTTATCTCAAAAATTGAACAAACCCCATCCATATTGATATTCAAGATTCTGTTTTCTTATCAGCAGAAAATCTAACGTCATTGCTGTCTACAGCTCTTTTGAATCATAGTTTTGTCAGTGAAATAGATTTTTTTAAATGTTCTTCAGCTAAACCACAAATGAACAGGCCTTTTATCTCATTTATTTCAAATGTATTACCTCTAACATCTACAAGCAGCAGGCAGGCCAGCAGGATGAAAGCAGCAGATCTCATGGTTCTTGCAGGTGAGGTGTCTCTTCTTTGTGGGTCTTGACAGCTGAAGAGATGAAGTTGTGAATGAATGAAGAGCTCAGCTGTATTTATATCAGCTGTGCGGAGCAGATCCTATGATGCAACTCTGCTCTGGCATAGTGCCACAAGAGGGATTTTCCCACACCCTGGTTGTTCTTTCATGAGAGAATTTCCCATTTGTTGAAAATATGCTTTGATAAAGAAAAAAATGTGTGTGAGAGCGGAAAAAGAGTGGGTGAAAGTCACAGCAGAGATTCTTTCACTTTCAAGCAACAATACACAGAAGCTTTATCCATTTGAATTTACTGATTGGGTTGATGGCCCTAACTTAACACTTGAAATTCAAATAGGACTGTAAATATGTTTGGGACAATTATGTAAATGGGTTAATTATTAATATTAAGGTTAATTATGGGGATTTTGACATATTAGAGACCGAGAGCAAGAGAGAGAAAAAGAAAGAGAGAGGCTCACAGGCTTAACCCAGAATGTGTAAACATATCAATTAATGAGTAAGGTAAGAATCAGTTTGAATTAATTGTTAAATTCAGAATCTAAAATTGCACAGAGCTAAATCAAGAAAAATAAATGTCTTGTCCCAAACATTATGGAGTTCACTGTATGTCATACATTTTGTTCAATGCAAAACAGTGAAGATTATTAGATTCTAATATTAATCTTCACTTGAAACAAAAAAGCATCATCCTGACTCTCATACATATCTCTGAGAAAAAGGAAATTCTTTAATGAAAGAAGAAGCAGTGCACAGAGCAGCAAAGGGAAATCCCCTCTTGTTGCATCACACACTTCATAATGGCAAGTTATGGAATAAGCTAACAAATTGGGATGAAATGTGTTCATTTTATTTGTTGATGTTTGTTATGTCTTTGTTTTCTTTGAATATAATTAAAGCAAAGAAAACAAATGTTCAAGCATAATTAGAAGTAAATAAAAAATATTCATTCTAAATCAATACGGTTGTATTAATATTGCTTCTTCGAGGAAAGGTTTTATTTGCCATAAAAACATGGCTTTCCTGATAAAACATAAAGGTTCTGAAACAATTTATTTATTCGTATAAATAAATCAAATTCCATACTCCATACACACAAATAGATACTGATCTCCTTCAGACCATCAACAAGACTGCAAATATCCATGAAGCAAAATGTCTTGCACTTACCATATAAAGCATATTCTGAACAGTCTGACAGAGATTTGAAACACAGTGCAGAATAGAACAGAATAGAATAGAACACCTCAATGTGATTCCAGAGAAGAGAAAACATATCTAGTGTAAGGGTAATTCTTAATTGATTCTTAATTGACAATGTGTGTTAACATAAAGACAATCACATGATTACAAATAACCTTTTAGTGATAATCCTTACTACTATTAAACCACTTTCTGAATTAAGTGCTTACTATGAGTGTTTCTCTGTCTCTCTCCAGCAGACAGACAGCCTTTCACCTTAATGTCTCTGCTTCTCAGCTACCATATTCTGGTCTTACAGCAAGGCCAACAAGGGGTATTCAGAAGACAAAATACTGATAAATGTTCGTGGCCAGCTTCATCTCTTTTTGTTTTGGTCAAGCCCCCCCTTCAGGAAAAGTGTGTATAAGAGTCTTACTGTGTCTGATTCAAATCAGAAAACCAGTAAGCTTTCTCACTTTCTGTCATTTCTTTGCAAATACATACGAAAGTTAAACTGAAGTATAGCTATCGTTGTTTTTACTGGGATCTGTTTCATCAGACGATGCTCACCTGTGAAATGTTAAAAAGGGCATTTTTCCCTAACACTAGTTATCTATGCTACTTCTGTCTGCTACCTAATTGCTGTTTTTGACTGGAAATATGAAACTTTGTCTGAGTGATTTTTTTTCAATGAACCTACATAAACTCAAAGAAGATATTAAATAAATGATCAAATCAAATCAATAGATTTCACATTGTTGAAATTAAATTAAATTAACCTGCAGTCCAATATATGGGCATTCAAGTTATTCATTATCAACCCTATCTTCATTCATCTATCCATCCGTCCATTCATACGTACATTGTCTAACCCGGTCATGGTCATGGCAATTTAGACTCTGAGTAATCTAACTTGCATGTGTTTAATCTGCATGTGTTTAAACGCCATGTCTTTTACCTGCATGTATTTTGCCTTTAAAATTTGAAGCGAGTTGACACTTCACAGTGGGTAAAACACTAATGAGCCTGATTTAATTAAATTTAAGTCAAATTTTATGCTACGCTCAGCTTTTGAGATCTGAGGATGACATATTTAAAATATTGTATACAATTATTCCAAAACTCAAGCAAATTACTTAAGCGATTTCATCCAATCCCTCACCTGCTGCAAGCAAGCCAGCTGCTTCTTCTGTTGTACTAGCTGACCTCACTTTTAAAAAATGAATTATATCCTCAGGTATAAATCCGTTTCCTGTTTTTATTCATTTCACTTTCATTTCCTATTGTTCAGGAATAAACATTACGAGTGAAAGTGTTGTCTGAACTTGCAGGCTAAAACCTTTCTGGAAATCACCAGATTTCAACATATGCACACATTGGAGATACACAGACCAGTCTGACCGGTTTCAGTTCTTTAAGTTGCACAAGGGAGATTTTCTTCGAGCAGAAATTGAGGCAGCGAATGATCACATTATATTACATTACATTGCAAGGCATTTAGCAGATTCTCTCATCCAGAGCGACTATATAAGTGTCTATGGCATATATATAAGGCTAATCATGGTGGTGAGGTAGGGAGATGAGTCTTCAGACTGAGTTTGAAAGTGGTCAGAGACTCTGCCGTTCTGACATCCACAGGGAGGTCATTCCACCACCGTGGGGCCAGAACATACAGCAGTCGTGAGCGAGAAGTTTAGGTGTGGCGAGGGGGAGGTGCCAGGCCCGAAGTGGCAGAACGGAGGGGTCTTGCTGGTATTAATGTCTTGATAAGGGATTGAATATATACAGGGGCTGATCTCTTAACTGCCTGGTACGCAAGCATCAGAGGCCTAAATTTGATGTCAGCCATAACAGGCAGCCAATAGAGGTCGCTGAGCAGGGGGGTGACATGTGAATGTCTGGGGACATTGAATACCAGACGGGCTGCAGCGTTCTGGATCAGTTGTAGGGGTCTGATGGCAGATTCTGGAAGGCCAGCCAGCAGAGAATTGCAATAGTCCAGGCGGGACAGGACCATTGCTTGAACAAGGAGCTGAGTGGAGTAGGTGGTGAGGAAGGGTTGGATTCTCCGGATGTTGTACAGGAAGAACCTGCATGCCCGGATCACCGTAGCGATGTTCTCGGAGAAGGACAGCCTTTTGTCCATCACCACTCCAAGGTTTCTTGCGCGAGGGCATGAGGTCACTGTGGTATCCCCTAGTGAGATGGAAAAATCTGAGAAGGGAGAGGTTAAAGCAGGGATGAAGATTACC
This sequence comes from Conger conger, assembly GCF_963514075.1. NCBI lineage: Eukaryota > Metazoa > Chordata > Actinopteri > Anguilliformes > Congridae > Conger > Conger conger. The sequence goes on from NC_083771.1 coordinate 39,337,203, forward strand.
TTCATCTTACCTGGGTTGAGCTTTAGATGGTGGTTGCCCATCCAGCTCTGGATGTCTCTCAGGCAGGCGGAGATACGGGCAGAGACCTGTGTGTCAGATGGGGGGAAGGAGATAAAGAGTTTGCTGTCATCGGCATAACAATGATATGAGATGCCATGAGCAGAGATAGTCCTGAAAAAATTTCCTGTAAATTGCATGCATGCCTTTGTTCTCAGGTTTGTCGGGAATTCACTAAAAGTATGTGAATGAGGACAGCTGCAGGCAGACAGTTTATTAATTCGAAGCCATAATAACTATTTATTTCAATCATTTTAGGTCAAATTATATCTTGATTGGGAATGCAATCTGCTATTAGGCATGGTCAAAAATAAAATAAATGACACAATGTTTGGTTCAACATCGATATGTACGCATAGACGTATGCATGTTGCAAGCCAAATCACACACTGCCCGGTTTATAATTTTTCAGAGGTTTTAATTTTGACTTATAGCTAAATATAAATCATTGTTGAGTGATCTTAAGTATCATAGCTTCATCATGATTCTTTAGTAGTCACATAGAACCTGTCAATTTAAATTGAAAACACAATTTATTTCTTTAAATATGTTCAGCGATTGATGGACAGATATGGTGGATACAGACAATGGCGGTGTTTGCATTGTTTCATTGAAATGGTCATTAAGCTGTTTATTAAATTCTTAAATCGATTATGCATACTTCACATTGAGTTTATTATCCTCACATTAATTTTCTTTTCTAAAATATGCTCTTCCCACATCCTCCTCATGGACAAGCAGGTTCTGCCTCAGACAGTGTTTCTCGGAAATGGGAAATTCTTTCAGAAAAGAAGAACCAGTAAAGTCTGCAGCAAAGGGAAAATCCCTCTCGTGGCACTATGCCAGAGCAGAGTTGCATCATAGGATCTGCTCCGCACAGCTCATATAAATACAGCTGAACTCTTCATTCATTCACAACTTCATCTCTTCAGCTGTCAAGACCCACAAAGAAGAGACACCTCACCTGCAAGGACCATGAGATCTGCTGCTTTCATCCTGCTGGCCTGCCTGTTGTCTGTAAATGTTAACGGTAATATATTTCAAATTCTCTACAATTTAGTTAAATTCAGTTCATATCTCATTCAACAAGAATTGCATTATTGTGGACTAGGTGATGACTTTAACTAAGGGAAGCCATTTTATCAATTTTTTTACTGATCCGAGCATCTTGTATGTAAAGTTCATGTTAACACTTGGTGCACTAGCCTGATCGTTGTGATGCAAAGCTCTGTGACAGTAAAATTCTGGTTGAACAATTAGCATGATTTTAATGATTTTATTTTCCTTGCTTCCAGGCATGGTGATACCCAGGGGTCGGTGTCAGTGCATGGATACTGGCATAGACTTCATCAGACCCAAACTGATAGAGAAGATAGAGGTGCTGTCTCCCAGTTTATCCTGCGAACACCTGGAGATCATGTAAGGGAACTGCATTGTTTTCTTCTGCATAGGTCTCAAATCTATGCTCAAAATTGTTTTACATTCATCGCATTCATAGCAAAAACTCAGCAAATGAATGCATTGTTTTTTATGTCTTTTCAGTGTGACTCTAAAGGAAGGAGGAGAACAGAAATGTCTGAACACACACTCGCATTTTGCAAAGAATTTAATCAAGAATATGGAAAAAGACAAGAGGTATGGTAAAAAGTCATTCAAATTTGACATATTTTCTTTGCATTTACTGATCTTTACTGATCCTTATAAGCATTTTAACAGGCATTTTGCGAGAGCCACAAAATGTTCAGTGCATTGTCTATATTGGGTACTTAACAGTTGTATGATTTCTGTTGCAGGAGCAATGCCAGAAGGGATGAAAAGAAACATTCAGTCCACTGAAAGCATGGCCAGTGTGATCTGAGAGATGACATTGCACAAGTGCAACCAGCAAGCCACCAAATGTGTGATTCAAATGCTTTGACAGAATGCAAATTGAACAGTGTAAATACTGAAAGATCTATGTACAGTTGTATAGTTAATATATTCACTTCTTAATTGTATAGAACTATTCAAAATTATGGTTCATATTTTTTTTTTGTAAATATGTTCAAGCATAATTAGAAGTAAATAAAAATATTTGTTCTAAATCAATACGGTTGTATTAATATTGCTTCTTAGAGTAAAGGTTGTATTTGCCAGGAAAACATGGCTTTCCTGATAAAACATAAAGGTTCTAAAACCATTTATTTATTAGTATAAATCAATCAAATTCCATACTCATGGCTGATGGCACACACATAGATACCGATCTCCTTCAGACCATCAACAAGACAAATCATGGACTGTGAATATCCATGAAGCAAAATGTCTTGCACTTACCATGTAAAGCATATTCTGAACAATGTAACAGTCTAACAGAGATTTGAAACACAGTGCAGAATAGAACAGAATAGAATAGAACACCTCAATATGATTTCAGAGAAGAGAAAAAATATGTAGTTATCTATGCTATTTCTGTTAGCTATTTGCTGTTTTTGACTGGAAATATGAAACATTGTCTGAGCAAATTTTTTCAATGAACCTTCATAAACTCAAAGAAGATATTAAATAAATGATCAAATCAAATCAATAGACTATTCCACATAGTTGAAATTAAATGAAATCAACCTGCAGCCCAATATATGGGCATTCAAGTGATTCATAATCAACCCAATCTTCATTCATCCATCCATCCATCCATTGATCCATACATTGTCTAACCCGCTTACACCTGGTCATGGTCATGGCAATTTAGACTCTGAGTAATCTAACCTGCATGTCTTTAACCGCCATGTCTTTAACCTGCATGTATTTGACATGCAGGTTGACACTTCACAGTGGGTAAAATACTAATGAGCCTGATTTAATGTCAATTTTATGCTGTGCTCAGCTTTTGAGATCTGAGGATGACATATTTAAAATATTGTATACAATTTTGTGGTGCCATTCTAAAACACAAGCAAATTACTTAAGCAAATGACTTCCTCTATGAGCTGACCTCACTTTTAAAAAGATGATTGCTTTCGAGGTAGAAATTACAGCATAATTGGAATGAGGCGGCACGGATGGTGCAGTGGGTAGCACTGCTGCCTCACAGCAAGGAGGTCCTGTGCTTGAATTCCAGTCGGCCAGGGCCTCTCTGTGTGGAGTTTGCATGTCCCCATGCTTGCGTGGGTTTCCTCCAGGTACTCCGGTTTCCTCCCACAGTCCAAAGACATGCAGGTTAGGCTGATTGGAGAGTCTAAATTGCCCGTAGGTATGAGTGTGTGAATGAATGAGTCAACATCCACCTGGAAGCCTGCCAGTCTGCTGCCTTCTTACCACTACTTCACTTCTTTGACCTCTCTCTGCAGCACTCTCCCCCAACTCACAAGGCTGGAAACCTTCTCGACCTGATCTTTCTGAGGAATTGCTCCTCTTCTAACCCCACTGTTACCCCTTTACACAAGTCCGATCACCATTTCATTTCCTTCTCCATCCCCCTAGCCCCTCTGCCTCCCTCCCCTTCTCTCACCCCCACTATTTCTGTCCGATGTAACCTCCGCTCTCTATCACCCTCTTCCCTTGCCCCCAGAGTCACCGCTTCCCTCCCTCCTCTTGAATCCTTCTCCAAACTACCCACTGATTCCGCATCTTCCGTGCTGCTTTCCTCTCTCTCCTCAGCCCTTGACTCTCTCTGTCCTCTTGTCTCCAGGCCTGCTCGATCCTCCCCTCCCAGCCCATGGGTTTCTGACCTTCTACGTTCCTCCAGGCCCAGCCTACATGCAGCTGAGAGGAAGTGGAGGGTATCAAAGGACCCATCGGACCTGTCTTCCTACCAGTCTCTCCAGGCAGAATTCTCCTCCGCTATCACCACGGTCAAAATAAATTATTTCCAAACAAAAATCCAGAATTCCACTTCTAACCCTCATGAACTGTTCTCCATTTTCTCCTCTCTCCTGAGCACACCTCCCCCACCATCTCAGTCCTCGCTCACTGCTGATGACTTTGCGGTATTTTTTGACGAGAAGGTTGCAGATATCCGCAGCACCTTCGTGACCACCACCACTTCTATGCCTGCCTCCCTTTCTGTGTCTGCCCCCTGTTTCTCCTCTTTCTGTCCCCTTACAGATGCTGATGTGTCTCACCTCCTGCTCTCCCACCGCCCTACTACTTGTGCCCTGGACCCCATCCCCTCAAACCTCTTTCAGGCAATCACGCCTGACATCCTCCCGGTTGTCACCTCCCTTGTTAACTCCTCTCTGTCCTCTGGCTGCTTTCCCTCATCATTCAAGAGGGCCTACATCACCCCGCTCCTAAAGAAACCCACTCTAGACCCCTCCTGCATTCAAAACTACCGTCCGGTATCTCTCCTTCCTTTTCTATCCAAATCCATTGAACGAGCCGCCTCCAACCAACTCTCTTCCTTCCTCTCACAGAATAACCTGCTGGACCCCCACCAGTCCGGCTTCAGACCTGGCCACTCAATGGAGACTGCACTCCTCTCGGTCAATGAGTCCCTTCAGGCTGCACGAGCAACCTCTCTCTCCTCTGTCCTGATCCTTCTTGACCTCTCTGCGGCGTTCGACACGGTCAACCACTCCATCCTCTTAGCCTCCCTGGCATCTACAGGGATATGTGGCACAGCCTTAGAGTGGATCAAATCTTATCTCTCTGGCCGGTCCTCCCAGGTGTCCTGGGCTGGAGGAGTGTCAACCCCTCGCCCCCTTGTTACAGGAGTCCCCCAGGGCTCAGTCCTCGGACCCCTCCTCTTCTCCATCTACATGAGATCCCTTGGCCCCGTTATCTCTGCTCATGGCATCTCCTATCATTGTTATGCCGATGACACCCAACTCTTTCTCTCCTTCCCCCCCATCAGACACACAGGTCTCTACCCGTATCTCCGCCTGCCTGAGAGACATCCAGACCTGGATGGGCAACCACCATCTAAAGCTCAACCCAGGTACGACGGAGGTAATCTTCATCCCTGCTTTGACCTCTCCCTTCTCTGATTTCTCCATCTCACTAGGGGATACCACAGTGACCTCATCCCCTAGTGCAAGAAACCTTGGAGTGGTGATGGACAACAGGCTATCCTTCTCTGAGAACATCGCTACGGTGATCCGGGCGTGCAGGTTCTTCCTGTACAACATCGGGAGAATCCGACCCTTTCTCACCACCTACTCCACTCAGCTCCTTGTACAAGCAATGGTCCTGTCCCGTCTGCACTATTGCAATTCTCTGCTGGCTGGCCTTCCAGCATCTGCCATCAGACCCCTACAACTGATCCAGAATGCTGCAGCCCCTCTGGTATTCAATGTTCCCAGACATTCACATGTCACCCCCCTGCTCAGCAACCTCCGCTGGCTGCCTGTTATGACTCGCATCAAATTAAAAACTTTGGTGCTCACATACCAGGCAGTTAAAGGATCAGAGCCCTGTATATATTAAATCCCTTATCAAGACCTATACACCAACAAGATCCCTCTGTTCTGCCACTTTGTGCCATCTGGCGCCTCCCCCTCGCCACACCTGCACTTCACGCTCACGACTGCTGTCTGTCCTGGTCCCACGGTGGTGGAATGACCTCCCGGTGGATGGCAGAACGGCAGAGTCTCTGACCTCCTTCAAGCGCAGTCTGAAGACCCATCTCTTCAGGCTACACCTTTCCCTCCCCAACTCACCACCATGATTAGCCTTAGACTGTAATGGTACTTATGTATAGATATTGTTACTTGTATAGGTATTGTTGTTTTTATTCGCTGTTGTATTGTTGTATTCTAGCTGCCAACTCTGGTATGCTAGTTTGAAAGTTGATTGTACTCTTCAAGGGTTCTGATTTTCTGTATGTTTACACTAGGACTCGGAACTGTACAGTCCTCTCAGGTCCTCTTTGTACTTGTTCTTGTGTTTGATTTGCACTTTGTTGTACGTCGCTCTGGATAAGAGTGTCTGCTAAATGCCATGTAATGTAATGTAATGTAATGTAATGAATGGTGTGTGAGCCGTGCGATGGACTGGTGACCTGTCCTGGGTGTATTCCTGCCTTTCGCCCAATGTATGCTGGGATAGGCTCCAGCACCCCTGCGACCCTGATCAGGATAAGCGGGTTCAGATAATGGATGGAAAATTTAAATTAATTGCGTCCTCAGGTATAAATCCGTTACCTGTTTTTATTTATTTCACTTTCATTTCCTATTGTTCAGGAATAAACATTAAGAGTGAAAGTGTTGTCTGGACTTGCAAGCTAAAACCTTTCTGGAAATCACCTGATTTCAACACATGCACGCATTGGAGATACACAGACAGGTTTCACTTCTTTCAGTGGCACAAGGGAGATTTTCTTTGAGCAGAACTTGAGGCAGCGAATTGTCACATGTCCTGTAAAATGCATGCATGCACTTGTTCTCAGGTTTGTCGGGAATTCACTAAAAGTATGTGAATGAGGACAGCTGCAAGCAGACAGTTTATTTATTTGAAGCCATAATAACTACTAATTTCACTCATTTTAGGTCAAATGATATCTCGATTGGGAATGCAATCTGCTATTAGGCATGGTCAAAAATAACATAAATGATACAATGTTTGGTTCAACATCGATATGTACACATAGACGTATACATGTTGCATGCCAAATCACACACTGCCTGGTTCATCATTTTTCAGAGGTTTTAATTTTGACTTATAGCTAAATATAAATCATTGCTTAGTGATCTTAAGTATCATAGCTTCATCATGATTCTTCAGGAGTCACACAGAACCTGTCAATTTAAATTGAAACAATTTATTTCTCTAAATATGTTCAGTGATTGATGGACAGATACGGTGGATACAGACAATGGCGGTGTTTGCATTGTTTCATTGAAATGGTCATTAAGCTGTTTATGAAATTCTTAAATCTATTATGCATACTTCACATTGAGTTTATTAGCCTCCCCCTTCTCTCTCTCTCTCTCTCTCTCTCCCTCTTTACTGCTCACTTGCAAAATCCTAACATTAATTTTCTTTTCTAAAATATGCTCTTCCCACATACTCCTCATGCACACGCAAGTTCAGCCTCAGTGTTTTTTCAGACAGTGTTTCTCGGAAATGGGAAATTCTTTCAGAAAAGAAGAACCAGTAAAGTCTGCAGCAAAGGGAAAATCCCTCTCGTGGCACTGTGCCAGAGCAGAGTTGCATCATAGGATCTGCTCTGCACAGATGATATAAATACAGCTGAACTCTTCATTCATTCACAACTTCATCTCTTCAGCTGTCAAGACCCACAAAGCAGAGACACCTCACCTGCAAGAACCATGAGATCTGCCGCTTTCATCCTGCTGGCCTGCCTGTTGTCTGTAAATGTTAACGGTAATATATTTCAAATTCTCTACAATTTAGTTAAATTCAGTTCATATCTCATTCAACAAGAATTGCATTATTGTGGACTAGGTGATGACTTTAACTAAGGGAAGCCATTTTATCAATTTTTTTACTGATCCGAGCATCTTGTATGTAAAGTTCATGTTAACACTTGGTGCACTAGCCTGATCGTTGTGATTCAAAGCTCTGTGACAGTAAAATTCTGGTTGAACAATTAGCATGACGGGACATCTTGTAATGATTTTATTTTCCTTGCTTCCAGGCATGGTGATACCCAGGGGTCGGTGTCAGTGCATGGATACTGGCATAGACTTCATCAGACCCAAACTGATAGAGAAGATAGAGGTGCTGTCTCCCAGTTTATCCTGCGAACACCTGGAGATCATGTAAGGGAACTGCATTGTTTTCTTCTGCATAGGTCTCAAATCTATGCTCATCGCATTCATAGCAAAAACTCAACAAACGAATGCATTGTTTTTTATGTCTTTTCAGTGTGACTCTAAAGGAAGGAGGAGAACAGAAATGTCTGAACACACACTCGCATTTTGCAAAGAATTTAATCAAGAATATGGAAAAAGACAAGAGGTATGGTAAAAAGTCATTTAAATTTGACATATTTTCTTTGCCTTTACTGAGCTTTATAAGCATTTTAACAGGCTTTTTCCAAGAGCCACACAATGTTCAGTGCATTGTCTATATTGGGTACTAACAGTTGTATGATTTCTGTTGCAGGAGCAATGCCAGAAGGGATGAAAAGAAACATTCAGTCCACTGAAAGCATGGCCAGTGAGATCTGAGAGATGACACCAAGTAAACTACCAAATGTGTGATTCAAATGCTTTGACAAAATGCAAATTGAACAGTGTAAATACTGAAAGATCTATGTACAGTTGTATAGTTAATATATTCACTTAATTGTATAGAACTATTCTAAATTATGTTCCATAATTTCTTTTGTATTGAAAGCTCAAGGCAATTTCTAGGCAGTTAAAAACCAATGTGTTTGATTTTAATAACACCATTTTTGATGTATACTTTGATGTAAATAAAATATTTGTTATTACACTTCAGTGCTGGTGTATTCATATTATTTGTTGGGGGGAGGTTTTCATTCTCACATGCATTGAACATAAAAAAGTATGACTTTCTTGAAAAAACAAAGGCATGCAACTCATAAATAAATACAATCATATAATCATGACTGATAGCATAAACAAACTATAACACAAGGACGAGAATCCAATCTCATTCAGACCATCACACATGGACACATGAATATGCATGAAGAAATAGCCTATGTCTCACCTTTATGTTCACCATCAGATGTCATAGAGCCCACACCACAATGCCTGGATAAGCACTTTGATCCACGCTCAACAAAAATAAATCACCAGAGGAAGACTGGGTTAGGCTGGCAGGTTAAAAGATTTGGGGAAATTAATGCATTGCAACACTCAGCTCCTGTGCTGGCTGTAGAAACCAAAGAGTTCTACTGTTGTTCTGTGAGAAGTGTGTGATTCTGAAACTTTTTCATTCGTATAGACTAATGAATCATAGTTCAAAAAAGTTCCAATTCCAATTCCAACTGCAATTCCAATTATTTTTGGACAAATGAATGCCAAGTGAAAATGAATTAAGGAGCAAAATGAAACTTGGAATATAATCACACACACATTAAAATGAACTGGAAATGACTATTTTGCTCCCTAACAATTACTGATAAAATACGATCTGAATGTGCATTACCTTCACTTCGCAAAGCATCTGACTCAGTTTATGAATACAGATGTACAATCCACATTTGTGAATACAATGTTAGTGAAAAACGCAGTGACAAACGTAACAGAACCTGCCGTCTTTCCGTAGTGTTCTAGTAAAAATATGTTTGCCGAACAGGTGACTTTATGAGATCTTGACTTGCTACACAACACTATTCATAGTTTTCACTTTGGTTAACCAACTATATTGGAGCAAGCATTGGCTACATAACTAGCAGGCTATACAACTAAGATATGATAGTCTACCACAAACGATGCAACCGCAACTTACAGTTTGAGAGAAACGGGTGATTGAACATACAAAGAGACAAAAGGAACGTGTAGCTGCCAAGATTGCACGCCAGACAAGCGATCACTGAAACTCTCTATACTATTGCTTATCTAGTTAGAAAACAATACCAGTCCGCTATAACAAGCAAATTAGCAATTACTAGTTAGCTTCCCGAATGTACAAATAGCCACCTGAAGCACAACGCTTGTGCAATCGCTACTATGAAAGGCAAAAAAAAAAAAAGAAGAAGACTGCTCTCAGAGTAGTCGTCGGGCAGTTGGAAGGTTGCCGGTTTGATCCTGGTCTGGGCGTGTCGAAGTGTCCCTGAGCAAGACACCTAACCCTACATTGCTCCTGGCGAGCTGGTTGGTGCATTGCATGGCAGGCAATTGCCATTGGTGTGTAACTCTGTGTGTCACTCACATTTATCTTCCCACATTTCTGCATTTCAGGGATGACAAATACTTCTGTAGCCGTATTTCCATGTGATTATGGAACTGAAGGAATGATTATCGCATATTGGAAATGGGTTCAATATTCAAGAGCTGCCTAACCCTGTTCCTGGAGATCTACTGCCCTGTACATTTTCACACAAAGCCTGACAAAGCTCGCCACAGGAGAGATCTCATTGACCTTAGCTGAGTCAGGTGTGTCAAATCATGGTGGAAATGAAAACCTACAGGACAGTAGATTTCCAAGAACATGGTTGGCCAGCCCTGCAGTATTCATTGAGCACTGAAGCACTGTGCCTTTTGTTTCCTGTGTGCATGTGTGCGCACGCCCCTTAACCGAAGGGAACTGCCTGTTCAGAGTTTAAATCCATCGCGGAATTATTCTCCTTTAACAATTTGAAGGGCCCGCAAAAAATTTCACAACAGTGCCAAAAACTTGGTTCTTAGTTACTATAATTTTAAACAGAACATAAAACACAGCAAATAGATTTTAAAATGGCCATTTTATTGCCAAAAACAGGATAGTGGCGAGAGACAGAAACCAAAGTGACTGAAATTGTGGGGGACTGATGTATGCATTCCACAGGGAGTCAACACCACAGTCCTTCAAATAAAATAAAAAACATTTTGACATTGCAATACAAAGAAACTCCCATGACGAGCTGCTAATTTCATTAATCTGAACAGCCATCTTCCAACTGAGCTCGGCCCCCAATACGGATGAAAAGCACTAAACCCCACCTCACTCACAAAACCAATGACAACAGCAGGTGGCCCTACCACCAGGTTAAAAAGCTAGCATCAGTGAAAGGACCCATTGTATTTGGGTCACGGTGTTGCACACTGGACGTGCCAAACAGCAGCACCCGTGCTGCACTCACTGGCAGTTGCACAAAGATCTGCAGCACGCTGCCCAGAGGAAACCGTGGGAAGCCAGCTGCTCCGCATCAGGGAGAACGTCTGAGGTCTTGGGAAGGAACAGTGACCCTTTTCATGTCTACTCCTTCAATGTCACACTTCATAATGAGTACAAAGCCGAATACATCATAGTGACTGGTTTTGGTTAAAAATGGATTGTATCAACAAACACATTTTCAAAACAAAATACCATGTAGTGCAGCTTCAACACTAATATTCACAGGTATTAATATTACAGATGGTAGCCATGATGCACTTATCATTGCAGGACTTGAAAGTGTCCCTTTCGTACAGCACTGTAACTGCAATGGCCTCTGAAGTAATACACAGAAAACTGCAGACAGAGCGCTCAAATACAAGCGGTCGTACGGTGATGCGTTACGGTCATGGTAGGGTATTAAGGACAAACATACGGTCTCCTATTGTGAAGGATGTCAATCAAAACCTCAGAAAAGCACACCCCTTTGACCAATGCACAAGAAGCAGTGATATCACTAAACTAAACTGCACCAGAAACAAACAACTATGGAGTGAAAAACAGAGTATGATTCAAAGACTAAATGTTACAATTCTTCAACAGAACCAAAATAATGAATGTTAGAAATACACATTTCCAAATTAAAATGGTTTGATAAGTAAATGACACCCAGACACCCCCCCCCCCCCAATGTCATCAGAGGGAGGGATTAATCTGCAACACAAAATCAATCATACTACTACAAACACTGGCCTGCTTTGCCAAATCGCACCATTTCCCCCTGCACGCTTTACTGCACGTAGAATCTAAATCTCCTCTAAAGCCTTATTGTAATAAACATTCAAAATTCACAGGGAACGAAGATATCTTGCTGGAGAACAATCCCAATCTAGGCAGTACCAATATCCCTGAAATTGCAATGATTTCCACATAATTTATAGAATCTTTATCAGACGGCTTCAAACAGCATGGGGAGTTGAGTGTACAAGCTAAAATGTAAATGAAAATGAAACAAAACGTGTCGCAAAAAGTAGCGTACTGTAGCTTCAAACATACAAGAAAATCTCAAGCATTCTGTAGAGATAAAACAAATTTTTCCAACTCTGAAACAAAAGCAAATTGAAAGAAAATTGGTTGCAACGTCATGAATGACCTTTCAAAGGCTACAGTGTATATGCCGTCGACATGACATTATGTGAAGCACTGAATGCCTATGAGGTACGTGTATGAGGTCAGGATAAGGAAACGGAACAGGAAATGCACCAGCCGCTCATTTCAATGCAGTGCCATCATGCTACGAAGCTGAAATCAAGGGAATGTTTCAACCACACCCCATCAAAACAAAGCATTTTACTCCCCATTACACACTCTTCTGAGGAGTAGGGTTGGGTTACGGGCTGGATTCTGACCTGTACATAGCAGGCAGTGATGCTGCTGAAGACATAAAAACTAGGCACCTTATTATAAAAATGGAAGAATATGCTCTTAAAAACAATTTTATTAAATAGAAATATAGAAATGTTGCCTTCCCATGTTGTCCGTTACCCATGTGACTGCGCTATTGTCAGATTCAATGACATAGGAAAACTGAAGTCACTTGAAATGCAGTTCTAAAAGGATAACTTGGATTGCAGATGAAGGTCCATTGATTTTAAGTGTCACTTCAAGAACTGAAGGTCTGTCTGATGAGATATCGACAGCTTCCCAGTGATAACTATAGCAGTCATCATAGACAGCAATGTTCATATAAGAAAGACCATTAAAATGAACCCCTCCCTCCAAAAGAAAACATATTCAACACCAATGTTTAATACTGTATCACAGAATTTTCATACATGTACGTACAAAAATGTATCCCTTGAAGAAAAAGGGAGCAAAACCAAAGGGAAATTAAATTGAAAAATAAACCAGGTTCACTTATTGTTTGGACTGCCACTGGACTTAGTTTGACAGTCTCAAAGGGGCTTGCCTACACTGTGGTGCATTGCCCAAATGGGCAAATCTGTGTATTCATCACCATACACTTCCATGACTGCAAGAAAGAAAACGGTAACCTGAAGCAGATTATGGTACATTCCCTCCAATGATTTGTCGTACAATAGACAACAAAATGGGCATATCTTTTTTTTTTAAATACAATCATTGTACTGTAGATGAAGTTGTAACTCCAGTCTATATAAAGAGATTTCAAGTGCTGGGAGTGAAGTCTGGGCCTTGTCTCCAGAAAGGTGCTGAATTCAGCTGCCGAAACCTGGGGGATTTCAGTTAAAGCATCATCGTTGTGTGCAAAAGAAGCAAAGCTTGTATCACAGAGACATAACGTGCAGGCAGTGGATTACTGTATGTATCAAATGACAAGGCTCACACTTCACAAATGCAATTTCACCTTAAAGTTCCAAGCTCTGAATACATAAAAAAATAACTTATGTGCTTTAACAATGTTATGGCTTCATTCATAAATGCCACATATGCAAGAAAAAAAAAAGAACAGCAAACAGAATATTTTAAAAATGCATAATAGAATAGCAAATACCGAACCAAATAGAGAAATGGTTATGTTTTTCTGAGGGGCAACAAGTGACAGTTTCACAAAGGACACTCTAGGACATTTAGAGTACAACCCTGCATATTCAATTATTGAGTTTAAAACTACACCACTGAGAAGGTTTCTCTTTAACTGACCACCAGGATAGCCATCTGTGAATGTCAAAATCTTCCTAAGACAATAAATAGATATGATTTTTTTTGCAGATATTAATTTTTAACTTCTTTCTTCTTTTTTTTTTTACAGAAAACTCAAAGCCCATTTAGAAATGTTTGTAAATATATCCAAAAGATTTCAAATGTTCCAGCCGAGAGCTCTGTTTATATTCATTATTAATTTTGGCAAATACCTTAAATAGAAATGTCCCACAAGTGAGACATACTGTTGACACATGTCAAGCTAAAAACAGTCTAATACTACCTCGTGGTAAGTGAGAAAAGGGGGAGTTCTAACAAATGAAATGGTATAAAATAGACCAAAAGATTTAGTAGCAGAATATGAATATGAATTCAGTTCATCTGAATGTGCTGATCTGCAAAGGCGTGATGCTACTGGCAGCTCCATGAGTTCAGCTGTGAAGGGCAGAATAGCCATACCACAGCAACATAGGGGGCTTCCAATTTCAACTTAAAGTAACACTGCTCTGATTCAGACACAAACTGCTCGCAAGCAAATCAAGGAAATGCATAGTAAAAATAGCAAAGTGACACTATCAAATGTTTCTTTTCTGAGAGTAGGGCTGGGATGCCGTTTTCATCGTTTATAAATAATTCCTGACAATGTGCAAGAATACATTTCAGGTAGTTTCCCAATATGCCAGTGTGTTCACATTGAATAGTGTTTGAAACGTCAGGTTGTCACACTTTTGAGTGTCATTTTAGCCAGCGATGACGACACACTGCTGGAGGTACAAATTTAAAGTAGTCGAGCACCAGGAGTCTGAAGCTAAACGCTGATACTCGAAGTGAACGTTTTTTTAGAGTCGGACAATTATTACTTCTTATGCCTAAAGCAGCATGTCTCGGACATGATGCAGGAAAATAAGAATCCCAACCCTAATTTGGTATCAAGCCTTTGGAGAATAGATGAATAAAATCCATGTGCAGAAGTTAAAAAGGAGCAGCTGGGAAGTGCCAGTCAGTGTGAAGGTGGTACTTTACTCCGGGCGGTGGCTCTACAGCGGTACACGTCTGCTGGGGCTGCACTACCTGTGCACAGGCAGGTGCAGCCCGTTGAGGGGGGAGAGGGGCGGGTGCAGCTCCAGCTGAGCCAGCAGGGAGAAGTGGTCGGAGGGGATGTGGGGGTGGGGGCAGCCCGTGATGCTGTTGTCCGTCAGCCACTGGGTCTCCAGGGGGCCCAGAGCACCCAGAACGCTCATGTGAGTCTTGGAATAGAAAATGTAGTCAATCACGCCCTGGAGAGAGAGAGACGAGACACAAAGCAGAGACAGGAGAACGGTAATTATCATTCCTAACGGCCAAAGTAATTACCAAAGTAAATCAAATAATGCTCAGCAAAAGCAATAAGCCCACGGCAGTTTGAATGTAGGATAGAGCAACCTGCCTAAATGAAATATAAAAGCAAGGAACTACGAAAGGCCTAGTCAAGTCCCTTGACCCCCACACTAAATTAATTCATTTATTATTATGACAAGCCATTTTGCAAGAGTGCTCTGAAAGGCAGGTGTGAACAGGGCTCACCTTGAAGTCGTAGGTGTAATTGGTGTAAGGCATCAGGTTGTTGTCGTACGCGCTCTTCAGCTGGAAGCCGTGTGTGATGCTGCCCTCAGAGTTCCCGTTCTTCCCGTTGCAGCTGAAGTTAGTCAGGCATTCGTTGTACCGCAGCTCTTTGAAGTCCTTGTGATTCTCCGCCACACCGCCATTGCTCAAATACTCCACCACGCCTTCAAATTCCGCAAAAAAAGAGAAATATTTAACCTCCTAAGACCCGCACTCTTTTTTGGTATGCATTTTTAATTTCTCTTTGCTATTTGGGCTTATTGGGACCTGATAAGTATAAAAACTAAGCATCATCTTTTGACATGATGTAGTTTTTGAGAAAAATGATGTCCACATATGTGGACTCTCGGTCTTAAGAATTAAGTATTACGGTTGTACAGCCCAAAATGTGGAGTCCACGCATGTGTACGCCAGGTCTTAGGAGGTTAAAGAAATATACCAACATGTAGAAGTCTTTAAAATGCATCAAACATTATATCATTTATTGCTATGGTAGACACCGTCCCTGAATGACTAATTTTTCACATTACATATTATCCATTGATGCAGTTTAACGATTCATACTCATATCACTATGCCACAAGTCCCAACCACGAACTAAATGAGTTGCTTTGGGCCAGGTTGAACTCTAATCCCTCTGATACCTGAATCAGGCAGAGAGTTGAGGTCTGCACACAGGACGATGGGGATGGAGACGGGCTCAGACGTGGGAGAGCTGGATGCCTCAGACCCAGAGGCCTTCTCTGCGATGCTCTTCAGCTCCGAGATGAACATCATGGTCTGGATCAGCTTCACGTCCGAGTACTCCGGGTCCCAGTGCATGTGCGCATTGGCCACCAGGAGGAGCTGTTTCTCCTGCAAGGGCTTAGTCCCTAAACGCCAAGCAGGTGGAAGTCAATACAGCTCAATGAAGCACTGATACTGCACTTATGAGATTGACAACAATAAAGCACTGCCAATTCATCACATTTCATTTTTAACAAATGAGCCACTCAAACACCAGGAGGTTGCATCTCACATCACCTCTCGGATTTGTTCTGTGTGTTGGTAGATAATGAGGTATAGAACACCTGAAAATGTGAGCTTTATACTCAAGTAGATTTGTTATCTATTAAAACAGAAAATGCTATGAGCCATTTTGTAATTCAATATTTACCACAGAAAATGAGACAAAACAAGGAATATACAATCACACAACATATGCAAACAATTCTAATTCCTACAAAAATTTAGTAATGCATTTGTTGAAAAATACATGATTGTAAAATGAGAACCATAACACCAGCGTGCTCCTTACCACCGGAAAAGATGTCCTTACTGACTTCCAACAATACAGCAACCCCAATGTTGTCTTTTGTCATTACTCGATTCAGCATGACTTCTGATCCTTCAGAGTTTGCCATAGCAACCTGATTGAACTCTACAGTGTGCTTCTGCACTAGTGTAAATCTGCAAAATTAAACCAAACCCACAATTACATGGTGTTCACAACTGTGTGCAACTAAACAAAGATTAGAGAAACAGTTTAATATGCAAGGTCTGTACCAGTGAAAACACAATTTCCACTTCTATCTCTAAAAACGTGAAGAAACAGAAGCAAGGAACAATCCACTATGTGGTGTCAAGTTCACAACGCTTATTACGGTAAAGCTTACCTATATATACAGTTCAAAATGTTGTTATTGGAAAGTTTATCCTGTTTAATGTAAGTTACAGAGAATAAAGCACATAACATTTAATGAAATCAATAAAATAAATGAGCTATTCCAAGCTTGGATACCTTGTGGGGTCTCAGCTATTCCTAGTTTCTAATGAAGCTATGTGAGTAACTAGTGCACACCCCCATCATAGGATGTCAGTCTATTACAAGGACAATGTTACTTCACAGCCAAGCAGTGGAAGCCATTTTATTTTTCCTTACCAAATTGACAACTGCTATGGAAAGCAGTTGTCACTACACTCATGTCCTGCAAGCAGCAGGGGGTTCAGTGTCTAATTATAGCTCTGCCAAAAGGCACACGTGAATAACAAGGCGAGAGTATGGTCAAGGAGGGGGGAAAAAAATAAAATAAAATAAAACTAATGGGGAAAGCAAACCAATAAACGTGCGCACTCACTTCTCGGTTTTGAAGAATATTGCACAGCCATCCACATGTTTCCTTTCTTGTTCTGACACTAATTTGGCACGGGACTTTGGACAGAAATAACCATCGTATCCACGCTCCTTCAGCGTTTGAAGAAAAAGGGAGTAGTATTGCTCGGTTTCCACCTCCTGCGGGGACATTGATCAGACTGTCTGAAAAAAGATGCTTCCCAGTCCCAAAGGGAGGGGTTCACAGAGCTGGGGTCAATTTCGTTTCTCTGAAGTTTCTGTTTTCTGATAAACTGCAATCGGGCATGAAGAAGGCCCACGTTACACCAGTGGACATGAAAAGGAAGGTTTTGCTGACCTGAAGGCTGAGGATGTCAGCATCACAGTTGGCGATTTCCTCCATGATTCCCTTCTTCCTGTACTCCCAGTTGAGTGCCCAGGATGGACAGTAGCCATATAGCTGTCGTGTAGCGTACTTGTCACACAGCACATTGTAACACATGACAGTGAACACAGCTGGAGTGGGAATAAAATCACATAACAGTCCGATGTCATCTAAGGGTTAAACCATGCTAAATACCTCTACAAGTGTTCACTGATTCTAGAGTATGCAACTCGTGAATAAAACATGGTGAATTCCTCTAAAATTGTGAACTGATTTCAGAGTTTGTAACTGGCTACCAAATCATCAAACTGTACTAACAAAATATAATGAGAAGTGTGTGCATATGCGCAAGTTTGTGTGCGTATAGATATATTGTATAAATAAAAGAACATACAAATGCACACCCGTGTAACTGTACCTGTGGGGATAACTTGATCTCGTTCTTTCAGAGTGATCCATGGTCTTGGGGGAAGTTGTTCTGGGTGTACTAGAGAGGTGGAGATGAACAGTATTAACTCAAGACAGGCTGGCAGACATAGAACACTAATACAATAAGACTGTACTTCTACTGACCAATGTTCCCTTTCAAAGAGTCCAGCCATATGAATAAAGTACCTGCTAGATTGTCCAGCATGTAATTAAGGAGCTTTCTGGTTCCATCAGGCTCCTGGTAGAGTTTGAGGATATCTTGTGATAGAGGATTTCCTGAAAGAAAAATACTATGAGGATTTAATTTTCTTACAGTTCCCCCAAATCTATATACATAAAAAAAAAATAGCCGTCTTCTACTCATTAAAGGACCTTGTCCAGGTTACCAGTAAAGGCAAATCACTTTGCCGTAACAGAAAAAACATTAGAAGTATACTGATGATAAACATAAAAATTCTACGAAGTGATAGCAACTTTTAAGGGTATAGGCTACTGTATGGTGTATTCTGTGTATTTTGCTTGTTTATGGAGGTACGGGTAAGAATACCTTTCAAACCTAGGGTTTGTAGCTGGAACAGCCGCCCAAGTTCATAAGGCAGAACCCGTAAAAGATTGTTATTTAAAAGCAATTCCCTGAAAAACACAAAGGAGAAAATACATAGAAACCACACTTACTTTTAACTCATTTATTGTGTGCTGCAGATGGACTGCCCTGTGTAGGTAAACTGCTTCCATTCACAACAGACAAGTGTTACTGGGACTGGAAATCACCTGAAGACTATTCACTCCCATGGCCAAATTTTAACAGTGCCGCCTTTCCCACTGACCTGAGAGACACCATGTTTCCAAGTTCTGCCGGCAAGCTGCGCAGTTTGTTGGAGGACAGGTTCAGATAGACCAGGTGCTGGAGCTTGGCGATTTCTGGCGGAATGCGGCTAAGGCTGTTGTCATTAAGATGCAACGCGGTCAAGTGTGTCAGTGTCCAGAGCGAGCTACTCAAACTCTTTACCCGCCCTGGTCAATCAAGAACAGGAGTTCTGAGTTAGTCTTTTATGAGAATTCTTTTTTTTCAGTTCAATGTAATTTTTCACCACAATTTTCCAAATGAACTTCCCTACACACTTCTATAGCATGGATTAAAAAGACCAATCGCCTATTCATGAGCATAAAACATCAAAGATTAAGATAATAATCTTCTAAAAGATAAAGGGTAAGTAACCAAATGATAATGAAGGACAACTGACCAGAGATCTCCAATTCCGCCCAGTAAGACTTCTTTCCATTGGCTGCCTCCTCGGCTGACATGATGGTATATAATCTGCGAGGATCCGGGGGATCATATTTTTCCTTTGGCATACCTATTAATCTGAGGGACCAACAGAACAGCAAAAAGTCAGCCAACACTGGCCTGCAGAGACACAGTCTGGAGTGACTCCAATGCAACTTCCAAAACAGGACCAGACAAATCATAAACTGTTAGGCAACATCCTAGTGGTGGGGTGCCAGGTTTCTGGCCTAAATGGCTTGGTACTTGCTGGAATTAATCTCATTGACTGTAACAAGAACTGCCCCAGGAGTAGTAGATGCAAAACAACCTTATAACATGAAAGACCTACCACATTTCACTGTATGACGTCTTGTAAAATACAAGTTCTTCCTTTGCCAAACCAAGCTCTAGAGCACAAGGCCAAAACAACAATTTGACACATATGATCATAACTCCAGTCCCAATCAAAAAAAAAGAAAAAGGCCCAGCATTAGTCAGTTTTCCATAAAACCCCACTATACCCCACTGTTTGTGGCACATAATCTAATAATCTACACCATAGCACTGTTTTGGAGACTTTTGCAGTAATATCTCACCATCTACCCCGGACCAGCACCCCTGTCCCTGTTGCTATTGCGGCATTCACTCCATAATCTGCATGATGGCAGAGAGCACATGACAATAAAAATAATAGTAACTGCCCATTCCCACAATGAATGGACCTAATTTACCTAGCCAACCCTACAGATACGGGATGTTTTAGAGACAACACCATGCAGCATTCAGGAATCTGTGCATCAGTCACCATCTGTATTCTATATAATGTAGCCTGACAGATATTAGTGTATTGGGTTAGTAGTAATATCCTACAGCCATATTTTTCTTGTGATTTCTATTTCAATATTTTTCCTTATCTGCAATATGAAAAATAATGTAATGTAACTTACTATAAACTAAATAAATGAAAAAATTCTACTAAATGTATTACAGAAAATCTCAACAGAGAAGTTACTTCTCCCTATAGCTACATACTCATGGACATATGAAGAAAATGTCAACCTAAGGCGCCATGTAAACCTAACCTCCTCCAGAAAACTAAAATAACCCATCTTTTAATAAATTATCCTTGACTGACCCCGGAAATTGGCAGGCATTCATTATCAAGCCATGCCAAGCAAATATAATACAGTACATACTGTGATTTCATTGTGCTGGATGTCGATAAATGACTCTAAGCCACAAGCTCTGCTCTGTTTGTGTTCCTTGTAAACTGCCATTAAACAGCTTCTTTTACTGACAATTCAATTTTGAGCTTTAACGAGCTCAGGTACACAGAGAATCAGAAATTTAAAAAATGTGCAATACACTTCATAACAAAAGCACCTTGTAAAAGTCTCCAAAGAAGTAAATTACATAATGTACCCTTTGAAACAGATGTGCTTTGGCTATAGCTCATGTTATCTACAGCAATTTCACATGGATAAGCTAATGCACATATTCAGCTGGCTTAAATGGTGTCTTTCAAGACAGGCAGAGCATTACACTAACACAGTAAGAGACAGGAACAAGTACGATATGCCCCAATAAGTAGTGCAAACAATTAGCCTAAGACAAGCACAAGATCTGATACACAGGGAAAGAGTATGCCTTTAATCTCATTTTCCCACCTCATCTTTGGTTCAGAAGCCGCTTGCTGTCAGTGCCACTTGACTGATGACACACAGAGGCAAGTACAGAGTACATCTTATTATTCCCTGACAAGCATATTCGACTGCCTCACCAAATTAAAAAAAAAGGTCAATGCACCATACTCTGCATGAAGGCTTTAAGTTTATTGCAACTTTTAAAAATGTACTTCGTGACAAAAAGTTGTCACAATACAGTAAAATCTCTTGTTGTTCTAACAGAGAAAGAGTTGTTCTTACCTACAAACTAGAAAACGAAGCATGCATTAGACAGGAACAATTTGTAAAGGGGTTGGTTATGAAGCAGTCTTTTATTTCAATACATTTAGGTAACATTATAAAGATAACAGATGACAGTATTACCAATTGGGGAGCTTATTTCTTTGTATGAAAATACAACAGCCGTCGAACATATACAATAATTTACACGCCATGTGATTGTTATGATGCAAGACAGACTTCAAAAATATATGAGCTAATATTATCATTAGACGCTCGCACACAAGACACAGAAAGACATGCATAGAGCGCCGGAAACATTAAATATAGCAGGGAACAGAAAGTCTGGCTTCATGTCAAAGTATAGGCTTATTGCAAGAGCTCAAGCCATTTGAGCAAACAAACACCGGTTTTGGAAATATAATCACCTGAAAGAACAAAAATGCCTCAAATGGGGACCTTACTTTGCAAGTTTCTCAAAAAGTACTTGTGACCCTCATCTCAAATGTGTGTCAATTATAGCTACCTTGGTTACTTCATCCATATGAAGTTTGAGGAAAATGTGAGACGAAATTGTAGTCACACGGAGTCTCTGCATTCGTATACCACAAAACATCGACGCATTTAAAACAAAGCTAGCTAGTTAATTTGTCGAACTTGTCAAATTAGCGAGCTATTGCAAACAGGGTATTCACAAGTGTCACGCTCGCGACACAAAAGTTATAATTTGAGCTGTGAATCACTCCCACCATGACGTGTATGTGTAGCTAGCTAATATAATGGCCACATTAACGTAGCTACCTAGATAGTTAGCCATCTGAAACCGTTTGTGTACATCGACTTAGTCATTCAATAGACATATTTTACAATACAACAGACGTTAGCTAACCGCTAGCTAGATGCAGCAGCTTGGTTACGAAACCAAATGTAAGCTACACCCATTTCATAAAACGAGGCAACTATATTAACTGCTAGCTAACAGTGTTTTTGAGAAATACTATTATATTAAGTCGGTAGATAGCGTTAGCTATTATCCTGAAGCATCCACCAATACATTTATTGGATTCAGCGACATCACTGAATACCCTAGGCTTAATGGTTCGTTAGCTAAGTAGCTAGCTACTCCTTTGAAAACCTGCAAGCTTGTTAGCCATTTAAATCGAGCTAAACCCTGTCATTGGCTGTAGCTAGGCTATCTGTTGCATAGCCGCTAACTGGCCTACCAGCTTCTTCGCAAGCAAGCTAACTTTAGGTCCTTGCCAACTAGCTAGCTAGTTGTGCAAGACAGCTGTTAGGGTTATCAAAAGTAGCTTGGTAGCTAACCTGACGGCAGCTTTGCAGATTCCTACATGGGCCTGCATTCCAGTTAACATTCTGTTAAACAACGCAAACACCAAAACAAAACACTTGACGAGAGAAAAATATTAGGTAAACCATGCAAGACGCGCTTTATTTTAATAACACAACTGTCCCCGACACAAAACTGTACAAATGAGCAAATGTTTGAACATTTGCTTGTACCATGGGCCTTGCATTTATAGCTGGAACCGGTGCCGTGCACAGCCTTTCAGAATATACTCTCCCAAGTCTTTCCAAGAAGGAGACAAAAAAAAGCACGTTAAACCAGCTAAATACACATGAAAACCTACAGGTGCCGATGTTCTAAAGCAGACAATACAACATACCGGCATTCAGTGAACGGTGAAGACGACTCGGAGATAAAACGTTTGGAGACATGCAGTCAGAATTAGCTGAAGTCCAGCTCCTCAACGTTTCTGAAAGACTGAAGGAAAGACAACAATCATGGCTGCCGCTCATACACTGGGCCCCCCTCCCCTGGCGAAAACAAGTTAAAGTTTATGAGAAAAGTAAGCAATTAGCTTTCTTCATTTCACATTTTGTGCCAAGCAGTATTTTGCTAACTAGCCATCTTTTCCAACAAACCTTCTGCTGTTGTTTACCTTATGTTGGTCGCCATGATTTTTTAGTTTTTTAATAATTGTGGCTTAGGACCTAATAGTTTATATAGGAAAAAATAAATGTATATATCATTCACTCTTTTCAAAAACAGCATTTTGTGTATTTTTTTCACCCAAGTGAAATACTTTTCCGATTTGTTAATAAATATGCTATTTTATTTTATACTGCAGTGTTGGAGTCTTGCCAGTATCTATTATTTAATGGTGTGCAACATACTGTATGCATGTCACTCTGTCAAGTGCCAAAGCTCATGGGCCTTAAAACCAGGCCTCTCTGTATTTTCTCTGAAGTTAAATAAGTGGTTCTGTTCAGTAAAGGGTAAAAATGTGTTTGGAGAAAACTACAGATGAAATATTTTTATATGGTCAACCATGTGGTTTCCAAGGTGGGTCATTTTAGGCACTGTAACATTTAAAGGTTGTCCTAGTGATGCACAGGATATTATCAGACCTATATTTGGAGTGAGTCAATATTCAACCAAGAATGTTATTTGTGGATAAATTTGATCCTATAAATGGGCTGCTAGAGAGAGAATAATGTGGTCTGTGTTTGTTGAAAGCTAATGGCAATATTGCCACTTACCTTTTTCATAGCAGCCTACCATAGAGACAAGGTCTACATATTGAATGAGGTCTTGCACACATGCTCAGATTTACTTCCTGGTGTCGACCTGCGGAAATGAAGGCTTAAGTCTTATGCTGTTGTCCTCTTGCCCCATCGTGGTGTAAACTCTAAATGGAAGGACTTAATACACTTCAGTGGATTGACAAGATGGATGGCAATCTCCTGTCTTTTGCTCTGTTTGGAGCCTTGGTGTGGCTGGTGGTAGCTGTGTATTTGGTCGTCTGCATGCTGCTCCTGTGCTCCATCTGCTGTAAATCTCAGAGGGAAGAGGGTGATATGGACAGCTCTGTGATCTCTCCTGCTGAGCACAGTGATGTTTTGTGAGTGGTGAAGCTAGGGTCTCCACAGCTACTGCTGTACCTGCCCATACGGTGAGTGAAAAACTGCATTATATTACGCTTTCATAAACATAAAAAATGTGAGATCCATCTTAGACTGTTTCACGATTTCATTTAAGTACTATATGAACAATGATTTTATACTATATAAATCCATTGAACAACATTTATGGGGACTGAATAAGAGCAGAATGAAAACTTTTAGATTGATTTAAGAATTTAAGATGTTTAGTTCTGCCTATGTCACTGCATTAAATATCTTATGCGCACTGTTTTCACCTCACTGCAATAATAAAAATGTTGAGTTTATGCAATGTTTACTCTTGTAAGAAAAAATATAGTCATACATTTTTAGCTACGTTGTGCACCAAACATATTCTGGTGTCCCTTTCATTTATTGCTAGAGACGATGAAAATTATTGCTTGCAATAAAATCAACTAATTCTACAGAATGTGTGTGATGACTTTAGAGTACAGTCAGGTATGCCACTTTTGCAGGGAGCGTTTCATAATGGCAAGCGAATCCCTACTTTTCTATTCAGGCAACTTGCCATTTCACCAACAAGCACAGAGAACTGAAGCATGTTATCTTCCTGTGTTACCTGTATATTCATACCATCTAATTGTTCAATATCATGGTAATCTCAGCTATAACCCAAATACCACTAAAACTTGGCAAACAGGATGAGAATTTATAACCAGAAATGTCGTAACTATAGCCCTATATAATTTCATCAGTCACACTCAGGGCATGCAGTATGTTATTAGCAGCCTTGTTTGCAGTGTTTTAATTGCAGCATATGGTTCCTCTCCTCCAGGCTGATATGCCAAAGGAGCAGGCCAACTGTTGCTCCGGATGTATGGTTCCTCCAGGCCTGACAGCCTTCAGATGTACCGCCATATTATTAAAGTAGGAGCTGCATTATAAGTTCAACATTTAATTTCACGTTCAGTTAAGGGTTCATTGATTTCACTTGATTTCCAAAAAAGCGCTCTGCAGACCTGCTTATACAGTGTGTTTCTACCTTTTCTTCATCTTCAACTTCATCTTCATCATCATCATCATCTTTTTCTTATAGATAGGGTGGCTATGGCAGCTCCTAGAACCGTATGGTAAAAAGTTTTTAAATTTGGCTCACTGATTGGGGACAGTCCCTTGATTCTTTTCACTTAGATTCATGTCTCCACCTCGAGCGCCCTAGCGCCACCAATGGGTCAAATCTGGAGGTACATTTATGCATGTAAGTTTTGAGCCATATGCCTGATTAAAAACAATTACTGTTGGATTCCTTGCATCAAGCGTTCAACGCCAAGCCAAGTCCAGCATCGGATTTTCTGAAAAAAGTTCACTGGCCACAAAGTTTGTCCAATCTTCATACAATTTGGTAGAGATGATGTTCGGTCCAAGCCTCAAAAAAGATCCATCCAATCCATGAGATGGATTTTTGATTTTTGAAAGTGTTGGCCCGTCACAGCCAATCGGAAAAGTTTCTCATATTTCAGCAATGCTTTGATTGACACCCAACTTGGGACCTAGACCCAGTACCCCTTCCTGAGGCAAAAAAAGGCATTTGACCATTGGGTACCGCAATAATGAAAAATGTGTTTTGCCCAATAACTGTTGATGTGTTTGTCTTAAAATAGTAATTCTTGTGTGTGGTTGTATCTTGGGAGATCCCAAGGCAGAAGTGTTGATGTAAGTGTTGATGTGTTTCCCTTAACAAAAGTGATTATTGTGTATGCTGATACCTTGGTAAATCCCAAAGCTGAAACACGACAACCTGTTATCTCAACTTAATTGATGTGGCTGCCATATTGGACTTGATCAACACCAACATATTTTGAGGTGGACAACCCCTCAGCATGCTATTCTACTTATTTTGGTTCAGAACTGATATATAGTCTGGCTCCACAAAGTTAAAATGCATTGGCTTGGCAATTAAATAAAACGAATGAACTGATGGGGAAGAACTTGGCTGCATGGCAGTCCAATGGCATGGCACTTAAACATGTTTTATAAGCTCCAGTATAATGAATGACAAATGAACATGTTTTCTGAACTTTTCACAGGGTCTTTTGTTCAGAGGGCCATCAATTCCAGTGCAATAAATGAGTTCCTGTCAACAGTGGAAAAAAGTGTTGGCCAAAAATGAGTGGACATTGTTCAGTATAGCATTTACTGAACAATGCAAAAATAGCATTTGTAGAGAATGTATTATGGATTACTGTACACTTGCATTTTATTTTCTGATTACATATATATATGTATATATGTATATGTATATGTATATGTATATGTATATGTATATGTGTATGTGTATATATATATATATATGTATATGTATATATAGTACTGTGCAGAAGTCTTAGGCACCCTAGACTTTATTATGTATATGTTTATTGTTTTGTGTGTGTTAGTATAAAATATCCAAATATTCATTTTCCAAAACATTTAATTTTACAGAGACATTTTTGTATTTAATAAAAAAAAGTAACATTACTGTAAACAATTGACTACTTTTTACATAAAAACTTGATCAAGGCTGTCTGAGATCAGAAGCAAGGAGCCAACCAAAGTCGGCAGAAGAACTGTGGCAAGTTCTCCAACATGCTTGGAATAACCTCCCTGCTGATTGTCTCATAGAACTGCAGGACAGCGTTGGCTATCTCAGAAGAGATGCAGTTTTAACGCTGAAGGGTGGTCACAAAAAAATATTGTTATACAGGTGCCTAAGACTTCTGCACAGTACTTTATGTGTGTATATATATATATATATATATATATATATATATATATATATATATATATATATATATATATATATATATATATATACTAAGGTCAGATTAACTTACAGGATTGCCAGAAGTAACTTACTTTATTTATTATATGTTACATTTTATATTTTCAGTATATAGATATTATTTCATAAAACCCACATCAAGTTGTTTAAATCAATACATAAACTGCATTATGCAAACTGAGCTGATTGTATCTGGGCAAATTAGCTTTACGATACCATTGCCAATAATTTGCAAACAATTATCAGGGCCATAACAGAAGACTGGATGCCATAAAATGATTCAAACCATATATCCGATTATTGTATGATGGTTTATCAAGATGCTGTTATTGGCAGTTCCTGCTGTTTGCGTTTAATCTCTAAAAAGGAAATGAAGGCAATTAGTTTATTGCTCAGCATATTTCATCAAACTGTATTGTATGTCTCACTGCAGCATATGTTGTGTTTCCAACCGAATTAAAGGCCATTGCATGTTCCTGTATTGGGGTGACATGTGAGGCCAACATGCATTATATCTCAAAATTTCTCCAAACACTTTGTAGGAAGACTATTGTTTATAGGACTACGCATTCTATTAATAACTGTAATTCTCACATGCCACACTTGATGGCAGTCTATACACTTGTTATTTCAGCTAAAGCAAGGCAGATTTCCTTGGTCCTGCAGAGCCAGTGTCTGATGGTTTTGTTTCAATCGTAAAATGAATATAAAAAAACTCTGAAAACAGGTGAGGTGAGTCAACTGCATATCAACCGCTTTAATTCATTTTAACATGCTGAGTTTTGAAGAGGGTCAGTTAATGTGTACACATTTCAGAGAGGGATGGCAATACGCTGTACAACTAACGTAACTTTTTAAAAACTTGCAGGCTTTTACAGTACACAGTAAACTTAAATTGTGTTTCTTTCTTTGTATCCAGATGGCCTATACTGATCAAATCAATGACTAGAGCAGGGGTGCACAACAAGGGCCGATCTGTTTCAGGATTTTATGCCAACTCCTGGTCTTAATTATTTCATTGTCTCAATCATATCTTTTCTGACGTGTATGAGAGCCGGCTGCAGACTGTGAGTGTATCCTAATGATTTTACTCTGCTCAAGTATAGGCTTGAACCAAGGCAATTTATAGAGCTGTCAGTTAATTAAAAACAAGGCAGTTGGTTGGAACAAAAACCAGTACGCAGATTGGCCCTTGAGGAGTTGTGCACCCCTGGACTACAAGTTGATTTTGCTGATGTACAATTTAGTGAAAATACAAAACACTGAGGAGTGGAGTTTAACTTTGATGCTCTGCACTGTTGGTTCTACTCCAGGCTATTTTCACCCCCATGTTTAACTGATAATTCAAAAAAATAAAAAATGAACTCACTTTTATGCATCCGAGAGGTAAATCAATTTCAGAATGAGTTTATTTGCCCTGAAATGTCACACAGTGTACATGTTTGTGTTTTTTGTGCTAGTGATGGCAATGAATGAGTGCAGTCCTAGAAATGTGTATATTATGTATATATTCTATTTTAATTGATCAGCTGTGCTAAGTATGATAATGAAAAAACGAACAGACCCTGTGTCTCTCCAGGTCAATCCATGAATGGAATGATTTCTAAAGTATGCAACACAGTTATAAAATCACAATGAACGTATGGGGCAATATAAACAATTTGCACTTGTACTGTTCTGTAAATCGGTTATGTGTTGATTTCTCAGCTTTTCTGTAAGTTTATTTTATTTTCCATGCCAATGGCAGTTGTCTGAAATACAAGCTCTGTACTAAAAGCTAGGGTAAAAAAGAAAAGAAAAAGTATGGACCATTGTCGCGTTCTTTGTTTTCACGAGGTATGGACCGATGTAGCCTATCGTTCCATTGCAAGTATGTATTTATTTTCTTACAGCGGAAACAACAACCATCAGCAGGGATCGCGGATCAGTTTGCATGCACGTGACTATAAGGAATAAGCCCAAGCTCCCTGCGTTCAAACACTTACAAGGAAGGCTCGTACACACAGCCAACCTAGAACACCTATTCATGCAGGCTGAATGTTGTGCCAGTCGTGGGGATTAGGGACTATTAATATATTTAGTCGTTTCTTGGCTGTTTTATTCAGACTGGCGATTGACGCTTTTTTAAAAGCAGCAATCGCATAGCTGCGGAGAACACGCATTAAGATGATCCTACAGCTGATTATCTATCCAGTCGTGGCTTCAGCCTATGTGTGAATAAGTGTTTGATAGCGCCGATTTTCATGATCAGAAAGGTGTTTAATCTTTTTTTCTTCTTCAAGGTGAAAGTCTCCTGAACTGGTGCGCCTCATCAGTAGCCCACTACTCTGTATTAGGCTCCATCTGCAGATTCCTATGAATAGTTTATAAAGCGCAAAAGACCGCGCAACGTAAATATGTTTACAGAGCCAGTTAATATAACGAAACATTTCTTTGGTTTTGGTTGGAGTGCATCACGACTCATAAAATTGCTATCATCTCTAGCGTGGAGAGATGTATTCAGTTTTATTGTTTCTGCTAGTGTCGGCAAGAATCAATAGGACTGCTATTTGGAAGACGTCGTTTTCGCTGAGTGGACCCTCGCTGGCTACCTGCCATTCTTTGCATATGAAACTTGGGAAGAACTCTGTGTATAAACCAGCCTATAGCATATTAAGTTAACTGCAGAAAATACACAAGCTTAACGGGCGAAAAATGAAATTATATAGTATTAATTGCATGTTACCTTAGTAAGAAAAAAAACTGGATTTATCGATATTGGATATATTTCTGTTGGCAACCATGGGCTTTACAAGTATTTGGATATTTATGGCTGGAATTGTCAACATCCCACGAGGAATATACGGTAAATCTCTCCTATGCTTGCTTGTTGTCTTGAGTTACCTATTCTTTGAAGGGCAAAGTGTGTAATTTGTTTAATTCCTAATATATTGCACTTTCAAATAATCTCCAATATTAATCGCGTAAAAAAAAGAGAAAAAAGAAGAAGTGATCATCGACATGATTTATGAAACCTAGACTAACCTATTTAGAATTTAACATTCACGCATTGGCGGGCATATCTAGACGACAGTTTTCAAACTTAATTTTTTATTTACTTCAGTTAGCCTATATATGACATGGTCTAATCAGACGTGTGACTGTAGCCTACATCTTCAACCACAGGCTTGGGGGAAACGTAGGCTAAAGGTTGCACCTGGCTACTTCGCTATAGGTCGCACTGTTTTGCATCAGGTACTGTTATGTATCTTAGATGAATAGAAAATAAGATCTGGTATGTGTGTTCGATACAAATTGCTGTTTTAATTTAATTCCAAAATCAGAGCTATTTCTTGTTTCATTGCGTAATTGGCTTGCAGTTTCCATAGAGCGTTTAGACAGAAATCGCCTAAACATTTTTTTAGAAGTATACAGATTAGACTTCGATGAAAATTGAACATACTTAATAAGAGAGCTCATGGGGCTTCGGCTAGGCTACTGCATGTAATCTCAAATTGTCGTACAGTTATTTCTTTGGATTTGCGCAGTGAGGTGGTAGTAGCCTAAACTCTTTAGGCTGTACTGTTAATTTAACGAAACACGTTGAGCCAAATTACTCACGCGCGTAATGGAAACACAATTCGGAACTCTGCCTGCATTCATCATTGTTGTTATATCATATGATGCCAAGTGAAAACTGCATTTCGACCAATGTGTTTCACAGAAACTAACCATATTCCATGAACTGTTTCCAAGTTTTCAGGTGTGTTGAATGAAGGTGTGAGAGTGCTTTTGGTCATGCAGAAATGCTTTCAAGTTATAGGCTACACTATTTAAATATATATATATATATATATATATATATATATATATATATATATATATATATTCTCCTCACAAAGCATCTGTAGTATGTTTGTGCGATATAAGAAGACTGAAGCGAGTGCGTTTTGTAGCCAGATGTAATGTATCCTATATTTATTGAATAGCAGTGGTGTTCGCATAGCTCAATATAAAAGCGTTTACTATATGGAAGAACTTGATTAATAGGCGATAGCTGATTACGTTGCTCCATATAGTAAACGCTGTGATGTCACGTCTTGTCATAGGCTACCATACCATGGAATGTACCACGTCGGAATTAGGATGAATATAACTACACTGGATTTAGTTTGATATATTTCGCATGGGTGACTTGACACTCTTTCCAGAATTGCTGAAAAACGTTGACTAAACATTGCTCACGGTCTACGTCATTTTATTGCTGGATACAGCTCACATTTAACATTATACATTTGCATTGTTGATATTTACGGACGCATCTGAAGTCAAGCTACATTACCAAGCCTGTGCATTGGCCATTTGCCTATAGTCCTACCTGAATTTTATTTTGTTTCTAAATAAACCAGAGGTGTATTCTTAAATATGAAATTGAAGCAGCAAACAGCACGTGTAACAGAGCTGATTGACATTTGAATAACCTTTTTTGCACATGTCAAAGTTTCCAGCCAGTGGTTAACTCGTTCTACACAACATCAATATATACATATATAATCACCTGGTGGTAATCCAGATTTAATAATCCAACTGTGGACTGTTTGCTAAAACATGATGCCCTTTTAAGCTTTGTTTCTGTGTATGTACATATTTTATCTAAAGCAATGGGAAGATCAGGTGTAGCCAATCTCTGGTCCAAAGGCCACATGCATCACATGCATATCAAATGATGATCACTTACTTGCACCATTAATGAAGAGGTAGAGAAATTGATATAAAACTTCACACTGTAAAAAACAGGGAACTAATATTGAAAATACAGTAGCTAACGAATACCCCAGATGTATAAACCACTTAATTCCCTTTCTTTTTAATGACACGGAATGTGCTCTGTTTCCACATGGCCTTGCCCACATGGAGTTGTTCTGCTTTCAACCCAGCACTATGCTTTGCTGTTCCAGACAGTATGAATTAATAACTTTTTTATTTTCCCTACTGACAGTCTCAATGTTTCAATTAATGCTAATATGTCTTACCCTTACAGGAGCATGTCTCTATCAAGGTTCCCTGTTTGAGGTAGGTTTGAAAAAAAAATTAAAAATGTAATCTGCTATTTAATTACATAAGCACACTGACTCATGTGCATGTGCTCACAGCCCATCATTGTTCTTAATTATGATTTTAGGTCATTCGCTAAGGCTAGGTTCTGGGGTCATAAATAATGCAGCAGTGTATCATCATTACAGACTTTCAGAAGGCGCTGGTTGATGACTTCATGAGCCATCAATCAGGATTATTATAAAGCAGCTGCTTGATATCTGTGTGAATAGATGTGTGCCATAAATAATACACTCTTGCTGACTGTGAGTGTTAATGGATCCCGTGCTGGAAGATGTTATTTGACAGATCAGTGGGGGACACCAGTGGCTTGATTATTGTTTAGCTAAGAAACTTGGTTCCTTTTAATGACTGATGACTAATCTATTTCAATGTATTCCACAGTGGATTGAGATGTAGTAATGCCCATTGCATGCTGTAGCGATTTTGATGGTGGCTAATGAAGTCTTTAGTCAAGCATTGTTTAGTAACCACATATTTTTTAATTATAATATTTAGACCAGTGGTTTCCCCTGTATGTTGGTAAGGTTATGTGACAAAAGCAAAATATGTGTTTCAGGAATGGGTGGCTTTCTCCAAGCATCAATCAGGTTGCATTGACAGATACATCGATATCAAAATTGTAGCCGATATCAATAACCGATAATAATTTCCTTGTCATGACCAATAATTGATCATGAAATACAATTTAGATTAGGTAATTTAGTATTGAATAATAGTTTAATGATTGTGTATTATATCTGTTTCTTTTCATATTCTTAACATCACTGATAATTATTATTAGCATCTGCATTGTGTGGTGATAATTATCACTTTGATATAAGATGGAAATTGTAGTAGCTACTTTCATAATATCCTAAAGAAGGCATGTAATTTCAAAATGTTGATAATAATAATAATGTCAAATACAATTAATGGTTAACTCAAGGAGTACTCAGTATGATTCTACTGACATTACTGGAAATCAAAATTTGGTACTGCCACATGAGTATTCCTAGTTTAATAAAAAATGAAATATGCTTTTACAGCTGTTAACAGGCCAGTGGCATAATACTCAATTTAAGATTAGTACTCTGAGGGAATCCTAAAAGCGCTCAGAAGCAACGCATTAAAAATGTACATACACTTTACTCTCTTGTCATTTTGGTATTAAAGTTTTAAGCCTTCTCAGGCATACTCTTTACAACAGGGCTACTTCTTATGAACTAACAGGTTCTGGCCACTGATCATTAAATAATCCGTCCGATTTTAAATAGAAAACATCTTCTAACACAGGAGAATGTATGCTTTCTTGCAAAAACAAGGTTTAAATAAGTGACTGAAAGACATTCTTGTTTAAGGCATAAATTAGACCTGTGACTGAAGATAATGTGCTTATTTGCCTTAAGTACATTTACAAACCTTGAATTATTTTAACAGCTATCCTGTCTATTATATAATGGCAGATAAGGGCATCAGTGACTGACGCTCATTCTGGCTTTCCTGTAGAGAGTACACCAGGTATAATCTTTATACAAGGTATGACCTCTGGTGACATAATGTCAATATTCAAGCGGCTTTGGTGTTACAGTACTTGAAGTGCAGTTTCTTGCTTCAAAACACAAACCCACTGTGAAGCTGATATTAGAAACTACAGTAAGTAGGCTATCTAAAACATCCTTCGCCACACTGGGCCAATCAAAAGCAAACATCAAAGCAAATATTTTATAAGAAGCTCCGGAATGTGAATAATCCCTTTTTTCCTTAAACTAGTTATTGCAATTTTGTCAATTGCATGTGTCACTGAGTTCTTAATCTTTCTGAGGTCTTAGGGCCATATTTTCCGGGATCAACCACCAAGGTGCGTGATGCACTGGGTGCAGCTATTAAGTGTTGGTAAATGGTAAATGGGCTGGAATATGCTGAATATATTATCAGTGGGTGTGGTGCACCTTGACTCATTCATATCCAATCAAATATATGTATGTATCATATTGCAATGGTTTTATTGCCAATTTCCGTAGTCTATACAACTACAATCACAGCTGTTTCTCCCAAGACATTCTTTTGTCGTAGGTGCAGAACTTCAATAAAACATTGCCTAAACATTGCCTAAATGATGCAACTTGCCCATAATTGTTTATTATGGTCAAGTTGCACCTGCAGCTCAATAGTGTTTAAACACACTATTCAATAACTAAGAAATACTGACAACAATATACTGAAGTAAACAAAATAAAACCAAGGAAAGTAACAATACCATTTAGCACACAGCAGTGAATGACTTGGTATGAACTTCTCAAAGGAAAGGAAAAAATTATAACATAATTCATTCACAACAATGGCATGGGTTAATAAATTTGAAAAAAGAGTGATTTCCTGAGAGGGGAAAACGAGCATTTGGTGTTTGCAGACATTACATGCAACTTTCTCCTTGGTTATTTACCCAACCCACTTTATCTTTAGGCTAGCTAGCCTGCTCTCCAGACAAAACAGTTGTTTATTGTTCTCTTTGATATTGAGCACAACAGGATAATGTTATGAGTTAGGAACTGGAAGGAGATAACTAATGCACTAATGCAAAGAGATAAATTGTTGCAAAATGTTGCATCAATCGTCAGACACAGTTTATAAATGCAGTCTATCCATACTTTTTGCCAGCACTGTAGCTATCATTTTAGCTATAGTCACATACTTAATATGAAAAGATTGCAGTTGCATTTATTTCTTCTCATGACTGACACAGGGGCGGCACAGCAAGGAGGTCCTGGATTCAAATCCCGGTTGGCTGGGGCCTCTCTGTGTGGAGTTTGCATGTTCTCCCCGTGTTTGTGTGGGTTTCCTGCGGGTACTCTGGTTTCCTCCCACAGTCTAAAGACATGCAGGTTAGGCTAATTGGAGAGTCTAAATTGCCCGTAGGTATGACTGTGTGAGTGAATGGTGTGTCTGCCCTGCGATGGACTGGCAACCTGTCCAGGGTGTATTCCTGCCTTTTACCCAATGTATGCTGGGATAGGCTCCAGCCCCCCTGCGACCCTGTTCAGATTAAGCAGGTTAAGATAATGGATGGATGGATGGATGACAGATGCATATATGAAAAAAAAATGTTTGTACCTCAGCTATCACAGTGTAGTAGAATTACCAGAAACATAATAATCTTTTTTTTGTTTTTTTTACAATAAATGCAATGTATGCTGGTGGGATTCATGTGGAAGACAAACTCGACTCAAGGTATACGATCCACAAAAACTATTAATTTGCTTTTGAGTAGGCTGATCATGTGTGCATTGCATGGGAAAGCCCCGCAATTAGTAATATGCCGTAGAGTATATGATATGGGTAAAGATTCCGCCACACAAAGTACCAGGAAGTGCAATAGTTTTGCTCACTACTAATGCTCATTTGTGTCTTTGGTCACATGTCTAGTCACATGCACAACCAAGAAAATGCGGGGTAATTGCGTGCCTCGGTGAAGGAACCAATGAGAAATGCTTGGGAGCTTGCCAAATGAGGGTGCAAAGATTTTACGTCAGAGTATTTTTCGGGAAATTAAAATCTGTATCTTTGTTTGTGTCCTAGGGGAAAAGAATTGGGCCTTGTGAAAATGAAAAATAAAATAAAATATATGTAACATCAATATATGAGCAGAAATATTTTTTATTGCTGTCAAACATGGAGTCCAATGGGGTAATAGGCTTTTTGAGCTAAAATAGGGGTATCACTAGGGGGCTTTCCCTAAACATAACAAGTATCTATAGAATGTTAATGGCTTGCAGTGCGTGCACACACACACACACACGCACACACACACAGATTCATTCTTCACTTTAAATGCTGTCAAATCCTCCCCTGCACTGCAGATGAAATGGAAAGATGATACACAATGTGCCGTACCATCTTTGCTGCTTTCTTTCTCTCTGGGTCCCCAGAGAAGATGTAAAATTAGCCATTGCAACGCAAGCTCTGTCTATGTCTTCTAATGGCCAAGAGGCACACTTCACACACTCAGCTGGGCTCTAGCTTTCTGCTCAGAGGGATTTCTTGAAATACCGATGTTCAGACGAGGCTTGAATTTAACCAACCATGGCTCTGTTCTGTCCCGAACTGACCGTAGAAGACTAAAGTATGTGTTCGATGATGGGGTTTCTGGACATTATGTTTGTTATGTTGAAGTGCCTTCATCAGTAGCTGGACTAGAACCTGCTGGAAAGGTCATAATCATCAGCCCAATGGCTGCTAGGCAGGAAAGGCAATCTCTTTCTGCTGTTACATCAGAACATGAAATAACACTTAAATATATCTCATAAACGGAGTCAACTTTCTGTAAAGAAATATACACTGTGATATACCAATACTCTAAGCTGTAAGGCTTACTAAATGGATCTATATGGATATTAATGATAGTCTTTGTACAGACTGTATTTATGTCATCGTTATGATACGACAGTACAAGGATCACAACAAGATAAGGCAGTGAGCTGCACCTCCCATGTCTCCATGTATACATTATAAACTAAATATTTTTTAAATTCATTTTGATTGGTGAAGCTGTGATCAATTGCTCACTGATATACACTAGTCAGTACATGACAGCCCTTTATGAGGTGTGAAGGAAAATGTGGCTGAACCTCTACCTCATGGATCTTAACTACATGTAGGGAGCACCATAGATTAAAAAAACTATATGAAGGCTGCATAATTTAATTGTATGTCTTTAATAACTTCCTCATTTGCTGGTATTTTATGTTTTACTTTACTTATACTAGCTTAGTTTAAGATAAGTTAAAAATAGGGTGCCCATTTCCAAGAGAAACCTTCTGACTAGTAAGATTAATTGTCAAGTTCTTCAGCACATAAATTAATTATGGGGACTCGAAGGACTACTGCCTTTTGAATGCAGGGCCAGACAGTCCTTTGCTTTTTCTTTGATTTGAACAGTGAACGTTATATTTACCCCCTTTTCTACAGAATATGTTTGTTAATGTTAATGACTGTATAAGAAAGTGACAGTTGAATAAATGTGACATTAAACATTTTGAGTGCTCTCTGTGACAGGTCATTCTAAGCTGCCATTCTTTTCATGCCTTTCATTTGCTTTCTGATTGACTAAAGGTTTAATAGTAATAATAATAATAAAAAAACCCCAATGTGGATACATTTATCTTACATAAGCATGTTATTCCTGTTAACTCAGACTGAAGTGAACCCTTTAATGTAGCATATTCAGTTCCTATCATTGTGCTTGGAAACGTGTCTTGAATTCCTCTGGAATTGAGAGTGTCAACAAATAAGAGGCATTCATGGTCAGTATGTACAGGTTTGTAACTCAATTAAATAAGTGGAAAACTTCACTTCATTTCTTTTTAAATGTGTTCTACAAGAAAGTGATTGAATAACTTTTTATAGGCAGTTAAAATAGTGAATGCAATTGAAGTAACCAGGAAAAGATTGTCACTGCACCTTAAGGCCAGCTAGAGTACTGTAATTTGTGTGCAATGAAGCATGAACTAAGTATCACAGATGTCATTTCAATTAGACCCTAGGCATACATATTTTTATTGCTTCATTTAAGTTGTAATGCCAGCTGCAAAGTGCATTATTTTTTAATAACATCATGATATTTCCCATTTGAGGGACACAATCTTGCAGTTGAGGATTGTAGCAGGATTATGAAGTTACCAGAGGCCATTCACCAAGATGTTGTTCTTTCCCACAGTGGAGACAAAGGGTCAGACATCACTACACAGGTTGATGGTAGAGCTGTGTATCTCATGTTTGTGAGAAGATTCTGGAACAACTGAGCAGAAGGTCACGTTATATTGTACTGCATATGCATGATATGAAAGTTTTAAAAATGATTCCAGGGAGATTTTTCATTGAGCATAAAAAGCTTCCCTCCTTTTCTCTCTGTCAGTAGCCTTGTTAGGTTGATGGCCAAACTTTTGAAAAAGAGGCTGAGGTTTTACTGTCAACTAAATTTACTGTATCGATTAAATGGAGGCGGCACGGATGGTGCAGTGGGTAGCACTGCCGCCTCACAGCAAGGAGGTCCTGGGTTCGAATCCCCGTCGGCCGGGGCCTCTCTGTGCGGAGTTTGCATGTTCTCCCCGTGTCTGCGTGGGTTTCCTCCGGGTACTCCGGTTTCCTCCCACAGTCCAAAGACATGCATGTTAGGCTGATTGGAGAGTCTAAGTGTGAGTGTGTGAGTGTGTGAGTGTGTGAGTGTGTGAGTGAATGGTGTATGTGCCCTGTGATGGACTGGTGACCTGTCCAGGGTGTATTCCTGCCTTTCGCCCAATGTATGCTGGGATAGGCTCCAGCCCCCCTGCGACCCTGTTCAGGATAAGCAGGTTCAGATAATGGATGGATGGATGGATTAAATGGAGAAATGACATTCTGTTCAACTTCATTACAGAACTTGGACTGTAATCCAGAACAGGCACACGCAATGTAGCTGCCGCACATTCATGCCCCATCAAATAATTATCGAATTGTGTGAATCTTATTCATAAGAATCATTTAGTCATCAAATAGCTATACGTTCTCTGTGATGTAAGCTATACTGCCTTGGTAACCTCAATTAACCTCAATAAACTGAATTTGTAACAAATGAAGGAACAGCTCTTGTCCTCAGTGGAACTCTTCACTTGAGTAATTGGGCCATTCTGTGTAGATCGGAGTAGTAGGTGGATAATTGTGGAAGAATGGAACACTACAGCTATAACTTTTAGAGAGATTCCACAAATCTAGCCCAAATATGACACAAAGGAAGTGCGTAAATACATCTGTCAACCCTAGGCCTCCCATTGCTCTGTGAACACAGAGACATTATTTATCTGTCCACTGGAAACAGCGTTGCGCCACATTTGAGTCGGCAGTGTGGCCGTCCGTCCTGCAGTGGGACTCGGTGGCACAGGAATCATCAATCTGCTGTGCAAATGTGCCATGGCTCCACACATTAATTTAAATGCTGTGCCTGCGTCCACTGCCTTATCCTAAGATCCATCCCCTGTAGAATATGCAGGCGACAGAATTATCTTAGATAGGAAAGATTCCTGCTCCAATTTCTCGAGCCAAATGCTATAGAAGGGGCCTGAGTTGTCAGTTTTCTTGTGAAAAAATCTCATTGTTCAGTGGACAAAACAAATGAGCAGTGTTAATGAACAGTGATTTCCATTGGTGTAACATGGTGCATTTTCATTGTCTGTTTGAACAACACACAAGTTGTCAAGAGCAATGCCAGCAAGTTTAAATCTGCTCTTTGTGATGGGCTTGAAATACTTCCTAGAAACAACAGTACACTGTCATACTTCTCATATATTGTAGCTACACATTTTGTGACACATCTTACAAATAAGTGTTGTATGAGGGGACTCAGGCACTACCTTTTCTAAGCCAACGTTCTCAATGGAAATGCAGTTAGGAGGCAGGAGCCTGTTTCACATTCCTCTTTTTTTTTTAAAGATATTTTTTAGGCCCTTTTCAGCTTTATTGGACAGTATAGTATAGAGAGACAGGCAGAATGGGAGCGAGAGAGAGGGAAAGACATGCGACAAATGTCAGACGGTCGGATGCGAACCATCGACGTCGTCGGCTCGCAATGAGCATGCGGTCAGTGCTCTACAGGCTGCGCCACCGAGACACCCCCTTCACATTCCTCTTTTAATGATAAAATTATCTGCTAATTTGTGTGGAACAAAGAAAACAGGGGAATGGTCAGCGTAGTATGCTATTTACAAATGAGGGATTGTTGTTGCATTAAGACATTAAAAAAGAAACGGAAGCCTTAAACAGTCTCGGTATACTGGCTTTTTGATGTGGTTTGAAATTTTCTGGAGAGTGTAACTTCAACATGGATATATCAACACTGAAATTCAAGACCGGTGTGCAAGCAGTGCTGTACTTTTTGTTTGGTTCCTTTCAGGAGTGGCCTTGCATACTGTTCTGCCTGTCTTGATTTGTGACAGACAGATGGACTGACTAAGTGCATTATTTTTTAATAACATCATGATATTTCTCATTTGAGGGACACAATCTTGCAGTTGAGGATTGTAGCAGGATTATGAAGTTACGAGAGGCCAATCACCAATCACCAATCACCAAGATGTTGTTCTTTCCCACAGTGGAGACAAAGGGTCAGACATCACTACACAGGTTGATGGTAGAGCTGTGTATCTCATGTTTGTGAGAAGATTCTGGAACAACAGAGCAGAAGGTCACGTTATATTGTGATAGACAGATGGACTGACTGTTCTCATCTTCTCTACCGGTGGACACTGACACTGACAGAGTGGCAGGACAGTGTTAAATCTTTTGGTGTTTTTTTCCCTCCGCAAATCACCTTGGCATCCATAAATACAAAACTTAATGGAGCATAGTGTATATGTCCTCATCAGCATTTTCCCGTGAGGCTGTAAAGGCTCACTAAGAATATTCCTAATGAATTCTGTTGTATGACTGATGTTAGGCCATGCATTGCTAGACCATTAAGGGACTTTCTGTGTAATAAGAAACTAGCACAATTATGGAGTCTAGAGACTATGTCTTCATTTTGTTATAATGTGTGATATGAAGAAGAATGATCTTTGTTAAATACTTGACTATAACTCAACATTTGTTGAAGAAGTAGTATGACTAGCTTGGAGCTGTCAGCTGATTGGCACATACTATTTTGGTGCAATATTGCTTCCACCTCTCAATGTTCTTCATTCATGGTCAGCTGAAAGAAGGAGAGAAGGGCATAACTTTCTGATACAGCCCATTTATCTGGAGTAATGCAGGTTTCTCACTGTGCAGTATTGGGCTGGTATCACTGGTGTATGATGACAGATCAGTGTTTCTCTTTGGCGGGGTTTTGGAGACTGGTTTTAGCTACTTTTTAAAAACTGTTTTAGATTATGGAGGCACACTTTGCCTTGAATACTTCTTTTTTTTAAGTGAACTGCTCTTCATTTTAGTTAGAAAATCATCAATCCACCTTGGTCATTTGTTTAAAAAATGGTTGGTTATTTCACCAGTGGCTGAATTGTTCTCGGAAGACATTTTTATAGAAACTGGCCAGACTCACAGGCTTGGCAGCTGTTAAAAGGCAAGGCTTTACTACATGTTTCTTTTTAATTTGGTGTTAGCACCCTGGGGTTAGTGTTCCTGGTAGAATGTGAATTGGCCTGTGCTGAAATGCTTTGTGAGAGTTGCTCTAAATTCAATAGAGGGCAATTGCACCACTTTCTTCTATTCTTTGACTTAATTACCTGTAGCAAAGTGGCACATGAGCATTTTATTAATAATTTAGTGCAGTAATTGTACTTAATTTAATATGTTTTGTGTTATATCACCTGCATTTACATCAGCTGCATTTACATTTTTTGGCCATTTCAATAATGTAGATAATGTATTAGATAATGTGGATAATTGTTTGTAGAGTGTAGTATCTGATACTACAGACACATAAGAGCTGTATCTGTGGCTGTACTTCAAATTGTTATGTAAGTTTTTTCAAAACTACTCAGAAAGTGTCATTTTAATTTCTAATTAAATGAAATAAGAAATAAAAACTGAAACTGGAGAGTAACATACAAGATAAGTACTCTCTGAATGTGTGAGTAGGCAGCAATGCCCCAAAACTGAAAGAGAAAGTCTATCTGTTTACATCTGTGGATGTTATGCAGCACTTGAATATATGCAGTTTCTCAAGGCAGCTACCCACATCACTTCATATGTTCAGAACATAAATGAATGGGCCAGTCACTGCTATTGGGTAAAGTCTGACAGTTTGAGGAAAATTGTAATTTGTCAGGGTTGCTGCTGTGACTTGAGTGTGGCTAATTGCGCTTTTTCATTGTGTTTTATTTTTGGGTGAATGCTAATGGAGCAGCCTTTGAAATATTGATTGGCCTCAATAACTTCTCTGAAAGGGTTGCCAGAAGTATTGTGCTACAGTACATGAGGATTGGTGCATTTGCATTAATGGTGCCATTGTCTGTGGGAATAACAGCTCATTATTGTGCAGTTTTTGAGGTGAATAATGGCATTTGCTGTTGATATTTTAGAGACACTTCTTAATAGGGGTGGCTCTTTCTTGTTATTGTGTCCTGACTCCAGGGCACTGGAATGTATTAGCATTTGCAGTGGTTACCAAAGCTGATTTAAATTGTACTCAAGGCCATTTTGATGCATTTTATTGAAAATATAAATACATTTTATTTCACTGTCATTATTATAATATAAATATCATGTCAAATATTTTATTATAAAAGACTCAGTATTGAGACAGTGAATGGAAGGCCATTGAAAAGTGTGCAATCGGCGTAGGTGCAGTTACAGTTTTACCATGTTGCATGCAGTCAAGCCACTGCAGAGGTGAAGATGAACATTTTAATAGTGGTAGCCTGTATGGACCTATAGCACATCACAATGAGGAACTAATGCAACCTCTGCTATTCTACTTACAGTACAAAAACTGGAAACAAGTGGCTGAGCAAACTTAAAGGTTTTTTCATAAAGTCATTATTTTGGTAACTTTCAGAAGCAAGTACATTCGGAGTCATAATGTATGGAAGCTATAAAGATAACTTTATGCTAGGCAATGGCAGTATACTAAGATATTGGGAAGGTACAGTATAAATGTAGATCAATAAAAGTGTAACATGCAAGAAATACCATTTCATATGACGTGTCTTGAGTTTCCGCCATTTCTAGAGAATGTTTATGGACCCATAGCACAGAAATACTCATTTCAATATGCATTATCACATCAGCACATCAGAAACAATACTCACGAAAAGACGTGTCACCAGTTGTCTTATTGGAAATTCGAATCAATTTGTAAATTAGATACAGCAAATTCATCCATGCCACATGCCACAGAATATTGATGGCTTTTAATCACAGCAGCACGCCTGCTTGGAAAACTCAACAGTCTTCTGCCTGCTGGAGGTGGCTCACTGATCACTGTTCCTGCTGCTGACTCTTATTAGACTTGTGTTTTTATTAGTCAAAGCCCCATGCACTATGAAAATGATCAGAAAGATGAACCATTGTGATAGCCATCATTGTGTGAGGGCTGAGAGTGAGGGGACCTCATAGCTCTCAATATCTGGCTGTCCTGCATTGTATGAAATAATGCATTTTATGGGGAATTGTACCTTTTTAAAAAGTACAATTGTGGCTGGGCTTGATGTTATTTAAGAGTGTGCTACAAAGCATTAATCGCAGAGGAACTGAAGGGAGGAACTTTTGTGCATGTTGACATTTATGAGCCTGTGAAACCACGATAATAAGCATCTACTGTAGAGAATTGGAAAGGTCACTGCTGTTATAAATTATTAAGACAAACCAACCATCTGCCACAAACTGTCTTTTTTTCAGAGCCTAAAATGAAAATGTTAAAGGCCCTAATACAATATGTGGCTTTTGAAATGCTGTCTACAAACGCAACCCGATTGAGTGTAATCTGTGTCATTGGAATATGATTACGACCTACAGTTATATGAGAAACTACAGTTAAAATGTTCTCTGACATACAGTACTGTGCAGAAGTCTTAGGCACCCTAGACTTTATATATATATATATATATATATATATATATATGTTTATTTTTTTGTGTGTGTAAGTGTAAAAGAACACATTTGAGATTTCCAAATATTCATTTTCCAAAAGATTTTATTTTACAGAGACATTTTAGTATTTAATTGAAAAAAGTAACATATTACTGTAAGAAATTGACTACTTTTTACATAAAAACTTGATCATGGCTGTCTGAGATCAGAAGCAAGGAGGCAGGCAGAAGAACTGTGGCAAGTTCACCAACATGCTTGGAATAACCTCCCTGCTGATTGTCTTATAGAACTGCAGGACAGCTTTC
Organism: Conger conger; assembly: GCF_963514075.1. NCBI lineage: Eukaryota > Metazoa > Chordata > Actinopteri > Anguilliformes > Congridae > Conger > Conger conger. The sequence goes on from NC_083771.1 coordinate 39,381,017, forward strand.
GCTATCTCAGAGAAGTGATACAGTTTTAATGCCGAAGGGTGGTCACAAAAAAATATTTATTTGATTCAGTTTTTAACTATTTTGCCAAATTACTAAAATGTAATGTAAAATGTATAGTACATTTATTTAAGACCTTTCATTGTTATACAAGTGCCTAAGACTTTTGAACCTGGAGCTGCTGTTGAAGAGTTTTATTTGTTGTATAATGCAATGGGTAAACATAGCAAGGAGGAAAAACTACATTGCAAAAGGTGCTTTATTTTCCTTGAGCTAGTATTCTACTGGGAAACGTAGGCATGTATGCAAATTTTCAATACTTTTATTGAGACAAAATCTTTTTGAATTATTGAATGAAGTTTCTTCTTTACCTGTGCGGTTACTCTTTCTCTACAGTTTTGCAGCTGACATTGGACGTCAACAGTTTTTTCTTCCTGCCCTTAGTCTGTAACAGAGCCACCACCATATAGGTTGTGGCACAGGTTTGAAGCGGTTACTTCATATTCAATGAAAACTCAATGAAAATTCTCATTGAAAACTACCTAGTATACAAACCGAGAGCTTTAGTAGCCTCATCCCGGCTCTGTAGTTGTATCTGATAATCACGGTCATTTACTGCTCAGTGCCAAATGAACTGCCCCTTTGATCAACAAGCCCTTCATCAAACAACCTTCCCTCTGCATAGCCCAGACGGAGTGCATGTGGACGTTCTGTCATACATAATTTATCTGGAAAGAACAATGGCTTCTCATTTTCCATATTCCAAATATACGCACATTCAGTCAGTGTCTGTGACACACACAAATCCCTGTTGCCCTGCTTCAGAGACCTTTCATCTCTATTGATCTCCATATTTCATTGCACTTTCACACAGGCTTCTTATCGTCAAGATAAAAGATCTATAAGCTGTCTCTCTTCCTGCTAATATGTGTGTCACATCTGTCTTCATGCTGATCGATACTGTTCCTGTATGGGTACATGAAATACATACAGTTAAATGCAAAGGTTTTGCGACAATGGCAATGACAATTTTGTTATTATTTTGGGAGTGTTGTCCAGCGCATTTGAGCCATCCATGCCCGGTGATCCATGCAGGAATTGCAGCCTTTGGGGGAGTAAAAGTAATGGAATGAATTAGCATAATCTGAAGCAATCATATTTAGTATTTGGTTGCAAATCATTTGCATTCAATGACTGCCTGAAATCTGCAACTCATAAACATCACCAGATGTTGAGTAGGCTCCCTGGTGATTGGTGATGCTCTGCCCTGTCTGTACTGCAGCCATCTTCAGTTCCTGTTTGTTTCTGGGGCGTTTTGCTTTCAGTCTTATCTTCAGCAAGTGAAACACATGTTCAGCTGGATTCTGGATGGGTGATTGACAGTCAGAATGTTCCACTTTTTGGCCCTGAAAAGTTACTTCAGTATTATGTTTGGGGTCATTGTCCTGCTGCAAGGTGAGGCGCTGTCAAATGAGATCTGAGAAATGTGGCTGGATCTGAAATAAGATAAGATGGTTCTTCACCACTGCTGCCAACCTGCCAGTGTGTGAGTCTGATGCTGCCCTGCAGGCTTCCCCCATTGCTGAAACACTGACTGTGTTGATCAGACAGCGCTATCACGAACAGAGGAGCAGCCTTCTCTCCTGCGTCATACTGCTTTGATGAAGTACTAGGGCAATCACACATCTTATTTCTGGGAGACTGTCTTATGCTTATTGCTTTATAAATGTGATTACTGGGACTCAAGCAGCTTGTTACGCAGCCCTCAAGCTGCCAATGCAGATAACTTGCTACAGAGTATATGCCCTTGCATTAAGGTGATGGTGTGGTGTGACATGCCTGTGCATAACCTGTGTTAACACATCCTGAATTTAAAACTAGATGTGGCTCCCGCTAAAATATTCCTGTAGCTGCAGGATTCTCTTTAGGAGAGATGAAAGTATGAACAAAAAAGTGGGTTAAATGTGAAGACTGCTGTTTGAAATCAATAAGACTGGGGTCCTTTTTGCTTATCAAAGAAGCTAGGTGAAAGTATATATGACCTGCTTGATGTCTTAACCTGGAAAACATACACAAAATTGAAACAATTTTCAGACGCCTAACAGATTTTTAGGGCTGATTACCTCTTCCTGTATCAAATGTTGAGTTCTCACAGCCAAATGCTGATAAAGGAGGGGTTGCTTACCTTACTGTCTTTTTTCCTTACTACTAAGAACTAAGCTTACAATTAAATGTGTTCTATTCAGTAGATGAAAGAACAGGAAACATTCAATACTCTGAGCTGACATTTTGGATCCCTGGTTGCTTGGTTTTGTAGTTGTGTGGGGAAATAGGGTATACCTGTTTAAAGCATGTTGGTAGATATTTAAAAATATGAGCCTGCAAAAGAATATGTAAAAATATATACATATTTATATACATATACATATGAATGTTTATTTCCTGGTGAAAGATTTGAGTATAAAGGCTCAGGCTTCAGAGTAAGCTTTTATCCAGCTCAGAGGAAAATGGTATTATCTCTCACCAAAGCTTGCGACAAGGCTCCTGTTTTTCCACGTTGCCCAAGAGACACACAGTACTGTGTAGAAAAACTGAATTATTTATCTTATTTCTCCCTTATAATTATTATTTTTTAACTGAAGAAAGATCACATTATGTTTTGATGGAATGATGCTGTACTTTGCAACAGATTAGAACCCTGCCATTGATAAAAACATGTGGGCTTATTTGGGAGAGTCTGTTTAATGGATTTAGAAAATGTACTTACCTAGGCTGATTGTTTGTGGCAGCCATCTCATACTGAAAGATAGTCTGGTTATGATTGTGCCCGTCAGTTGCTAGTCCATATCAGTGTGGTGGCCAGGAAATTGATTCATTGTGTCTCATGATAGAATATATACTTTTCCTTGGTACTGATTTAGATAAATGAAATCTTAGCTCTGTTCCAGTCTGAAACTTTTATAAGATTCCCTTGGTGGAATCTTTTTTTTTCAGTGTAAAAAGATGAACAGCCACAATCATTTTGTTTACACAAAACCTTACCAAGCCCGAAGCTGTATATACAGTGCATCCATAAGTATGTGGACAGTGGCACAGTTTCAGTTCTTTTGACTCTGTAATCCAACATATTGGATCTGAAATAAAACAATGTGAAGATAACATGCAGACTGTCACCTTTCCATCCATATCAGGTGATCCTTGTTGGAATTACATACAGTCTTTTTATACATAGTCCCCCCATTTTATGGGACCACCAAAAGTAATTGGACATTTGGCTTCTCATCAGTTTTTTATTAGACAGGTGTATTCAATAGGCTAAGGTTGCAGACAATTCATTATTAGGTATTAATTAAATGTTGGATTTTTACCAATAGTGAAAATGTTTTTTTTGTTTTTGTCCGAGTGCTTATTTCAGTTTCCCAGTTGCCTCAAGAATTATTACCTTGTAATAGGAGTATTAGAATCATAATCCCTGAAGCAATAGGCTTCTTACATTTTTTATGGGAAGTTGTTGGACTGTAGGTGCTGCCAGGTGTTTGTATGTGTTCATAGCCACTTATAAACCACACAAATAATATACCAGAAAACATTCTGATCAGTGCTGCTTTCGGGTCCTTGAATGATAATATAACTGCCTGCATAACAGTACGTGCGCGTGCGCACAGACACACTCGTACACACATAGACACACAGGTCAGAAGTACAGCCAGATTTTTGGAGGTGTTGTTTATGTTTTTTCCCCTTGTTTGTTCCTGTGTTTTTGTGTTTGTGGTAGAAATGTATATGCCAGTGTCATTATCTTCAGTACATTTCACCGAGTAAAACTCTCCCATCCCTATCACAGTGGTATATATCACATATACTAAAATATACTACCATCATGTGTCTGTGGTTCTACTAACCATGTTGAATGCAATGTGTGGGAACATTGCTGTCAGTCATTCTTAACTGCAGTTGACATGAACGTTGATGACTGGGGATGAGGAGGGAGGGAGTGTAATATTATATGATAACTGTGATCATAGAATGACCTCATGCAGAGGGGTGACTGAAATGCAGGAGAAAAATTGTGATCCTACTTATTGCCAACAGTTGGTAGGACAGTAGGAACAACACCATTTGTCTTTCATGTTTGGTCTCATACTTTATCCAAACTTTTGCTCCACTTTCCAAATTGCTTTCAGAGAGTCCAGCTCCAAAGGTTCAAGGTCCTACAGGATAAATTGCTGACTAGAAGTGGAAAAGAGTAACGGTTTGCCTCCTCAAGAGGTCTCACCAGTAAGAATAGCATTATCCGTGGAATCGCATAGTTTTTCCTTACTTGTGTGCAGAACAATACGTGGTGGAAGCCAGACTCCTGTCAGGACTGCAGCTGCCTTGCTGATATTGTGATCTGCAAAACCACCCGCTGCCCTGTGCCTCAGTGCGACTCCCAGCAGGTATGGAAGCAATGAGTGGCCAAATTGAGTTGGTGACATTTATTTCCTCCATTGTGCCTTCAGCTTCTGCTGATACAGGCTTGAGCAATTTGCATGAAGATAGAATCAGTTCCAACATGGCACATAGCACCCTCTTCTGAGATTTATTGTATGGTCCGACAGTGTTTGTGTACAAATCGTAACAGTAGATAAGAGACAGACATGGACTGCAAATGACAGTAGAGAAGCACATTCCGGACGATTCCATGGCGAAGAGTGCAGTATTGTGGCATGCATCAAGGTGGGTAATCTAGTAAAGCCATCTTCTGAGAACATGCAAGATCAGTGCTTTGGTATTCCCATCCAGTGGATGGCACCTGAATTCTAATTAAACTTCCCCCATTATGAGCAGCTAAGCATATCCTGTCTGCCTCAACGTCTGTGATTGCAATAAAGGCTATTTTACCCGCTGTGTTCCCCCCAACACCAGTGGGATCAAAAATGAATTATGATGCACTGTATATAATAGCTACAAGTAAGTTATGAAGCCTTGAAATATAAAACAGGTCCAAAAAGTAAAAATATTTGCCATACTTTGGATTTATTTGTAGGGAGAGCAACTGAGAATTCCTCCAAATAAATGTTGTCCTGAATGTGCCCCACAACCCCAAGGCTCTTGCTTGCATGCAGGAACCACCTATCGGGTAAGTAAATTGGTTTTGTAATGTAAAATGGTACTGTAAATATTTTCTTTATCTTAAAAAGCTGCACATTTACAGACATTATTGTGTACACACAAGCATATCAGTCACATATCTAAACAAAAGTATGGGCTGTAGGTCCCTGCAATCCAGTTACCAAGTCTCATCAATAGTTTACGAGCTTACTAGTTAGCCTGGAAACGCAGATATCAGGATGGCACAAATGCTATGACTAAGAAATTAAGTACCACTATGAGCTGATGAATTTATGTTGGTCTACTAGCTCTTTCACTCCCTGTAGAGAAGAAATTCCAAAACTAAGATGCAACATAATTTATCTTTATCAGTACACCATATTTCACTGTGGAAGATGTTTGTGTTTACGTCATGAAGTAAATTAAATCTGGATAAGAACATCAAACAGTCAAATATAGCTGTTAAAATCTATGTTCACCAAAATGATTTAAAAAGCAGCAATAAATTGGTCTGGATACCATCAACGTTTGTCCTTAACTTTGATTCACAGCTAAATGCAGTACAAATGCTCTTTGTGTCCTGTTCAGTGATGGCATTGCTGGGTTTTCAGGCGAAGATAAATTGCTGAGAAATTGCAATTGAACAACAAGCAAAGTGGTATATCACTGCAGATCCAATTGATTGCTTCATACCAATTTAGCAATGAAGAACCATTGAAAGCCACAGTGATGAAGTTTAGCCTTTTCAGATTGGCTGCTTCCCACACTCTTAGAAACATCTCAGTAGATGTTACATTTTTGTTCTTCAAGGATCAAATTTCTCAAATGTACCCTGAACGTACAGTAGTGTTCTATTTGGGTACAAATGAGTACATTTAAAAAAAAAAAAAGGGTACACACACTCACACAGACACACACACACACACATACGGTATAGCAAACGCTCATATATAATGGCCTCTCCATGTCTTGCTATTACAGCATGGCAGCCAGTGGAGTGGCTCCAATTGTTCTGTGTGCATCTGTACCCAAGGGGAAATGTCCTGTTCTCCACAACCCTGCACCCCTCTCCACTGTGGGATGGATGAGAAACGTGTCACTACTTTTGGAGAGTGCTGTCCCAAGTGCATTCAAAATGGCGGTAAGCTCTGGGCTCTGTAAAGGGTCTTGGAAAACAGAATGTAGCAATATCATGCTGTGTTGTGATTAGACTGAAATGTATGGAAATACATGCAGCTTCCAAAGATGGAAATGGCTCTGTGGAGGGATAAAATTGCTGAAACATATAGCACCAACAGCGATCACGCTATGCATCCAAGACAGTGCAATTTGATGATTCAGGTGAATTATAATAATTCTCAGGAAATAGTGCTGGCAGTTCACATACGGTATTACAGATATCTCTTGGCTGAGACAGGTACATCTGCTCGAGTGGTGGGCTCTCTTAAGTTTGTCCCGTCGTTCCTGGTTGCATTGTACAATTCTACCATATTCTACCAGACATGGTCAGAGCCTGTAGTCACCCAATGTAGTCTTGTTTCACTTTTCCACCCATCTTTGATGACATGTTACGGCAGGGGCGGTAATTCCCGTCCGTGTGTTCGCTCAGCCTGGGAGGCGGGGCCGGGGATTACAGCGGGAGCCACAGTGGGAGAAGATCCGGTGGATGCCGTGCATGCGATGACAGGGTGGAGTTCACAGGTCCATCTTCCTGGGTGTTGGCCATCTGCTGCGCCTTCACGTACTCATGGCTTCCTTCCTTGCAGCCTCCTGCTTTGAGGAAGGCCAGGAGTACCGGGACCAGGAGGAGTGGCAGGCCACTTCCTGCACTAAATGTGTGTGCAGCGCAGGGGAGACCCAGTGCGCTACTGTCCAGTGCCAGCCTGCAGTGTGCCAGCCGGTTAGTACTGAGTGTAAACTATTGTACAACAATAATGCTTACGCAAAGAGTGCTAAATGAACGCTTCTTAAAACGTATGGTATTCCATTGTGTCTCCATTCTGTCTCATTCAACCCACTCTTAGCAGGGAGGTCAGTGAGGTAGATACGATTCCAGACAGTTTAGATTCTAGTCTTGGTGTTGTTGACGTTGTTATTGTTGTTGTTTGCTTTGGGGATGATAGAAACAGTCCAATAAGAGCCTACCTGAACAATTTTCATTTAGAGTGTGAGCACGTTGCAGGAGTCGACCTGGAAAGCGCCTCAGATAATCGATCGGAACACCAGAGAGTATTTATCTTCCGTACGCTGTCCTGTTTGAGAGTGTGCTCAGACAGACAGAGGTGATATAGTAAGTGCCAATCCCGGCCCATTACTCACCCCTTACTTTTCCCTCAGCGTGAGGCTTTGGTGATCCTCGAGGGAGCGTGCTGCCCACGCTGCGTACCAGACTCCTGCCGCGTGGCCGGGAACAGATACGAGGTAACCTTAAATGAAGTCTGATCTTAGCAACATTAGCTCAGGAGGTAAGAGCAGTCGTCCGGCGGTCGGAGGATTGCCGGATCGATCCCGCCCTGGGTGTGTCGAAGTGTCCCTGAGCAAGACACCTGACCCTCAATTGCTCCAGACGAGCTGCTTGGTGCCTTGCGTGGCAGCCAATCGCCGTTGGTGTGTGAGTGTGTGTGTGAATGGGTGAATGAGATGCATCAATTGCGCTTTGGATAAAGGCTCTATATAAATGACAACCACTTACCATTTAACTGTTTACTGTCTGTCAGAGCGGCAGGTCTCCCCTGTTCTGATACAGGGCCCAGTCAGATACAGTAAGGTCCGTCAGACACTCAGAGCACAGGGGAAGTGGAGTAGGAACATGTTTGAAGTGAAGATCCATAACCTTGCCCCCTGCTCGCCAGGCATCTCCGGCAGGAAGCCGGGGCCAATGATAAGGGCTTACCTGCTCTACTCTTACTGAAGCCTCTGATAAGGGCTTACCTGCTCTACTCTTACTGAAGCGTCTGATAAGGGCTTACCTGCTCTACTCTTACTGAAGCGTCTGATAAGGGCTTACCTGCTCTACTCTTACTGAAGCCTCTGATAAGGGGACACGATGATACCTGCTGCTCAGGGACCTCACACGGTCGTGCATGGGTTTCTCAAACCCTGCATGGGTTTTTCATAGCTTCAAATATGAATTGGTAGCGCATTCTATTCACTGGCGATTATGGTCCGTGTGATGAGATGGATCAGAAGTGCGATGATTACATGCACTGAAGTGCTGAGATTCATATTGAAGCACAGATCATTTAGATTCCCATGAATATTTGCAACACGGAATTCCAGCTTCACAGTGAGAGGTGGATTCATTGGGGATGCTTGTCCTCCTACTCACCATTACCATGCCAACGGGGGCATGCATCTATATTAGCATGAAGTGTACATTCATTCTTCCTCCATAATTGATAGTTTTCAGTTATACCAGTCTGTTTTCTCCAAGATCAAGCCAGACTACCAGAATACCAGTGTCACTCTTTACCTGTCTACTTTGTGTTCTCAGCATGGGCAAAGGTGGTATGGAGAGAACTGTACCAGCTGTCTTTGTGACCAGGGTCAGACGCTCTGCCACGTCGAGGCCTGTCCCAAAAGCTCCTGTGAGAAGGTGAATTATTACAGACTCTGATACATGCACCCTATATCTCTCACAAAAGAAGCCATGTTTTTTTCTGCACTGTAAATAAAGCAAGACAGTCTGTGCCCATTGATGCACATTTATCATGGTGAACTGTTGTCAGTATCAGTACGGTAAACACTCACAGGTTGCCTGAAGCTGAGAGTCCTGTCGCGCCCCATTCCGCAGGTTTTAACCCTTCTCATTCTGTGCCCGAGCAGGGCCAGGAGGAGGCACCGACGCTGGAGTCGTGCTGTGAAGGCTGCCTGTCTACCGGAAAGAGCTGCCTCCATGAGGGCGTGGTGCGTAACCATGGTGACACATGGAGCGCAGGCTGCCAGTTCTGCGCCTGTGAGCAGGGACAGGTCCTGTGTCAGCAGGCTGAGTGCGGTGCTGTGGAGTGCTCATGGGTAAGAACGACTCTGAGACCATGAGGGAACCCAGTTAGCTTCTGTCAGCTGGACATTATGACACTAATGACATCTGCAAGGGTGATAGAAAATAGCAGAGCATTGTTTAGGAGCACAGTAGGGAACATGGCCTGTATGGTTTTTACTTCCCAGAAGTTTGTACGCTGAAAAGGGTGCTAACAAAATGACCATTGCTGACAGTATGAGTGTGAACATGAGGAGCAGACTGAGGACACATTAGTCTACTGTCATCTGTATGCGTTTTCCAGATCCAGTACCTATCCAGTATATCAAATACGACTCTCACTGGACAGTTGCATTATGCTGACAGAGTCAATTATTGGGAATGTCATGGATAGTTATGGAACAAGCTAGTAGCATGCTACTTTCAGTGATCATTAGGCTATGTCAAATATTTTAATTCAAGAAGACACCGGTTAATATTATTTCCATGACTGATGTTTTACTGATTAAGAAAAAAAGATTTCATTTTGGTAAATTAATGTGTCTTGTGGTTTTGCATTTTTATTAATGATTTCTCAGAGTTTTAATCTAAAATGTAACCAAGCATATTCCACTTTTCTTTGTGATAATATTTGTGTAGCTCTCTGCAAATGAATGACACATACAAAGCAGAATGTTTCACATTTAGCAAAACAACCTAAGGCTAAGTACTGTGTAATATTTAGTCTCTTTTAAGTCTTTTTACCAAGTTCAATGTATAATTGAAATGATTAGTTCTGTATGCATTCTATGAATATCTTGAAGTAAGTAACAAGATTAATCTTGATTCATTGCCCAAGGTCAATTGAAAGAAACAAAGACACTTGTAAATGCAAATGTTGTAGATGATGATAAACTCATTTATGCAAGCTTTGCATATTTAAATATTCAGAGTTGGATCTTTTTTTTTAAAACATGATGAGGCACAGATTCAATTTCTAGTCTAATGGACCAGGCTCTAGGACCAGAAAGTTCATGGACTTTTCAACATTCGACAGGAGGAAGAACTGGTCCACTTGCTAGGAAAATGCTGTCCTGAATGCATACTGAGAAGCCGGTCCTGTGTGTACAAGAACCAATCCAAAGAGGTAATGAGCAAGCAAACAGGGGAGGAGTACTGCATGTCTGACCGCAGATTGCAGGTGATGCAGATCTGTAGCATTTTTGATGTTACCGCATGCTGTTTAAGTGTACAGTACACCACTGTGTATCTCCCACGTATTGGAAATCACATTGTGAAACAGTTATCAATGAAGACTGTGACCTGGTTCTAGTGGGAGGTCCCTTGTTAGCTGGCAAGTGGCCATTCCAAAGGCCTAATATAGCTTTAATAACTTCTCGCTGTAAATTTAAAATAAATGAGCGAATTAACCTGATAATCCAAGATGGGACAAGTCACTTGAGTGACAAGAACCTGCAAGAATCTGCCAACTGTGTCTTTACATTGAGCCCAACGAAAGCAAAGAGCAAAACCTGGGCCAATTCATCAGCAGTAGCTCTACAGAGTGTGAGGCTGCAGCTGTCTCTTCAGAAGATAACCGGAAATACTTGCACTGACTTAAGTAGCCTTGTCTGTTCCTCCCCTTCACCTTCTTGGACTCACACCTTGACAGAGGTATATGCTGAGAATATGAAACGGCCTGATACTTTCTCCTGGAGCATATTTTCTTCACTTTGGCCCTTCTATATGCCACGTCCATGAGAGGGAGCCTCGTTTGTCTCTGAGGACCCATGGGGGATCATTTAATATGTTTTATGCCACCTAGGACACAGCTCATAACAATTTTGTCTTCACGCATTCGGACCACCGCAGTTATTAAGAATACAGTTCATAAAGGTTTAGCAATGTGCAAAGATTTTTGCATCCCTTGTTGTGCTTCCCTAAATTTCAAGTGGAATGCAGCATGTTGAGTGGTAGACCCTGGGGCCAGAATGAGCGACGGCTTCATTTAGAGGGTCCTGCATTAATGTGCAATGGTTGTGTTCTAGTACTTTTAATAGTGTCGATTCTTCATCTTAATTGGGCTTTGGAGACATGCTTTCTTGAAATTAATATTAAAAGACCTAAAAGGAGAGGTTGAAGTGATCTCTCAGAAAAGTGGCCTATGATATCTTAGTGTTCTATCAAAACCACTCCACTGATTGCTTATTTAGGGATACTAAAAAACACACAACATCTCTCCAACACTCCCACAATGCTTTCCTGTGTTGGTTACCTGAGTCTATTTGAATTGATTTTATTAGTTCTTTAATGGCCTTAATGACTGTTTGACCAGTGAGCAATCTGCTCTGCACACATTATCCTGTAAGATATTCCTACTATTGCACAGTAATATTTTTCACATGGCACACCTGACCTCACCTGATTGCACACCAGAGTGCCGCAGCACACTGGTTGGGAAACGTTTGGGTGTTAGATTACTCACCCCAAGTGTACATTTCCCTTTAAAACTGCAGCAAAGTGCACCTGTGAGAATGCAATCGTGGTTCTGCAGAAGATGTCATCTGCCATGAGACTGAGCTGGATGCAGTCTGTGTGCCAAAGTTCATGTACAAGGTTTATTTATTTATTCATTTATTTGGTTAATTGTTTGCTTATACTTATAATTTCTGTAAATGAAACCTGCCCACCAAACATTGTCATACTTGCTGTCACAACGGTGGATCTTAACTTCTGCAAGGAAATTCATCAAGATCCATCCATCCACCCAGAAGCAGAGAAACAGACATCTGGCTTGTATAGCCTGTCTTTTCCTCTTCCCTCAGAACCAGGAGGAGTGGCAGGAGGGAGCCTGCCAGCAGTGTGAGTGCCAGGACCGGAAGGTCACCTGTTACCACCGCCTCTGTCCCATCTGTCCTGTGGCCACCCTGGCTGTGTATGTGGAGGGAACATGTTGCCCCGAATGTCAACAGGGTGAGTTCAACATGATATAGCTGATGAGGCTTACATTTTCACCAAGACAGGCAGGTGCTTGTACATTTTTTCTAAATAGGATGTTGTATGAGAGCAGAGATTCCCAGCCCTAATTGTGGAGATCCCCTGTGCACACTAGCTTTCATTCCAATTACAATTCCTGATGTAAAAAAAGAGCTGTTAATTGGTTTTTAATTAGACACTTTGTCTACTGAGTCTAATGAGGGATGATTTCCTTTTTATAGCCAAAACATATTGAATGAATATTCAATTGAACAATTTGAATGAATATTCCATATTCATTTAATGACTTTTAATTAGTCAGATGAGTTCCCAGACAGATAATGCTTTCATTTTCTGTAATGTGATGTGGCAAATGAGTCCATTTGAACGAGTTTCCCTTTGCATGATTCATTGATTCACCTCCTGCCTACAGCAGTGCCACTATGTGAAACTGTGTGCAACTTAAGTCAGCATTTCATTATCACAGTGGTTCGCCGTACAATAAATAAATAAAATCGCCTCTTCAGGTATATTTAACGACTCTATTAATCGTATTTCAACACAGCTGCACAGACAGATACATTTTCACATTGATTCAGGAAATAGCTGCAGACCCTCCTGGTTTAAACCACAAAGTTGCAGGAGGTATTCTTTTACTGTTGCACTTGTCATTTTCTGAAACACCTTAAAGACATGCAAATGAAACGGTGGCAGTTCCAACGGCAATACAGATGGCTGTTGTTATGCTAAAATGCCCTGCTAAGCACTGTTTATGAATCATATAGTGTCAGCCCCAGGAAACACTGATTTAGCATAATATGCAACTTTTATAAATAACCCTAGGGTGCAATGGCAATATTAAAATATTTGGCTCAACTGTGATTTGTTTACGACCCACATGGAATTGCCACCAGCCGTGTTTGGCATGAGCAAAGAGGCATTTGTCTCCCAGTCTCTCTCTGTACCTCCTCCAGGGCCCCTGTGCCCAAAGACAGACATACATAAAACACAACACTGGCTCCTCCTGGTTCTTTGCCCATGTTGACTAAAGACATCAGAGGTCTGCCTATGATGCTGTGAGCCGCTGCATGGAATAGCTCAGTGGGTGGATGTGTTCCCTTGTGGTGTGTCTAAGATGGAAGTGACATGTAACATCATGGATGGAACTAAGTATATTGCCTTGCTGTTGCCTGACTTTTGTGAAATCATAAAACAGCTGAACCAGCTGACTTGTCCCTTCTTATCATGTTGTCCGTTCAGCTCATACTTTTGTTCCGAGGCACATTTTTTTTTTTCCCCTGACTTGTTTGCATGTTTATAAATTCTAATGGGTTTCTTCAATGAATAATTCTGAGTGAGCTTAATCCCTTGTCAACTGACAGACTTGAAAGCACAGTATAAGATTTCTTTCTTGTTAAATAATCTTTTTTCCATTTCCCATCACTGAAGTCTGCTCAAATTCTCCATTTCCTGTGTCGACCCGATCTGGGGTTAGTGGAGGAAAAGCACTGACCGTGCACTTCTTATTCTGCAGATAGGGACGTCTTTGAAACTTAATAGCCTGATGGGAAGAGGGAGGTCAGAAAGGCCTTCATATAATGAAGAAATTAAATGGGCTGGACTTATGGTCAGAATGTGGAGGTCCCTATTCAAAGGCAGCAGAAGAACAGGGTCAGACAATTGAATGCTGCTCACCTCTTGGAGGATTAAGCGGGAGGATATGGGTTGCATTATGCAACATTGACCATTCCGCCAATCTCACTCTGTCTTGTCACATTACAATATTGGGACAATTAATCCTGTGTGGTATCTGAGTCAGTATCGCTGTTCGTTTCAATACTCGGTGTCACCCAATACCCTGGGCCATATTGATGAAAGGCTTTTGTGAAGGACACATCATTAACTCAGACCCCCCCCAACCTAAAACCCTTTATCGGTTCCGTGACCTTCACCAAACTAAAACACATTTTCAGCACCTTCCTGTCTAATGAATTGACATCACAAAGCCAAACAACCCTGTTCTATCTAGTTATTACAATGATCCAAGGTTATTCATTCATTTGTTTTTACTTCTGGTGTTCACAATTTTTTTGTGGGGGGTGGCAGCTGAGAAAGCACAGTTCTCCGTTGCTGGTGAACACTCCACAGAAAATCAGACTGCTACAGGAACGCAATTAGAATTTCAAGAACACACGCTCCCAGCATCTCAATTCACTCTCTCCACCTCTCCAAACCACAACAAGGAAGCAATTTCTCAACAAAACTCTGTGGAGAATATTGTTTACAGACTGCAGTCGAGTGACTGTGAATAACTGTGCAAAGCCTCAATTCAGTTTTTTTCCAATTATTACTCAGCTGAAGAAATTATATTTGGCAAAATATAGTTATGGTACAATATTGGAGGGGGAAAAAGTTTTTGCATTGAATTTGCATTTTGCAAACCAACTGTAAATACTGGGAGTGCTACTTAGTTTAAATGCAAAACAGATGATGTAATCATCCTCCATGATGGACACAAATGTACCGGATGCTGCGATGGGCATGAATGTTTTTTATTTTTGAATTGTCAGTGTTTGACAGTTTTTTTGAATGAATAACCACGGACATACTGTAGAAAATCTTACCCCAGACGCTGGTGTCCGTGAATGGACATGTTGCTGACGCCTGATAGCAGCAAAGTCTTGGTGCTCAGAGTAGTAGGGTTTCCTCTTGTGTTTGTGTGTCTCAGTGCAGTGTCACCCAGACTGTCTGATGTGCTCACAAACCCCAGGCCATTGTGTGACCTGCAAAGACCCTCACTCTGTTCTGCACCATGGCCACTGTCTCCAGAACTGTCCACACGGATTCTTCCAGAAGGCCAAAGTGTGTGCAGGTACAGTGCCTTCCTCTGCAGACTAATTCAGCTAAAGCTCATTCCTCACTGAGATACACTCCCTCAGAATTATTCACACTCTCCATAAAGACGAACAAACAGTACAGTTGGACCGAGTTGCAATTTAATTATCAAATGAGCAGAACAATTACATTTATATTTTATAATATAATTCCATATTCTACTTCTGCCAAAATGTATTGTTGCTGGAATTACTCAACAAAAACAGGAGCTGGAAGAGAAAGCTGAAAAGCTTATTGGCATGGAGGTGGTGTCTGATGGTAGATTCGGAGACTTTCTGTCCCCACACAAGTTTTGTAGATCTCAGACAGGCCATTTTTGTGCCTTTGTGGGTAGCATGCTTTCATCCTCTGTCAGGCAGGCTTCATTATTGAAGTATCTATTCTTTGATTAGTTTGTAATCATCTCCTGACTTGCGAAGGTCAACATCCCTTGTGTGTCTTCTGAGAGTTTGCCTTTCTGTTCTGTGAAGGATGTCACAGTGATTGTGCAGCCATTTTAGCTCATTGTATGCAATACAATGAGGCCACAGTGCAGTTCTGCCAGTATATTTTTATGCAGGTATATTTTTGTTGGATTTTATTGATCGGATGTGTATAATTATAAAAAACTGAATTAATATCATTCCTTGAACAGTTGTATGCAATTGTAGAATTTTACCATATTTAGCATAGCATAGCCCCTTAGATACATTATGTATTTTATACCGCCGTAAATAATTTTGTCAGTCGCAGTGTCTCTGACAGGCATTTCTACTTTTAAAAAATGCACCTTGATTATAATCTGCAGCATGTGTGCATTGAATTCCATAAGGAGAAAGTGTGAAAAATGATCTTTAGGAGAGAAGTGCTGTGGTTTTGGAATCGGGCAGCCTTTTGTTTGTGTCCCCTGAAAAAGGCAGCGTGAAGAATATAACAGGCTGCTTGTGTAATGTTTCATGGGCATAACTTGCACTCTGACAGGATTATTGGTCTTCCATGGCTCATGTAAACCTTGAGGTCTCACGGTGCACAGCCACTAATATCACAAGCCACAACAAGGACGGATGCAATTACTACAATTTAAATGAGTCACCCTTTCTTTTCAGTTGACCTGTGACAATATTATATTTTCTTTTGGAGATAATATGTAGTTGTAACACTGTATCACTGAGGCCACATTGTAATAAAAGTTTTTGTGTAATTAAAAAAAGTTATCTGAGGATACCTTGCTCACAGCCCATAAACCGAGCCCAAAATCATTCTATTCCTCTGTGCATTTGTGCGACTTATGTAACAATTTGAAACTGCAACGTGCATAAACACAATTAAATTGTTTACATGAATTTGCCTACAGTGTAATAAAACCAGTAATGAATTAAGAACCTTATAGTCAATTTCAATGTATCTTTTTTTATCCATTTTTGGCATTTATCAGATATTTTAGCCAAAGCGAACTTAGAGTAGCAGTTAACCAATATGTTTATAGGTGTGTTTGAATAAACTGGATGCGTGCCCACCGGTCTCTTTAATAGCGTATGTCTCACTGCAGCCTGCAGGGACCGGTGCAGCTCCTGTGAGGATGACTTTGAGTGCACTTCCTGCCGCACACGCCTCCTGATGAGCAACAGACAGTGTGTGGGGGAATGTGAGAGCGGCTTCTACGCAAATCACACGCAGTGCGCACGTGAGTCACATCTTCAACTGTCCTAACCCTCTAGAAGCGGTAAGACAAAAATATGTGATGCCCCCAATGATCACCTGTGAAACGCTTTTGTTTTGTGATCTTGAACGGGGAATACACAAAAGATTTGGAATGCCAAACCCAGTATTTTCAGGCACAGCCGAACTTCTTATCTGGTCAAAATCTGTTCTTAATAATTGCTAAATAATTTATGCATTTACTTTTGGAGGAAGTGTGTCTTTGTGAAGACTTTGAGTTGAGCTTTCAAATTGTATAAACACTGAAATGAAGTGAATTGTTGTTCATTCTTCTTTAATGAATCTTGAACATGCTTCTAAGATCTCCTGGTCAACAGTCAAAGAACAAAACATCCTGGGTCTTTCCTATGGTCTAAGAGTCCTCTGCAGCAGCATCATTCTGCTGTTCATGAATGATAGCAGTTGAAGTGTGCACAGCGACTGGGGCTCTAGTCTTCACAGGAAAAGCTAGAGACAAGGATTTGTTTGTGGGATTAAGGAGCCTGGGATTCTGTGAATTCCTCTTCTAAGATTCCCTTGAAAAAGATGGCTTTATAGTGGCCTTATATTCTTCTGAAAACAATCCACAACCGCGCACACTGTGTAAACTACATCTTGGGTCAAGCAGTAAATAAATAATGGACAGCATGTGAAATGCTTGTGGATAACTTGCTTCAGAGTTGTCTTCTTTGTTCTTTATTCTCAGGCAACACTGAGCTCTCTGTTTCTCGATATTCATTCTCTCTTCACTCATTCATTCTCTCTCTCTCTCTCTCTCTCTCTCTCGCTCTCTCTCTCTCTCTCTCTCTCTGCACCGACTATTGTGAATAATCAGTTTAGGGCAAAATAAGTGTTTACATGGTATAATATGAATTCTCTTTAATACATGGGTTTACATGGATTCTTGTAATTGGTTTAAAATCTGTGCATCTGATGTAATAACTCACTTTTGTAGTTTGATTAAGCATTTGAACAGAGTTTCATCATCTTCCAAAAATGTAATTTTGTAATAATTGCACTGTCACTCCACTGCTCTGCGCATTGCTGCTTGCCATGTCGGTCTGAGTTTCAGTTGTACAGACAACACCTGGTTCACTGCATCTACCCTTCCCATGTGCAGTTAAAAAAATGGAAATAAACCCAACTAAGATGTTTACATTCACCAATAAATCAAAAGATTGACAAAGAATCTTCCAGTTTTAATCAAGTCATGTTTACTCTGATTTGTCCTTACCGTGATTAAGACTTTCGGATAAAGGCATTTAAATGACAAATTCCATAGTCAGAGAATTACCTTAATCAGATTATGAATATGCCTATGTAAATTCAGCCTGTGTTGGCTGGCCTTTGCTCCTCCACTGAAGTGCTTCATTTAAATCATTGATTGGCTAAAGAGCCTGTACAGCTTGTTTCCAAGGCCTCTGATTGAATTGGCTGCTGATTGAAAGGAAATCACAAAATGCTGCTCACACTGTGGCCTTCTAGGACTGAGACTGAGACTGCCTGATGCAGCTGAATGACTTACTTCCTTCAGGTTGTCATGAATCCTGCATCACATGTCAGGGGCCCAACCAGAGGGACTGCCTGTCATGTACTGACCCCTCTCACCTGATCAAGGACGGACTTTGTACAGCAGAATGCGGCTCCAGTTTCTACACCAGACGAGGCACCTGCCACGGTGAATGCTTCAAATGAACACATACTTTTAAATACTAGTTTATGTGGAAACTGAATTTACTATAGCAAACACAGACCCATTTCTCTATGGTATACAGTGGCTATTAATTCAGTTGCTGTAGCAACAGGATGCTTGGAATGTCCTGCAAATATATTTCAGATTTTCTCCTCTATTAAACTACTATATAACAATGCTTCATGATGGTTATCAAAAAAAGTTAACTGCACTAAAAGAAACAAATCACAAAAATAAGA
Organism: Conger conger; assembly: GCF_963514075.1. Taxonomy (NCBI): domain Eukaryota; kingdom Metazoa; phylum Chordata; class Actinopteri; order Anguilliformes; family Congridae; genus Conger; species Conger conger. The sequence goes on from NC_083771.1 coordinate 39,399,546, forward strand.
TAGCGCTTCCACTATCAAAAAGCAAAAATGGCTTCTGAGATCTAGACCCCGATAATTAGACAATTAGTATGAGGGGCTGTGATTTGCAGTGAGCCTCAGCTTCTATCATACTGTAGCTCTCTGCCAGCTGCCCAACTCTCCCCGTCTGGTGGTGAAGAGAGAAAGAGAAACCAAACCAATAATCAAATTCACCCTCTGAATATATATTCTTTATTGAATTATGTGTGCAATCTAAGTAGTATTGAACTTGCTGCATGCCATTCCTTCATATATGATATCTGAGGGAGTATGACACGCACGTACGCCTGGAAGCACACAAGCACGCATTCTTCAATTTCAAATAATCATGTCAAATTAGATTGTGAAAACATTTGGGTTCATAATCAAATGTGATTTGTTTTTATTCCTCCAGCTTGTGATGAATCCTGCTTGACCTGTTACCCTGACAACCCCAGCTGTGTGAGCTGCTCCCCAGACACTGCACTGCATGATGGGAAATGTGTATTGCACTGTCCTGAGCAGCATTACAGGGATACCTACAGTAAATGCAGAGGTGAGTTTATTCATAGAGACATCATACATATCACTGTATACACTGAATAAAAAGTGCATCGTTATTTGTCAACAGATTTTGCGTATACTGTGTATTATTCGTTTGGCACATATACTGTACATATATGTACCCACATTTGCACTGGGCAGTTATAGTGAGTGAAATCTAATTTGCTACTCTCAGCTGGTTGGCTACTGTGCAGTCTGGTCAGGTCTCTCCCATTACATCTTCTAAACCCTGTCCCATTACACCCTCTACACCCTGTCCCATTACACCCTCTACACCCTGTCCTATTACACCCTCTACACCCTGTCCCATTACACCTTCTACACCCTGTCCCATTACACCCTCTACACCCTGTCCCATTACACCCTCTACACCCTGTCCTATTACACCCTCTACACCCTGTCCCATTACACCCTCTACACCCTGTCCCATTACACCCTCTACACCCTGTCCCATTACACCCTGTTCCATTACACCCTCTACACCCTGTCCCATTACACCCTCTACACCCTGTCCTATTACACCCTGTCCCATTACACCCTCTACACCCTGTCCCATTACACCCTCTACACCCTGTCCCATTACAATCTCTACACCCTGTCCCATTACACCCTCTACACCCTGTCTCATTACACCCTCTAAACCCTGTCCCATTACACCCTCTACACCCTGTCTCATTACACCCTGTCCCATTACACCCTCTACACCCTGTCCCATTACACCCTCTACACCCTGTCCCATTACACCCTCTACACCCCATCCCATTACACCCTCTACACCCCATCCCATTACACCCTCTACACCCTGTCCCATTACACCTTCTACACCCTGTCCCACTACACCCTGTACACCCTGTCCCATTACACCCTCTACACCCTGTCCCATTACACCTTCTACACCCTGTCCCATTACAATCTCTACACCCTGTCCCATTACACCCTCTACACTCTGTCCCATTACACCTTCTACACCCTGTCCCATTACACCCTGTCCCATTACACCTTCTACACCCTGTCCCATTACACCTTCTACACCCTGTCCCATTACACCCTCTACACCCTGTCCCATTACACCCTCTACACCCTGTCCCATTACAATCTCTACACCCTGTCCCATTACACCCCCTGTCTTGGCACAGTGATTTTTACCTGGGACAGTGCCTGGATACCAGCAGAGTGGGGTAGTCTAATTACGATAGCTCTCAGCAAAGAACTGCTTTGGATAAGCTCCAAAAAACTGTTCACTCAGTTGTGGGCTTGGACGTGTTTTTAAGTTGTGGCAAATGTGCCATTCTCTGTGCTTTAGATTTGCTTATTCCAACATAAATTCTTAAGAATAGCTCTGCCAGAAATTTTCTTCTAGTCATAAAATGTAAATGTCTGTGCCGTAAATTACTGTCTTAGTGGTGTGTGAGAGTGGGATTGGCTGTTTGTTGGAGAGACGGGGCATGTGCTCCTGCCACCCCAGGCTGCCACCCATCCTGCTATTCCTGTATTGGGCCCCGGCGTTCGGACTGCACACGCTACCTCAGTCCAGTGGGGGCGCTGTCCTCTCCGAACAATGGGGTCATCCGCGGTTCCTATACCTCTGTGTGCAAGTACCATTTCTACCTGGATCCAGACAAGTCTTGCAGAGGCAAGTGTGACATTTAAAACCATTTTTTCCTTTCTTGAATATACTCACTGACCTGTACTCATTCTCGGTGATATTTGTATAACTGAATTGTTTTGCTTTGAACATACAGTAGTAAGGGATTCATTACTTTACATCAATTTTGAAATATTCTGTGCTTGGGTGAAGGATAGGTCACTGCCTTTGTTGGCAATAGGAACAAGTTGGATATGGTTCTGACCACTATGTGGAGAACTGGCTTGTATAATGTTACTTATTACGCAAGTGCTCCATGAATATCTTCATCTTTTGCTTTAATTTAGCTCCTCATAAAACCTATAATGGCAAAAGACTCTTATTATCTCCTATTGTGATCACTGCTGTAGAACGATATAGCTGCTTCATTAGAGCCTTTATTACCATGCACGAGATACAGGCATGTGGTATGTCTTAATCTATGGAAGCTCTATATTTAGTTCATGTTCCTCACTCTGGTAAGGAAGACATACTGCATGCTTTTAAACCAAACATAGCCAGTATGACAGTGTGGAACATCTTTTAAGTGTCTCTTTAGATATGTGTCAGTCACACTATTTAGTCCTTTAACAGTCTGCCAGCAGCTACATCAATCAAAAGCGATGGGCACCAAAATGACTGACCTTGATTCTTTCGCACTTCTGTCTTTTGCGGAAGATAAATGCATATGATTAAAAGCGAATAATAATTCTGTGCATTGTGCACTCTATCTATATTCACGGTTATTTCTGCTCTCAGAGAGAACAGTAAATCCCTCACTGTGGAGCTGTGCGATGAATGTGGCATTTCTCTTCAACGAATGCATCTGCATTAGTAAACATGTCACGCAAAACCCTCCAGGAGGTGTTTTGGATGATCGAGGCAGATCCAAGGCAAAGGCATTATCTTAAATTTCCAAAATTAGATGTCACTGTTTCTCGCTTGCTGTGGCCTGCTTAGGGTTATAAAAAAAAATGCTGATGCAAAGCAGGTCCTCTTTGTTTCATAAATCATTGGCTGTTTATGGCTGGGCTCTCTATTAATCAAGCACAGAAACAGAGATGGCCAGTTTTAGGAGTGTCCCTATGGGTGGGAGTCATGTGAGGTCACAGGCATAGGAAGCTGTCTATGGTGGCACACTGGCAGTGCTGAGTGCTCTACAGTATATGGGATGGACGTTGTCAGAGACAGCGCTTCTCTGAAGGACCTTCCTGTAGGCATGTAGTTTATGCAAGTTTTCTTGACCACTTGTTCCACTTGTTAATGGAATGGAAATCCAGAAACTGAGACTGGAATACCTATTTTCTGTAATAATAAACTGGCTACTGGTGGTATAGTGCTTCAGCGGATGTAGGCACTATGTGCAGGCCCTAAGGTCAACAATGTGTGATTGGACAATTGGCTGTAATGAAGACGACCCTCTACGGTATCGTATATTGTACTTGTGTACTGCAGTGTGCTGGAGTGGGGTGGGTGACATCACGTACTTCAGAGGACGGCATATGCTTGTCTTCATTCTGCTGAATCAACAGCGGAGGGTCCATTTATTGAGTGCTGATATACGATCAGCACTCAATAAATGCCGCTCCAAATTGGGAGAAAGGGGAAAAACAAAACAAATAAAATGGTTTGTAGAAGAAGAAAATAACACTTGTTTTTAATTGACAGTCAAGGGCAAAGTTAAGAGCACAGATAAAATGTGGAGTCCACCAGAAAAAGTGCAGCAGCATCAAAGAAAAAAAATATCTCACTAGTCCCACAATACTCTATTTGGACAGAAATGCTTTTCATACACTTAGCCCATTTCTGCTTTTTCATAAATGTGTTATTGGACAGGTGAGGTTATAAATGTTGGCTAAATAAATGGATGTGAGTTTTTCCAGTGAACTGGGTTAGATTTAAAATACAAAAACAAAAAACAGAAGAATTTGTTTATCAGTCACTTTCCAGTAATAGAACCCAGGCAGACTGTAGAGGTATGTGCTGTAATATGCCTCCAGTACCCAGGGGGAGAAGGGAATTGGATTACTGAAATGGATAGCCTTTTCTGTTCCCTGACAACTTAAGCTGTAAGACCAGACAAATAAACAGAACGCTGCAAAGCACCATCTGTGTTGCCAAAAGGTACCTCTGTTCATGTTGCTCTGTTGACAGGGCCCTCCAAACGAAAGGCCCTGTTTCTGTTTGCCCAACAAGCCACAGAATTTACCCTGACATCCCTGTCAGCTTTCCAATTGGGATAGTTAAGTTAAATATTGGTGGAATATTCTTTTGAATGTCTTTATTGCCAAATTTGAAATGATCAAATCTCAGCTTTAAACCTGTCCCATTATTACAGCATTACAGTCAACACAGGATTACGAAGCCAACTGCCACTTCTGTCCACTTTGCATCCTCCAGTTGAGATGCAGAGCCTTTGCGGTTTAGAATCATTCACTGCAGACGTCATAGCATGTAGACCTCAGGCATCCGGTTGACCACAGGAGTCGTCACCGTTGAGTGAGGAGATGGGATTACCTTGCCAAAAGCACCGCAAGGCTACGGCCAAAGAGCCATCAGTGAGGAGGGCTCTTTATCTCTCCTCCAGAGTGTCACACCTCCTGTTTGCAGTGCACAGGGAGCAGCTCCGTGAACTGCACCTCCTGCGCCTCCCTAAGCATTCTCCACCAGGGACAATGCCTCCGCAGGTGTCCCCGAGGATACTACAAGCAGGAGCATTTCTGTAAAGGTGAGAGCATACTCATCCTAATCCCTGGCTACTAGTTGCATCCTCCCCCATGACCAGAGAAACCACATTACTGCAAATTTTGTATGAGCAGAATGGTTGGTTGTGGCAGAGAACTACAATTGTCACAACGTTTCAAATGTATAATTTATAAATGTTTATGCCAAGGCTCTCCATCTATTCAATATTTGAGATGATCTGAATACTCATGCAGGACATGAAAATGCCTTCGCAGCTGGTGTTTTTGTTCATTTATAGTAGCAGGTCTCATTTGAGTGTGTACGAAAAGAGCTCAGTGAAGGTGTTCTGTGGGTGAGTCAGGAGGCGAAAAGCAAAATGTCAGCAATTTACAAAATGTTAAACTGTAATGTAATCCGTTTATTTTAAGCAAAGCTGATCATTCCAGAGCTCCTGACTACTTTTATACAGTACGGGAACTCAAGCTGAATTTTATGCTTGGATTTTCAAAGCTAATTCCATCAGTTAAATATTTAAAGGCTTTCATTTGTAATTCATTGGCGAGACTTTAATTTTCAAACGGACTTCCTCTAGCTCCATACACACGTGCGCTGCTGTTCAGAACCCTGCCCCCTTCCTCTTTTCTCCCCTCCGTAAGCTTGCCATCCATCCTGTAAGGAGTGCTCAGGACCTTCGGAGGTGGAGTGTTCAGCCTGTTTGCCTCCCGCCAGTCTCCATGACGGCCACTGCAGGACCAGCTGCCCTGAGGGAAAGTACCCAAATACTGAAGGACACTGCTCCGGTAAGTGCTCAGTAGATCCAAAATCTGGATGACGGGTCGGAAATTTAATTAGCTTAAAAGGAGATTCAGTTTACCTTAGCAGGCCACTGTGTACTTGTTAACTTACAATAATACAGTGCAGAATCTGGCCTTTTTTTCTAAAGTGACAGAAAATAATATGATTGAATAATATGGGCTCCAGGCTAGCTCAGGGTGACCCTCCTGACTGAAGTGTGAAAGGTGACCTGAAGAGAGGTGTACTGCATTAATATGAACATGGCACAGAGAAGCAGGTTTGTCCTGGTTTCTCCTCCTTTTAGGATATCTATTTGCTCGCACTTTTGTCATTGAGAAAGAAATGATGAATATCTATTTAGTCATCTCGACTGGAAAAAGTTTGGTCTTGCATTTTTCTTCCTACTTCAGTGTCAACATTACAGATTAGAGAAGAAAGACCAATGTGCTGTAAGATAACACTTATGAATTAAATTGTTCTCTAAAGGTTATTGAAATGTGGCTTGTGGGCCATAAAAGACTAACATGCTTTTTGGAAAATGTCATAAATTGTCCAGAAAAATTACTTTTGTACAAATAATAATATCTGACATTTTACAAAAAATAATCAGAATATGACTTTATTCCAGCCCTTATGGTCCCCTTGCTGTACACTTTTTATTTTCCAAAATAATTGCTGACTAGACTAGATTAGTTTTAACCTAAATATCGATTTGTATTTCCCTTGTCTCTTCCTTAACCATATATACTTAATCTATTTTCCCTCAAATTGTTCACATATAAGTAAAAATGTTGCACATATTGCGTATATCCAAATCAGGTCTCTCTTGAAAGCTGGACCTGTGTCACTGATTTGTAATTCCCATCTCACTGATGTAATATTCATGGAGGATAGCACTCTGAATGACCTAAATGCATTTACTATATGTACTGAATATGCCCACCAATGTTGGAAACCTTCAAACATTTGAACATTTTAGCAGCAGGCATTATCCAGAGTGCTTCAGCAGATGTTTAAACTGTCATTTTATATTGGTTCATGCAACACATCAAGCTTATACTTTTGTTGGAATGTACTTGTGCATTGTGTGCGCCACAACATCTTGTGGAAATGAATCAGTCCCAACAGAGGAATCACAAACAAACAAACGTAATCACACTCGTAAAAATACGCCTGAAGCTCAACAAGCACATTTGGGTCTTGTGCAGTCCATTGAGCCAGTCGTATGAGGCCTCAACTTCAAAGACAGGATCCCAGATGAGAGGGAACAGGGGAGGCCTCTCTAAGGTAATCTGAAAAGGCACTGATAGTCATTACACCATTAGACCATTAGACCATTCCCGGGGAATGATGCAGAACGGTCAATGGGAAAGGAGCATTTCAGCGCAAGGCCAATCACGATTCTTTTCACTCATTTAATTTAAGTTTTATTCACTGTCCAGCTGTGTAAACGTACTATAGATACATTACATTTCATTACATTATTGGCATTTGGCAGACGCTCTTATCCAGAGCGACGTACAGTTGATTAGACTAAGCAGGAGACAATCCTCCCCTGGAGCAATGCTGGGTTAAGGGCCTTGCTCAAGGGCCCAACGGCTGTGCGGATCTTATTGTGGCTACACCAGGATTAGAACCACCGACCTCACGTCTCCCAATCATTTACCTTAACCACTACGCTACAGGCCACCCTGTACCTAAGTTATATTAGATACCTAAGTTATGTTACTTTACCATAGCTTGACAGCCATTCTGAATATAATTGCCCATAAAGGCACACTCAGACACACTCATGAATCTGCAGTCTGCCTACACCAGCTGCCTGCAGTAAGAAGTGCAGTCCCCTGGCACTGCGAGGATGCAGAGTGAAAAGAAGCTATTGCTAGCTGTGTGTGTTTCAGCAGTGTACACCTGCGCCAGTGGCGGCAGCTATTTAGGATGGGTCCTGGTGCAAGAGTTTTTATGGGCCCTTCCTCTGACAAAAAATGCCAACCAAGATGCAGGCACACGCATGCAAACGCATATAACCTACCCACGCACGTGCACACACACAGCAGCATATTTTAAAGACAATTCTTTGGAATTTATTTGGCTCATGAGTAACTTTGGTTATTTGGACACAGGCTACATCATTTGCGATACTTTAGAACATTTGTATTAATCAAGTCAGAGCAATGGACCAACGTGGATGGTCATAGAATCAAATCAACAAGTCAACAAAAGAACTAACAATAGTAACTCAAGCTTAGGCCTATGCTACTCATGTCAGTATCAGATGAAAAGCACAACACAATAAATTCACTGAATGTATTGTTCACTCTGTACTTATGCCTAATTCGCTGAATGCATTTTTCACAATAAAATATGAATTAATATATGAAAGTATATTAAAAAAATTAACAGTATATTTATATTTATTCCCGGTACTTATTCTTATTATGGACATAACTCCTCCAGTTGATAAAACATAAACATAACATAAACAGACCTATTTGGTCGCTTCCTCTTTGTTAAGGGATAACATTTATACTTTCTATATCATTTACTTAACATTGGTGGAACGCTAGGTTTATAGCCAAAAACCAGTCCAACAATTGAGCAAATAAATCGAATTAACGGTAACTGCTGGGTGAATTAGCAGCTTCCTAGGCTAATTTGAATGCAATGCGAGTGAAGTACCTTTACGGACTCATGACTAATTTAATTAAAGATTACAAGATTGAGCAATGTAAGAATGAAGTTAGCTCACATTAACATTACTGCGTTGAGAACATACAAACATATTTCCCAGCAGCACTCTTGGCATATTAGAAAATAGCACCAACACCAAATGAATTAGCCTGCCACAAGTTCCATCCATCCATCCATTATCTTAACCCGCTTATCCTGAATAGGGTCGCAGGGGGGCTGGAGCCTATCCCAGCATACATTGGGCGAAAGGCAGGAATACACTCTGGACAGGTCGCCAGTCCATCGCAGGGCACACACACCATTCACTCACGCACTCATACCTATGGGCAATTTAGACTCTCCAATCAGCCTAATGTGCATGTCTTTGGACTGTGGGAGGAAAGCGGAGTACCCGGAGGAAACCCACGCAGACACGGGGAGAACATGCAAACTCCGCACAGAGGCCCCGGGCCGACGGGGATTCGAACCCAGGACCTCCTTGCTGTGAGGCGGCAGTGCTACCCACTGCACCATCCGTGCCGCCCTGCCACAAGTTATTTAATTGAATAGTTTATATATTATAGCCTTTTTTATGTAAAGTAGGCACGCAGTATACATTTAGCATGATCACATATTGTACAAAGAAATAACCATGTAATTGTAATAACCATGACTGAGACAAGTTTGCTTCCATGAGTTATTTTCCTGTGAGTGGTTAAAATATAAAATATAAAAACGGACATACTGATATAAGACACGTAGAGACATGAGCCCTCCTAGACCTGGGGCCCCGGTGCCCATGGGCCCCCCCCAACTGCATCTGCTGCACCACCTATACGATCGCCACTGACCTGCGCAATGGTACAGTGTGAAGACAGGCTTGCCAAAGTTATTTGGAGAAAAAGAATATAGCAGACAATGCATTTAAAATAGGAATTAAAAAATGAAAGTACTCGCGCATATTAGTAGACATAAGCACACACATTTGCCAGCCTAGTGCACATTTACTGTCGGTTCACTGGCTGAAGGCATTGTAGGTCTGCCACTACTCCCAGTGAACATCTTTTGGTGGCCACCTAGGCATTCGGGTGAAAACCGGCTTGCATTTGGTCGAAAAGTGAAAGTTGTCTTTAGCCATCTATGACATACGCAGCTAGGTTATATCCTGGTAAAAATCTACCCATGGTATATTGGAGTTAACCTACTGTGTTTATGTGACAATGTCTCTCAACCTAGATTTCCATCCCACTTGATGTCTAGATTCTGGCTTTTGCTCACTGGGTTGTTGAGCAGCATCACAGAGATACTGTAAGAGGTTTTACATTAGGAGTGCACTAAGTGATAACTTCTCACACTTGACCCAGTAGTACTTTAAGCTGTACCTCCAGTTACAAGGTGATCTGCACAGTACTTAGATGAGAGTGGATTGCTCTTGTATTGAGGGGCTGTTTAATATTTAAAGGTTCAAACTGAAAGAATGCTCTTGCATTAAGGGTTTTCATAATGCCTCTTAATCTTGTGACTTCTGAGATTGTGGCCTCCTGAGTCTCACTTTCTATGTTTAATCAAGATATTCTGTTGGGGGAATGTTGGAGAGGCCTCTGAGAAATGTGTGAAGAAAATGTTAACGCTACGTGTTTGTCAAGCATTGGAAACATGCTGTTGGAATGACTTCCAGATTTACACATTACTTTATGCTGCGGTGGACAGTACCTGCCACAGTTTGTGGACATGGGTTTAAGTATGGTGGTTCCGTTGCTGCATCTATTTGATAGCATTTCTTTTGTACCGGAGGCCTTGAAAGTATCCATGATAATGAATGAGTAAGGACTGGCTTTTTCCACAGCACACACAGAAAGAGTAAGAACATAATAATTACCAATTTAACCCTTAATTTATTCAGAAATACATTCAGCTTATTAAGCATTTTGCAGCCCATTAAGTTGCCTTTGATTTCCATTTGAGGGTAGAAAGCAGTCTTCTTTGGCTGCATGATCATCTGCTTTCATGTTGCCTGTGCTTAGCTGAGGCACTGAAATTAGGTTTGATTGCAGTTTTTGCAGTTTAATTTGCAAAGCTGAAGATGGCACTCTTAACTGAAATATAATGAAATGTAATTTATTTAATTAAAAGCCCCCTCCCCTTGCTGTACTCAATGGAAATTATTGAATTAATTTCCATAAATGTCCTTCTCTTATGTCTTTTCAGAAGACTGGATTCAGAGCTCAAATGAGTCTAGAGAAATTGTATAATGGTTGATAGTCACTTATTTTTATCTTAAATTTCTGAGTCTTGTTTAATGGTTGAAAAATACTGTACTAATTTTTCATATTGCTAATTCCTATGAATAATATGTCCTCAATTCACCAGGAAGGTGTCAAATCTTCTCTCTCCACTAAACCTTCATATTGTTTGCGCACCATCACACTGGGTGTCAGTCCACATATTTGCTTTCAGAGTCTGCTGTAGAAAAGGTGCCTTTAAGTCAGTCTGTATCGTCAGCCAGGTGTAACCTGTACATTAAGAGGAGGATGGTAGAAATGTGACAGAGTTTAAACGATGGTTTTCTCTGTTCTCTGGCCCTCTGGAAGAATGCCAGGCTGGGTGTCAACACTGTGTGGCACACCCTCAGAACAAAGGGAGCGTCTGTCTCAGGTGTGAGGGCCCTGGAGACCTGGCACTGTGGGACAGGTGTGTTCTCCGCTGTCCCTCCGGATTCTTCCCCCAAAATGGGGCCTGCAACAGTAAGTGCAAATATAGCATTCGCCTTAAGTATAGCATTCGCCTTAATCACGTGGATGTGATTGTTGTGGCAGGGTACTATTGATAACTCAATACATCTGGCTGTTAGCAAAGACTTGATGAGTTTGCATAATGCTTAATATACTCCAGTTCATATTTGCAGTGGGGCAGCTTATATAAATTCAGCAGTCTCTGAAATTTAGGTTTTAATTGCCTCTGGAGTATAATTGAGTGCAAAATTAGAGTCTACATTGCGGGGGGGGGTCTTCTGATGTGTTTTCCAAGAATAAATTAGATTACTGTATGTTTCCACAATACGATGAAGGACTGAGACAGAAACATCCTGTTTCTGATAGTGATATCACATTTCTTCTAACATTCACAGTAGTAAAATATTAAATAATGCATTTTTTATTCATTTGGATGTCATGCACTGGATCTTTTCTCTCTACTCATGTTTTAACAATACAATATCAGATCTTGCAAGGTGAGCCAGGTTTAAAGTGCCGACATTAAAGGGCTCACTACCTTTTTAACTCTCTTCTGAATTACAAACTGTTGGGCAAAATAAAGTTGTGGTCTCAATATTGACAGAAAAGATAGTTATGCTTCGGTTAGACTTTAGGTAGCTAACAGTGTGCTGGCAGAATGTACATTCCTTAAGTGTCCATATTTCAGAGTAATGTAACGCCGTAGTTTAACTTTGTTTTCCCAGAATGCCATTGGTCCTGTGAGAGTTGCAGCGATGAGGGACCGTTCTCCTGCTCTTCTTGTCCTGTGCCTTTGGTCCTTTCGCTGGGTGGCCTGTGTGCCTCTCAGTGTCTTCTGGGATATTATCCAAATGAGAAACGAGTGTGTCAAGGTAAACATTTTACTTGCCCTTTGCCTGAATTTCGTCTCCGTCAAAGATCAACAAGAGGTTAAATGAATGCACCAGCGATTAGTTTGTGCTGTATAAAGTGATGTTTAAGATGATTTTTGTGGCAGCATATCAGTGAGAGAGCTGCAGCAGCAGCAGTACTATGTGAAGCTCACACTCACACCTACAGCAGTAGTTCCTGCTGTTTCGCCTTTGTCCCAAGCCGTTTATTTCAGTCATGATGTCAAATATTTTAGACGGCTCTATAAAGTCTAGCCTTTTATCTGGAGTATTAATGCGGCTCTACATTATCAGTGGACTCTCATGCAGTGCCCGAAACACAACGACAAATAATGTGCACTGTGTCTTCATCAGCTGTATATCTCAGCTTGACAGTTTAAGTACCTGTTACATTAGTTTGCTCAAAACCCTTAGGCCCAAAATAAGAGTAGTAGTGTAGAGTGTTTGTGGTATACATAATTATTCAAATGGGTATTGCCATGTAAGTTTTGTTTAACAATGAAAGATTAACTGTGTTTGAAAAATGAGCACAGCCAATAGTTATTTTACCTCTCCTCAGTAGTTTTCTTGCTTATAAGCGTATAGTCTTTGTTGGGGGAAACAAATGTAATGATATTTGAACAATTTAGAAGCACAAAGCACTGCAGCCCCCAGTGAGCATAATGCGCAGTAGACTTCATTACACAGACAACAGGAGTCAGAAGGGCGCAGGGTTCCTGCTTGGGAACCTGGAGTCTTAAATGCTGCTTCAGCAGGTGCCTTGGCAGGCATTTAAATCACCGTGTTTATGCCCTGCAACAAGGCAGATTACCTGGGGAAAACAAGCAGGTGAGTTCAATTGAGTTCTTATCACCCTTTATATCGCCCACCCCCATACAGGTAACACCATGTGGCAGTCTGGACAACAGACTGAGAAACTGGAAAAATATGAAAATACAATAATGCTTAATGTACACTTACTATTAAGGGCAATTACTCAAACATCTGGAAGATAATTGGTTGTTCCTTAATGCAGTAGTACCCATATTTTGAAACTGTGTATACTTTATTCTGAAAATAGAACAGTCTAAATTGAAATCGATGACTAAAAGAACCAACTTCATCAAGCCTTCATACAAACGCAGAATCAATTTCCCATCTCTGCCTAGTCCCAGTGCAGATGATGCATTTTCACATTGTTGCTGTTCTTCTTTAAATACTATTGAACACTTAATAACAGACTCCAGATAATATTGAATACTTAATACCAGACTCCTGCCTGGAATTTGAGCTCATATGCATTTTGGCCATTGGTAGCCACATATTAGCAACAGATATGATGCTGTGGAGGTCTCTTAGCTTATTGTAAGTTGACTGTAAATTATTTTAGCTTTAAAATTGGTAACAAAACAAAACAACATCACAAGGGATGCAAGGGGAAGTCTCACAATCCCCCTGTGTAAAGAATGTGGCATCATCTCCATAAAATTACCAGCTTCCCAAACATCCCAGTGCATTTTTGGAACTCATCAAATGTCTATTCCATATGAAGTAACTGTTCCATCTGAAGTTTAACACCATGTAAAACTGTCTTGCCAACATCACAGGCTTTTCCAAGGCTGCTAGTAAAAATGACTAAAGGAATTATAGTGTAACAAACGTGTGGCAAGTTCATCTGTGGTTACAGGAATTAAAGCAATGCACTCTGAGACCATATTATGCATCCTCAATACATTACCAGGGAATGATAAATTGCTTTTGACATGCCGGCTAAGGATGTATGGGTCTGTTCTCAGTATTATCCACCGAGAGGAGATCACGCAGCTTCATATCTGGGCCATGTTTAATATGCATGACCTTCCACTGCATTGCCCCTGGTAGAGGGGTGGATATGATGTGCAGGTGTGACTGGGTTGTGCCCTGACTCCATCCCTCCCCCCTCCCTCCTGGCAGGATGCCACTGGAGATGTACCTTCTGCACCGGCCCGTTACACACAGACTGCCTGCAGTGCATGGAGGGATACATCCTCCAGGACGGGGCCTGCGACCATGGTTGTTCTGTGGGATACTACAAAGACGGAGAGGAATGCTTGAGTAGGTGTAACCTGTTTGTACATGCACTACCACTAACACTGAACATATTCATTAAAATAACAGTCACTAACAAAGCTGGAAGTATTTGTCACGGGAGCCTCTTATGCCTTCCTTCGCTTGGATCATCTATCTGTTCCTTCCAGCGGGAACAGCCGTAATCTTGTTCTGAATGACAGCCAAAACACATAAGCTTGTTTTGAGTGTTGTGGTTAAGGATTAACTTCTGTCCAGGTAAATCTATGTAATTTGGGTCAGTTGAGCTATTTGGCATATCATATCACTTTGCGTTGCCCTTGTGTTCTTGCAGTTCTACCAAAATGCGGTAAAGGAGCATTCCTTGGAGTCCTGCAGCCCTTTTAAGTTTAGCAAAGAGCCAGTGTGCAGCACAGAGTGTGTGTTTATAGTGTGTTGGGTGTGTCATTTCTCTGTGGCAGGCTGTGATGTGCACTGTGAGCTGTGTGAGGGTCCGGGCCTCTGTCTGACCTGTGAGAAGCCCTTCGCCCTGTTTCAGGGCCTGTGTGTGCAGGAGTGCGGGCGGTCTTTCTTCCTGGATACCTCCCTACAGCAGTGTACCGGTGTGTTCCTTCTGCCCTTTCAACATCTCATTGGTCATTGGTGAAGCAGATGCACTTACATGCGTCACGATCAAATCAAATACAACTATGTGAATGCTTTGAACATCACTGATTTTGATGACTTTGATGATTTAGCCAATTTATCAAAGCTCCAGCTCCGTTTTACCTTCATCTTAATGTCTTATCACCGCTTTGTGAAGAAGCTCACGATGTAGGTTGCGTGCAGTAGAAAGGCCTTAGCAAGAGAACCTTTGATGCGCTCTCTCAGTACTGTGCGCTTGTCTCCAGCCTGTCCCCCTGACTGTGTGGAGTGTGAGGATGCAGAGAGCTGCAGAGCCTGCAGACAGAGCACCTTCCTTACGGCTGGCCTCTGTACCGCCGACTGTGGCCACGGCTTCTATGCCAACACCAGGAGCAGGACCTGCCAGGGTAAAGTACCCGCAACTTATCCGCTCCTTGCTTTCAAAGCAGAGGTGCTCACGCCAGGGTTTGTGAGCCTCGGGTCCTGAATTGAAATTTCGCTTACGTAACATTTTAAAAAAGCATGTGGGATTATCTTTTTAAAAAAACTAGATTTTGCTTGTTCACGCAAGCTGGCCCTGCCAGCAAAACATTTATTTTTAACGATCATTTTTCAGGGAATTTTGACTTGATGATTTTTATGAGAGACCAAACTCATTTGTTATGTTTCTATTTTAAATGATAATACATTTGGTCCATTATGGGTGAGCCTGTCCTCACCCGTACCCCGCAGTAAATGCCCGCGCCCCCGTGCTGCACGTGAAAGGCCCTCTCGTGGTCATGATTGGAGGAACCGCGCTGCTGGACCTGTCCGTCATGGCTGCTGAAGACCCGGACAGCAGCGGCGAGGACCTGGTTCTCCAGCTGGTCCTGCCCCCCGGCAACGGCAGGCTGATCGGCCTCACGGACGGCAGGGAGACCGTCCTGAACAGAGACGACTCCTTTCCCTTCAGGGACCTGAGGAGGGGAGCGCTGCGCTACACACACTCCAAAGGACAATCCAAGTGAGTTTCGTTCCTGTGTATACTGCTTATCGGTCTGCGTATACTGCTGATTTTGTATTATTTTCATTTTCTTTTTTACACATTATTTAATGTGTGTGCAGTGGACTCAGAGAAGCCTCATGAAAATGTTTAGTTTTTATATTTTATTTGGAAAACACTTGGAGTACGTTGTATCATAATAATAGACTGATTCTGCTTCGCATCACTGTCAAAATAAGCTGCTTCTTTAATTCTCACTGCATAATTTTTTAGGAAAACATAAAAAATGTATTTGCCTGTAATATCACTGCAGTACTTTCAAAGACGATGTGTGGTATTCGGTTGCATGCAGAGTCTAAAATTGAGTTTGGCTTAATCACTGTTGTGCTGAAGAACATAATTTGCTTCTGTATCTTCATTCCATTCATAGACAATTAAAAGGCGCCAGTGGCCCTCATCTGAAAATGATCAGTGCTTTTCCCTGCAATAATCTTTTTTTTTAAAGTATCTGCCAGGCTGGAAATTAAAAAAGGTATCTTGAGAAAGTTTATTTCTGTATTCGACTTGGAAATCACATTCAATTTTATTTGCAAAAGGGACCTAAAAGGCTCATAAATGTTTGAAACAGAAACACAGGGACCAAAAGTCTTAAATTAGTACCAAGGACATGTAAAGTCAGAGGGCCTTAAGTTTCATGGCTGATCAATGCTAAGCATGTCCAATAAATTAGTTTTCAGTCTGTCTGTGTGGCTTTTTAAACAGTGATAAATTAGGCACATTTTTTCAGTCCCATTTTGTGTTTTTAAAAATGCTTTTTTTTTTTCTTTTACTTTTGTATTATTTATGAAACTCAGTACTTTGCATATCCTTTCGCATATGTAATGTATCACTTTGCCCTTATGTTACTTACAGCATAGTATAGTATGTGTAAGATATTTAACTTTGTGTGTCTTTGGGTCTAAATCATATGCTCTGGTGAAGCACTTTTTTGGTGTGTTCTAATGGTGTCTAAATGATGGATGTCTCAGAAAGATGGGAGCCAGCCCCTTGCTGATTTTCACGGTGGCAATTATCACTGACATCCACTGTAAAGGGCTATGTCCATTCTGCTGAATTGGCAGAACTCCTCAACTGTGCCAAAATAGCGAGGGCTCAATTCAGAGGGAATTATCTAAGCCTCGGCGAAGAGATACCGCTGCAGCTGGAAGGCCGCTGCATCTCTTCTTTTACTAATTATACCAGAAGCTGTACCTACCAAGGCGCTTCATTAGCCTGTGGCTAATGGAGATGCGGTGTGGTGTTGTTGCAGGAGCGGCCTGTTGATGCTCCGAGCGGCGGATCCCCAGCTCCTCTCTCCGCCGGTGACCATTAGCATCCAGGCCGTGTCCCTGCAGGTACTTTGTATGCAAGGCCCTGAGCGGAGCCTGACGAGGGGATGAGTGCAGCCGCTTTCCGTCATCCCTCCAGACGGTGAAGCAGAACGCTGGCCATGTCATGTCATCTGCGGTAGCCACGGAAAAACCCCCCGACCCAGAGTCGGCAGAAAGCGCTTTAGCGGGGAAGGGGGTGTGCGCTGGGTCTGGAGGGGGAGCGTGGCCTGCCGCGGGTCGGTGGGTGGAATCCATCACCCGCAGTAGATTAACAGAGACGTCATCGTTATCTGGGCCAGACACAGTTAACAATGTGGAACAGGTATGAAGCAAAGGATATGAAACTTTTACAGAGCACTGTGTTCTTGTCATACCCCCTGCACTCTCCAGGTGTTTGGCCATGCCAGTTTTATATAGGAAGACTTAGTGCTTGTGCTTATTTTGTATCACTCCAAGAACACCAATTTCTTTAATGCAGCAATAAACAGTTTTATTTTAAGCAATAAACCAATACTCTTTTTTTTCAATGTGTACAGAACATTGTCCATTTAAAGCTCAGATTATCTGCCACATGGGCTTTAGTTCTGCTTTCCTGGCAACGGGGAAAATTTAAAAAGCCTATGTTTGTTGAGTCCAACCCAAACTGAAGTAAAAAACTGAATCCTTCCCATCTTCTTGGGAACAGTCCAAAGCTCTGATATAATGGCAACCTGCATCATGAACAGGGATAATATGAGGCTAGGGATATCTCAACAAGAGATGATGGCTTTAAAAGGAGTCTAGATTCTCAGGGCCATGTTCAATCCATGCACTAGGTGTCGTTTTTTGTTTTCACCCAAAATATCAGATAGATATTATCAATTTGTAACCTTTCTGTTACCATCCACTTTTCCCATCCATTTTTTGGTTATGTGCTGGAGAGAGTAAAAATAAAGAAATGCTTCTACCAATAAGGATGCGTGGTGGTCAAACTGAATCACAGACAGTGGCCTCAGTGCTGTTGGGCTGTGAAGGGCTCTGTAGGTGAGAGATCCAGCCCTAGGTTCAGTCAGGCAGGCAGCAGTCATCTCCCACAGGGAACATCTCCGTGCAGAAAGCCTTTCCCCTGCTGAGTGTGTGAAATGTGCCGGGCTGGGTCTCTGGTACAGAGGCAAACTTGTGGAAATCGTGTGTTTTGGCCGAGGGCCTTGGAATAAAGGACTATGTGGCTGAGCCCAGCTTAATTGCCTCCCAGCAGTGAGCAAATATGCAGCGCTGTCACAATCCAGAGGAAACACAGGAGACAACTCTGGGGCATTACTGCACTGGCTGTCCTCAGTTATAGTATAAGGTATTTTGATAAAGGATAAGTAAATGTGCTTAATCGCAGTCCTGTCTGTCCTGAGCCCAGTATTATGTGAGTCTGCATAGGCAGAGCTGGAGCTCCATCAGAGGAAGGATGTCAGCATCACTGTGAAGCAAACCGAGATGATGACCTGTCTCACCGAGTGCACTGTCTGAAGGGGAAATGCAGTGCTCTGTTCACACACACACACACACACACACACACACACATACACACGAGGGACACTCTTCTTTCTCTGTTATACAGCCTCCGTACATCTTGAGAAACCAGCCCATGGTGGTCACCAGAGGGGAGGCCATGGTCATCACGAGGTCAGTACTGTGGATCGAGGACGACGACAACCCCCAGGACGTGGAGCTCAGGGTTCTAGACCCACCCCGCCACGGTGTCCTGAGGCGTATCCACAGCAACCGGCCGCTGGGGAGGTTTGGGCTCCAGGAGTTGAGCCAGGAGCGGCTGCAGTACGTCCATGACGGCTCCAGCCACGCCCACGACAGGGCTCTGCTGCTGGCCAGTGACGGGCACGGCTCCCTGAACCTGCTCTTTCGTATCAGCGTGGTGCACAAGGTAGGCAGGTGTGCGGTCCACAATGGTGGGGGGGGGGGCACTCTTTCAGTCGTTTACAAATTCGGCAAGGTCTCACCGCACCATTTCACAGACCAGCAATTGTGCATCTTCGGGTTTCAGTGCTACGGCCCATGAGATTGCATGCAATGCGTTTTGCCTCATAACCCCTTCAAGCAGTGAAATGAGACTGCCATATCTCATTTACCGCCCCCTGAAGCTAACTTACTGTGACGGATGATTGGCACACAGCCAAGGAAGCTTCCTCTTAATTACCACCTTTCCTCAAGTGCAGAGAGAAAGGGACCGAGGCACGGACAGCCCCCACTGGAACAAATGTCTAGACAGACAGCCGCAGTTCATTGGGCCAGCTCCTGTCTTAGATTCGCATGCTGTCTTTTATGCATGAAACTCTCTCCCGAATAACATCAGTTTATCAAATCACTACTTCCTTTCTATAATTGCCTCTTCTGAACATAACAAGGACACCCACTGCGTTTGGGTTTAACTGGGTACTGAAATATCCACCAGGCTGGATGTCAGTTTTTTCTTTGTGATAAAGAGGGTGAGCTTTTTCAAGTTTCACTGATCGATATCTGGAGTGATGCTCTGTAAAGTCCCTCAAAATACACAGAGGTCTGCATGTGGTGCAGAATTTACGGTGGTTACTGGGCACAGACTTAGTTTTTCCATTTCCTAGGCTGAAGCAACCCCTTTTCCAGTGCCTGTCTCTGGTGACAGGGCTTTGTGAGAGAGCCGTATGCTAACTGCAAGGTTTAATGATGTAGAAATTGATTTTTCTCCTTCCCAGTGAGCAAAGCACTCTCTAAGTCCGGGAAAAGACTGTGGTCATCATCATAGTCCCCATAACGAAAGGCCCTATATTTCAATTAATCTCTGCATTTAATCTTTGCACATTTTCAGCTTTTCAGAAATCCTTTATACCCTGTCAACTATTATTAATCGTACACTTAGGCCTTGTTACTGAGTGGCCCACTTGCTTATACAAAAATATTCCAAAATAAAAGACTGCCCTGATGGCTCATCCTATTTGGTTGAATTTCACTCCAGAAAAGCTGTTGCCTACAAAGGCCTTATTCTTTAAAATAGAATAAGAGCACATTAATGATAAAAAGTATTGTAATTTAGTAAGTGAGGTACTTTCAGATGCAGAGCAAACATCAGTTATATTTAAAGAGGCTGTCAGTGAATTCATGCATTTTAATTTGGTCACGATTCTTTTTCTGTGCTATTTTTATCACATAGATGTCTTGAATGTACTTACTGGATGTCACACTCTAGAATTGTTAAATCTCTCTTCAGCAGAAGCATACAGATGAGCTGGCATAACATATTCTGTTGTTTCATGGCTCCATGGTAATAAGTCTGTGGGACTATTTCAGGTTACACAAAGCAAAGTTTATCCATTTCCCTGTTAGTCTTGTCCATCAATGCGGTATACTTTTTCTCAAGAGGGCAACAGCAAGAGGGAAGCTGCTGATGTAATATAACATCATTCTGAAACATCTGTGACACCTATAGTGAAGGTGAGAAGGGGTGGATTTCTCCACCGGGATCAGAAAGGCCAAGACGGTTTATTTTTATCCAATGTGGGAATGAATGTTTTGAGGCAGCTCTTGAGCCTGTGATAAAAGAGCTCATACCGTATGCTCTGTGTTGAAATGTGCCCCCCTCTTTCTCTCCAGTCCTCCACTCCTCACCTGCTGTCTCTCTCCACTGCCTGGGTGAAAAGGGGGGGGATGGTGCAGATCAGCCAAAAACACCTCCGGGCAGAGTGCCGAGGCTCCAGCCAATCCCAGATCCTTTTCACTCTTGTCTCCACCCAGGAAAACCCCAAATATGGTACATACTCCGAACTATACAATATTCTTCTTGTGTTCTCATTTGGTTAGGCTTATGAACCAGATTTGCTTCTCTGCAGCTGGGAGACTCAGCGATCACTTGGTAGGCCCGTCCACCAGCTTCTTAATGCAAACATTTAATCACCCAAGCACGTGACAGCAACTACATGCATAAAAGCATGCAGATGTGGTCAATGTCAGAATGGGGAAGAAATTGATCTGATTAACTTTGTCCGTGGAATGATTGTTGGTGCCAGACAGGGTGGTTTGAGTATCTCACACACGGCTGAGATTTGTGCATACAATAAAAATCATCCAGTGACCCATGTTAATGAGAGAGGTTTGTAGAGAATGGCCAGACTGGTCGAAGCTGTCAGGAAGGTGACAGCAATGCAAATAACCATTACAAAAGTGGTATGCAGATGAGCATCTCTCAACACACAATGCGTCAAACCTCTAAGTGGATAGGCTACAGCAGCAGAAGAGTTAATAAGTCTAAAAAATTGTGAGGTTGAGGAGGTGCGGAGAGCCAGGGCGAACAGTGGACACCAAAGCGGAGACTGAGGGGAAATGAGGGCTTTAAATACCTTCAGGAGGTAGACATCAAGTAGGCACTAACGACCACCAGGTGAAAGTAATAAGCCCCCCTGGTGGCCACCATCAGTACTACCTCCAACCCTGACAGGACCCCCCTTCTAAGGAGCGGCCCCAGACGCTCCTTCAGCCCCCCGCCTGCGGAACTCATGGATGAGTTCTGGATCCAGAATGTTCCTAGTGGGAACCCAACAGCGCTCCTCAGGACCATAGCCCTCCCAGTCCACAAGGTACTGTCTACCCCTGCCCACGCGACGCTCAGCCAGGATGCGGCGCACCGTGTAGGCCGTACCCCCGTCAACTAACCGTGGAGGCGGTGGAGGAACCTCCGCCGGGGCCAGCACGCTGGTGAGCACCGGTTTAAGGCGTGAGATGTGGAAGGTGGGGTGGATCCTCATGGACCGGGGCAGTTGGAGTCTCATAGTAACTGGGTTGATCCTTTTAACAATACGGAATGGACCCACGTAGCGGGGGGCGAGCTTCCGCGACTCCACTCGCAATGGCAGATCGCGAGTGGACAGCCACACCCTCTGCCCTACCCTGTAGGCAGGGACCGACTGGCGATGTCTGTCGGCCAGTCGCTTCTGGGTAGCAGTAGCCCGTAGGAGTGCCGCCCGTACTTTTATCCAGGTGCCTCGGCACCGCCGAACAAAAGCCTCCGCGGAGGGCACCTCGGCCCCCTTCTCCAGTTCCGGGAACAATGGCGGCACGTACCCAAATTGAGCCTCGAAGGGTGAGAACCCGGTGGAGGCGTTGCGCAGAGTGTTGTGTGCGTACTCGGCCCACGCGAGCTGACGACTCCAGGACGTGGGGTTGGCCGCGGCTAAGCATCGCAGTGTGTTCTCAAGCGTCTGGTTAGTGCGCTCCGTCTGCCCGTTGGTCTCAGGATGAAAGCCCGAGGACAGACTTACTGAGGCCCCTAACAAGGCGCAGAACACACGCCAAAACCTAGATGCGAACTGGGGTCCGCGGTCGGACACCACGTCCTGGGGCAGACCATGTAGTCTGAAGACGTGGTCGACTACTAACCTTGCGGTCCCCGCCGCCGACGGTAGTTTCGGTAGTGCCACAAAATGAGCCGCCTTAGAAAATCGGTCAACCACTACCAAGATCACCTTATTGCCATCAGATGACGGCAACCCCGTAATAAAGTCAAGGGCCACGTGACTCCACGGACGTCTCGGGACCGGTAAGGGACGTAATAGCCCTGAGGGAGGTTGGTGCGATCCCTTACTACGGGCACAGACTGGACACGCGGCCACAAACTCCCGAACGTCCTTTTCCATCCCGGGCCACCAGAACCGCCTTGACAAGAAGTCCTTAGTGCGGTGAACCCCGGGATGCCCTGCCAGCCGTGAGGCATGTCCCCACTGCAGTACCTGAGACCGAACCCCCGCGGGCACGAAAAGGCAATGAGGTGGACCCCCTCCTGGATCCGGCTCGAGGCGCAACGCTCCTCGCACCGCCGCCTCCACCTCCCAAACCACTGGCGCCGCTATTTGCTCCTCAGGGATGATAGGTTGAGGAGTGTGCTCCCTGTCAGTGTTATCAAACACCCTGGAGAGGGCGTCGGGTTTTGTGTTTTTGGAACCGGGACGGTAGGTCAGGGTAAATGAAAAGCGTGCAAAAAATAGGGCCCAGCGGGCCTGCCGCGAGTTCCGTGTCTTGGCCGTCTGTATGTACTCTAAATTTTTGTGGTCAGTCCATACAGTGAACGGGTGTTCCGCCCCCTCCAGCCAGTGACGCCACTCCTCCAGAGCTAACTTGACCGCCAGCAGTTCCCTGTCTCCCACGTCGTAATTTCTCTCGGTCTGGGACAAGGACCGAGAAAAAAACGCACAGGGATGCACTTTTTGGTCTAGGGGAGACCGTTGGGAAAGAACGGCGCCCACCCCCAGCTCGGAGGCATCCACCTCCACAATAAATGGGCGCGAAGGATCTGGGGTTATTAAGATGGGTTCCGTGCAAAACCTCTCTTTTAACTCCGCGAACGCCGCTTCCGCACGAGAGTTCCACACAAAGCGCGCTGGCACCGTCTTCTTGGTAAGCGCAGTGATGGGCGCAACCACCGTGCTAAAACCTCTGATAAAACGGCGATAAAAATTTGCAAACCCTAAAAACCTTTGAACCTGCTTTATTGACGCAGGAGTAGGCCAGTTCTTAACAGCCGCTACCTTAGTTGGGTCCATTTCAATTCTCCCCTCAGACACAATAAACCCAAGAAAAGACACGGTATTCGCGTGAAAAATGCATTTCTCCGCCTTGACAAATAGGCGAGCCTCCAAAAGACGTGTGAGGACCTGGGTCACGTGCTGAATGTGTTCGGTGAGATTGTTGGAGAATATTAAAATATCGTCCAGGTAGACGAACACAAATTTCTCCAACATCTCCCTGAGCACATCATTCACCAGCGCCTGAAATACTGCGGGGGCGTTAGTGAGACCGAACGGCATGACTAGATATTCGTAATGCCCTGTGTGGGTATTAAACGCCGTTTTCCACTCATCGCCCTCGCGTATGCGTACAAGATTGTACGCATTACGGAGGTCGAGTTTAGTAAAGACCGATGCAGATTGCAGGCGCTCAAACGCGGAGTTCATTAGCGGTAGGGGATACCTATTTTTACGGGTTATCGTATTCAACCCTCTATAATCTATGCAGGGTCTCAGGCTCCCGTCCTTTTTCTTCACAAAAAAGAACCCGGCCCCCGCTGGTGACGTAGATGGTCTAATAAACCCGTTAGCTAATGCCTCGCGAATGTATTCGTTCATAGCTTTGCTCTCCGGTGCCGACAACGAATACAACGACCCCCTAGGTGGAGATGTTCCAGGGAATAACTCAATGGCACAGTCATAGGGTCGGTGCGGTGGTAACGTAGTGGCTCGCTGTTTGCTAAACACCTCCGCTACCTCCCTATATTCCCTGGGAACGTTCTGCGGGCGAGGAAACGCAATCGCCCCTATCATCCGCCCCTCATCTCCACTGTCAGAGCCCTGCACGGATCTCTCAGAGTCCCCGTCGGTGACGTCACTGACCTCCCCCTCGTCCACGGGGGGACTCCAGTCACAGACGGAGTCCCATTCCAGACTCTCCGCCTGCTCATCCGATACCTGAGGACTAGCCTGAACGCTGGGGAACTCCCTAGCCTCCCCCTCGTCCCCCTCGGAGTCTATATCGGTCTCTACGGGTGGAGCTGCGGGAGTGTGCCTCTGCTCAGAGTGATTAGCGCACTGCGGGCCCCACCGGGACACCGGATTGCTCCGGTCTCCCCAGTTTATTTGGGGTTGATGTTTTATTAACCACACGTGACCTAGTACAATCGGGTACGCCGGAGACTCCACCAAAAAAAAATAAATGCGCTCCCGGTGCCCCAGAAACGGAATCCGCATTACCACCCGCTCAGTCATCTGACGCACAACCCCGGACCCCAACGGACGACCGTCCAGCGCCGTGATGGATTGGGGCTGTGGCAACGACCGAACCGGCAGTCTGTGGTGTTTCGCCCACTGTCGGTCGATAAAATTGTCAACTGCCCCGGAATCAATAAAGGCGTCTGCCCTAACTCCACCCCCCTTCCACGTCAAGTTGATGGGGAGAAACGTGCGAAAGCTGATACCTCTCACCAGTCCCACTAGTGCCTTTCGCTCCACTAGTGGGACTGCGCTTTTCCCTTCAGGTCGGGGCAGTTTCTAACTAGGTGCCCAGGCCGCCTGCAAAAGAAACACAATCCCTCTTTCCAGGGACGTTTCTTAGGGCGCACCAGATTAGCGCTGTCCACCTGCATAGGTTCCTCCCCTGTGTGTGTGTCTTGTCCCCCCACCGTACTGACAGCCTTGCCTGGAGAGGACGGAATAGGCCAGTTGAACTGACCTCCTTTGCCCGCTCTCTCCCTCGCCCGTTCACGAACCCGGTTGTCAATGCGGATAGCCGCGGATATTAGCGCGCCTAAACTCCCCGGTGGCTCCATGGTGGCCAGGGCATCCCGGACTGGGTCAGATAACGCGCTAGTGAACAAGGTTATGAGCGGGTCGTCTGCCCACCCCGTCTCACCTGCCAGAGCCTGAAACTCAACAGAAAACTCGGCAACACTCCGGGCACCCTGCTTTATCCATGTTAACCGAGATGCCGCCTCTCTACCCGTGATGTCGTGGTCAAAGACACGCGTCATCTCCTGCATTAGGAGCTGGGAGTCATTCATGAGGGGAGCCTGACCACGAATCAGCGGGTCTGCCCAGGCCAGAGCCGTCCCCGTCAACAGCGATAGAATGAACGCTACCCGAGCATCCTCCGTGGTAAAACGTGAGGGTTGAGATTTAAAAAAAATGAGGCACTGGGAGAGGAACCCCCTACATTTCCCTGCCTCGCCACCATACCGTAAAGGGAGCTGGAGCTTGGGCTCCCTAACCACCGGTGTAATGGGTTGGTAAGTAGGAGTGGTTACTTGGGGGGGAAGGGACGATTGGGAGGTGTCAGAGATGGGTGCGGGTGTTGGAGAAGACCGAAACTCGCTGGCTAATTGCCGGAACGTCTCGGCGAGTCCGAACAATACCTCCTGCTGTTGGTCTAACCTAGTTAATATCTCATCCTGCCGTTGAAATACCCTGGTTTGCTGCTCGGCAGTGGCAGTTTGTTGTGCACGCAACATCAATAATTCCTGCTCCTGCCTAACCAGAGCAGCCTGCTGGGCGGCTACAACCGCCTCCAGAGGAGAATCCCCTCCCACACTAGTCGCTGGCCTCTCCATGGTGGCTTTGGTGTTCTGTGAGGTTGAGGAGGTGCGGAGAGCCAGGGCGAACAGTGGACACCAAAGCGGAGACTGAGGGGAAATGAGGGCTTTAAATACCTTCAGGAGGTAGACATCAAGTAGGCACTAACGACCACCAGGTGAAAGTAATAAGCCCCCCTGGTGGCCACCATCAGTACTACCTCCAACCCTGACAAAAATAAGTCTAATCAATATCTAAGAAAGTGCTCACTGAGTGTATCAGTAAATGTTTTGTGCATATACCAACAAAAGCATACTAAAATTTCAGGACAAATCCCAATATTTCAGAAAAGAACGGGTAGGTATCACAGTACAGATGAACCCTGTGCCCAGCTGGGTTACTCTGTGTGTGACACAGGTGAAGTTCTGCTGGTGCCCATGCAAGCTGAAAAGCTCACAGAAGAGTGGCAGAGGCTGTCAAACGGTCGAGAGGCAAGACCAACCAAGTCCTTCACCCAACAGGACATCAATGATGGCACTGTGTGGTTCCAACACTCTGGCACTGGGCCAGGGAGGGACATCTTTCAGTTCCAGGTGAGGGTATACTGGAAAGGCCCAAATCACAACTTCTGGGGCCCTTCTGAAATATACAACTAGGTTTTAAAACAGCTGGTAGCTGGTTGACCAGTTAAGACCAGCTCCCAGGTTCACATTGTTTGACCAGCTCAAGCTATGTTTTCAAACAGTTGAGCTACCAGCACTAGCTGGTTGACCAGCTCATAACCAGCTTGTCCAGATTATGACCAGTTTGGCTAGCTCAATTTTCAAGATGATCGAGATGGCATAGCTGGATTTTACAGCAGGGTGTGGAAATAAAGTAGTGTAATGTAATGTATTCATCAATGTACATATTGAGATGCTTTGCATCACATCATTAAAAAATATCTTTTCCTGCCAATTCTCATTTCATGAAACGATACTGTGGTATTTACTCACAGGGCCATGTTGATTATTGTGAACAATTGTTGGTAAAGCTGTTGAAGGGAAGACATAATTTTATTTTTGATCTAAAATAATGTGGTTATACTGTGTCTGCTTCATCACGGTTCTGAATGATTTCCAAAGGGTTGCAGGAACTACACAGCTTACTAAAACACTATCTCTATATTGTCATTGACCATATTTATTGCAATAGTTAATTTATGTTAAAACAGATTGAAGAGGTATCATACTAACAATGTCATAGCATACACTTTCCATACTGAAAAACAGGCAGCTCAGTAATCTTTCATAGATGTCAGGATCACGTATTGAGCGTGTCGTTTCAGGTCTCGATAGAGGGGTTCCAGGAGATGCTCAGCAGTGTCTACACCTTCACAGTCAGGCTGCTGCCCCAGACCTCCATCTTCTCTCAGCTCTCTCCACACTCCAGCCTGCAAATGCCAGTGAGGAGGAAGCAAGACATTTCATTCCTTTTTTCAGTTCAGAATGTAGCTTTAACACATTTCTTTGTGCATGTACTTGCACAGTTTAAGATGTTCCCTCAAGCAGTTTGCATTCATTTTTTTTTTCTTGGTGCAGGCACTCAAAGATAATATGACACGGATATGGCCTTCTGCTCTCTCCTTCATCTCCAAGGAAGCAGCCAGTAAAACGATGGTCTATAACATCACTAGACCACTTGCACAGGGACAAGGTGGAATGACGTTTTCTCCTTTATAACCTTAGTTTAAAGTTGGAAATATTATTTTTTTCAATTATATAACTTATACATTGCTGAATTAAAACAGTCTATAATAATAATAATAATAATAATAATAATAGTAGTAATTTATAATTTCAAGCTGTAAGAGCTGCACTTCAAACCTCATTCATCAAAACCTCGTTCAGGACTTATTTAAACTGAAGAGTTTAACTTCTCATTGATGTGCCTTAGGTACCATTGAGCACCTTGAGAGACTATATACCCCTGTGAAATCTTTCACACAAGCAGACATCAATGATGGCAAGATCTTATACCAGCCTTCATCAGCACCGTCCCACCTTCAAGAGATCTGCCAGTTCTCCTTTGTAGGTAAGCAACTCTTATTCTTAAAGTGTCTTCGTGACAGTCTCTGTAAGAAGCAGTATCCAAATATAATTTCATTGAATTTAATTGAATGCTGACCACTGGAGATTTCTCCAATAGCCTGTTAAGATTCTTTTTTTGACTTCAATTGCCAGTCCTGCGATGGTGTGAATTCCTGCAGATTCAATGACCATGTTTTGCTCCTAAGGATCTACCTGAGACTGTCATACTTTATTTCCCAGTTATATTACTTCTAACCTCTGGCCATGCTGCATAACCCCATGGTTATATTTCTGTGCTCTCCACGTAACTAATCCTCTTGACTTTGCTTTCCCCTCTGCCTCACATGTTCCCTGGCGTTATTTATGAGCCAATCTTGGAAAATATGATTTATCCTCCTTCCACTGTCCACTTTTTAATAGCACATTCAATAGCACTGAAGGGAGGATGCAGTTATGAATCATGCGATGGAAAGAGCATGAATAAAGGGTTTCTTTGCAAGGTTTCATTTCAAAAGTACAAGACTTTGTTCCCCCTGAAGTCAATGGCATGGGATTGTAACTTCAGAGTGCTGAGCATTAGTATGTAAGAGATGCATCTGTGAGGTGAGAAACACTATTCCAGTTACAATGCTCCCTCTCTGCTTTAAGCCGCTTTAAGCTATGTCCCTGTAATTGAGTTGTAGGCTCTAACCTTATAACTCTCTATTTGCTTCGTTATGTAACCAAGTGCAACTCTGTCTTTGAGTATGTATTGAGATGTTTTCTAATAATATTGTATGACATTAATTTTATGGACACACATCTGCTATCCTTGTAAAGGTCACCATCATTTTTTTTTATGTGTGTTTCATTTTAAGTAGTTGATTGTTGTTGACCAATTCACTGATTCCCTAAGATTTAAAATGTACAGTAGGAAACTGTGAGGTCTTATTCAAGCAGTTTGTCATTCTGTCTACAATCCCAGGCCACAGATAAATGTGTGTGTGTGTATCTGTGTATGTGTGTGCATTTGCTTCCTTCTGGGAACCAAATTAGGCCAGTGGAGACTAAAATGAGTACTCTGTTTCAGTGACTGATGGGGAACTCACAACCCCAGAGATGGACTTTGTCATCTTCCTCTTAGCTGAACACCTTCAGCCACCTGTGTTCCAAATCATGTGCCCGGTGCTGGAGGTGCACCTGGGGAGCAGAGCTGCTGTTAGTAAGACTTACACCTTCCTCCTCTACCAGATTGCACTGTGTTCTGGGATCTCATCCTGTAATAGCTACAATACAGTGGTTTAATATACTACTGCACGACTTTGATTTAAAGAAAAATGCCTTCACAACCTTGTTGTGCAAGAGCAAGTTGATTTCAGTGTTTCTGTAAGTATTATTTTGACCATTTCATTAACTCAGTAGTTGCTCATATCTATCCATTCCAGATCATAAATCATTTTGATTGGATTCCCCTGTTTTCTATCGAGTAAAAGCACCATGCTTAATGTTGCGATGCACCATATGGTTTGGATAATGTCTGAACCTTGCCAGTGGTTTTATGGCTAATGCACGACTTATCATCAACCAGGGAAGAAGGGTTTTGGAGGGTCTGCATTCTCCAGTAGGGGATTTCAATTTCTTTGGGTCAAACTGAGAAGATAGTTAGTGACAAAAATACATAATCCTAATAGTTCCCTGAAACCATTGTGTTTTACCTTTTTACCTTTGTGTTTTACCTATGTCTATTGTGGAGGTGAGCAACAGCTGGCCGTCACTGATAGAGATACCACTCCGGATGAGCTGGAGTTCAGGCTGGTGGAAGCTCCTTTGCGTGGACTTCTCTGGAAAATTGATGGTGGCGTGGAGAAAGCAATGCTGAACGGTAAGGAGCTGGAGTTGCAAGGTGTCTGCATGATTCAGAAGGAGACGGTGAGTGACATTCTTGCCTAATGCTTTACAGGTGACACATTCACCTTCAGTGATGTCACCCAGAACGCTCTACAGTACGAACACGCGGGAGGAGCCACTCAGGAAGACGTCATGCTGTTCTCTGTGACTGACGGGACCTCCGTGGCCACGGCGACAGTGCAGGTGTTGATTTCTGGGTTGAACGGCAATGCGCCCCAGATGGACCCACACGCCCAGCTGTCCATGGAGGTGTCTGAAAACTGCAGCAGCCCCCTCAGACGTACACATCTGGCATACACGGTGAGTACTTGCTCATGACCGTCTAGAAAAACAGTGCTGCTAGTCATTCATCTCCCTGGTTGTCAGGGCTTTTTAATGTCTCTTCCACTTGAAGAGTGCCCTGAGGTCTTTGGAAAAAAAAAGAAAGAAAGATAGTGTCCAAAGATTGAGTGGTAACACCAAGCATTTATAAATCTGCATGGTTCGCACTTGTGCATCACTTAGAGTGTTTTTAATATCAAGCTGGAGTGATTTTAATATCACTTCATATTAATTAAAAGTCATAAGGACACAAGGCATGGCAGTTGATGAGGAACATAATCTTGCTAGTTGAAAGGCCATTTTGATACTTTGGTGTAAGCAAAGCATTGGGCTCCTGCAGGATAATGATTCTCCAGACAAGATGATCAGGATTCAGCTGGTATCTGTGCCCATGTATGGCACCCTGAGTCGAACCACTCCCACATCAAACCTGGAGGAGCTGAGTGAACTCTCCACATTCACCATGGATGACATCACCCACCACAGGATACGGTACACTGCTGTCTCAGCTGTATGAGTAGTGTGGCTGGTAAAAGTAATGTTCCATTCATCAGAAACACAACCATTATGGCTACAGGATGCATATCGAGTCAGGTGCATATTGATGATGGAAGCCTAAAACCAGGGTGTTGTATGATCAAATACCAGAGGAAGCGCTGCTGTTGACACCCCTGAGCATGTTATTTGCTTCAGTAAATTTTCCTCCTCTTATTGCTTCCATGTTTGCTCCTCGTGTTTTACATCAAATTGGCTTTGAGTCTCATCTAGATTTTATGGTTGACATTTACAGACAGGGAATTTACCGCATTTGATGGAGGTCCTTCAAAGTCTCTTTTCTCAAAGCTATAGTGGTCTGTAGATGAATAAAATGTGAACACTTATGGTTCTTTATTCATAATGACCCATTTATTTGTTTTATTGCTCTCTTGGCTTATAGTAATAAAGAGGAGAAAGCAAACCACCCAAAGAAAGTATCTTACTGTTATTCTTGTATCAGTTCAGTTGACATTGTGCCGTAGTTTCACCAGCTGGGGATGTTTAGAGAATAATGCATAGTTTTAGAATAATACATACTCATTTTTCTCTGTATGTTTAGGTATACTGCTCCCTCTCAGGTGCCCAGTCTTCCAGTGAGGGACATGTTCCACTTCACTGTCTACAACAGGATGAATAATAGCCTTCACAACCAGATGTTCACCATCACTATCACCTCTGCACAAGAACAGCCCCCAGAAGTTACATTGCACAGTGGGTTCAAGGTAGAGGGTGCTACAATTAAACTGTATGTGTAGTCACTTTGTGTCCATGGGCTAGCTCAGAAATGCCTGCTGAGAGGTTTGGTTTGCTGTCCAAAAGATTATTAACAATTTCCATGAATAATCAATGTGACCAGAGTCAGTTCAATATGTGGGGGCTATTTTGGTTGGATTGTGTTTTATGTTGTGTAAATTACTGATTTCCTTATTATGTATTTAAATAATTGCACTGCATGTGGATTATATTGACTACAATGCGATATGAACTTTGTGCTGCAGGTGCCAGAAGGGGGCAGAGTTAAACTGACGGTCAGTAATATGACATTACGACACTCAGCCACGCCCATGAAGAACTGGCTGGTGTGGCTTGCAAGCCCACCCAAATATGGCTTCATCCAGAACACAGAAGACGGTGAGTCAGAGGCGTGCTGACACAGGCAGGCAATAAGCATGTCATTTACACTGGGGATTTGTGCTTTTTCATGTTTTCACTCTCGTTAAAGGTGAGAGATACCGGCACCTAAGCTTGCTTATGGTGTTCATAGATCTCATTTCTGTTTACTTTAGAATAAAAAATAAGACAAAGTTATGAGAACAGAAGGGCTGTGTGAGTTTGTCATTACAATAGAGCTCTGTGTGACAGCTAAAGATCACTATTAATCTCACTGAGACACCGCCCTGAGAAAAACATATTTCAACAGCTAGAGCTAGAAAGCCACCTGTCCACCGCATTGAAGATCTTTGGTCACTCCATGATTACTGTTTCCATGGTGTTTGTAGCTGGGGCATCAGGCAGGCCACGAGTGATCAGCCCAGATGTCCCATTCCCTATGGCGGACCTGGTATCTGGCTGCATCTTCTACGTTCCAAACACAAACCTCTCCGCTGTATCACAGGATGAGCTGAATTTTCACATCACTGACGGATCTACACTGATGGATGTTTTCCTCATAAATATTGACATCCAGGTGAAGCTTGCACACCTGCAAATCTCCTCTGTTCTGTTAATTAAAGTAGATGTACTGTAGAGGTGCTTTCTGGACATAATTATAAAATAATCTCAGTTTTCCCTCAGTTTATTATAAAGTCTGAAGAGCAGCATAAACAAACTTACACAATGCTGCAGTTAGTTTGTATATGTTTGCTGCATATTTAATTTCCTGTTAGAACTTTCCTGTTAGATACAAAGTCAATCAGTTGGCCTATTTTACAGAGGAAGACAGATGGGGCTCCAGTGATTTCAGTGACCAACACCCTGGAGAGCTTCCTCACCAACTCCTCTCTGAACATGATGGACCCAGGCAATCTGAGTGAGATGCTGCTCACAGCCACCAGGAGACCTGCCTATGGTGTGTGTTCACAATGTGTCATTGTCTCACATCAGCACTTTAGCCCAAAACCGTTTATCCATCTGTTGATTTAATAAATGCCTGGGTCTAGCTGTCAGAAGTTGCTGATGGATGTTTGTGTGTCGAATCAGGGCACACTATTTATTTGGAGCAGTGTATTTTAGGCATAAAGGACAAAGCTGAAATAACCTGAAGGTAGGTGTGTTCAACAAGCTGAGAATGAGTTGAATCTGAGGCAGCGGTGACTGGTAATTAAGAATGGGGTCTGTTGCAGTGAAATTGAGTTTTGATTGAGAGGGTCCTGCGTTCACCCCAGGGGTCGTTGCCCTGTCCCCTTTAGTGGTCCTGAACAGAGGACTGGTGCTGCATGAGAGCTCGGTGAGGAAGATCACTGCCCTCCAGCTCTCTGTCACCAATCAGGATGGAGCAGGGAGGGACCTGCTGTACCGCATTACCAAGCAGACCCAGCTGGGGCACTTGGAGCATACTGCCTCACCAGGTACACTTGCATGCGTGCACAAACACACACACACTTACACACGCCCACACGTGTGTGCACACTCATACACACACACGCATACACGCACTCACATGCACGCACACTCACACACTAAAATATCAATATAAACTCATGCACACACAGACACGCACACACACAAACACAAACACACACACACACACTCTAGTGCACATACATGTCTCTTTAGTAACTCAGACTCATGCTTCAGTTAGAGATTCTCCTTCTTGTGTTAGCCAATATGTAGCAGCATACGTAGAAGTAATTCTTGATATTTGTTCTGCTGCTTTGCACATCTCAAACACCCCCAAAGAGAGGCTGCTATCTGCCCTTATTCCAGCTCAGTCCCTCCTCTGTATTTTGTTCCAATCACCTGGGTTTTGCCAATTCTTCAGGCAGGAGGTAGAACTAATTAGTGAAATCAGCTGGCTGAGTTCATGTGTGGATGAACTACATGGCAGTAGTTTTACTTTCTGAACCCTAGACCTTCCACCTGTACTGCTGCATTCCCGGTGCCCTCCTGCATTTATTTTAATAGCCTGTGCTCCAGGGTATCCTGGAGCACCACTCAGTATTCAGTGATCTCAGCAACTTTTTGCGACACCGTTTAAAAAATATCCTGGGAAAAATAACCCATACATAGTACACTGTAGATCAGGGGTAATCAAATCTGGCCCTCCAATACAAATTTGCTATTGGTTTTCTTTCCTCCCAGGTAATTAACTGCACAATTAGTGCTATTGATTGGCCAGACTGTCTTCACACCTGACTCCCAGGTAAAGGGAGTGTAGTAGTTCTTTGCCCTTGAAGTCCTTGATTTGAGGAACAGGGCTGTAGATTATTTTGCCTATCCCCTCTGATCTCCATTTCCAGGTGAAAGCATATGCAGGAAGTGCAGTTTCATGTCCTTGATTCCCGCAGTGCGGGATGTGTTTTGGAGAATGGACCATGTTGTCTAACTGTGTTTCAGGGACACGCATTAGCACTTTCACACAGGCTGACCTTGCATCTGGCAGCATCCAGTACGTCCACACCAGTGAGGAGGAGAGACCTTCGGACAGCTTCACCTTCACTGTGTCTGACGGGGTCACTGAGGTACAGGAGCAGTGCACCTCTCACCCCCTGGAAACTATACCGTATATATTATCCTCAACAATGCGAATCAGAATCCTCTTTCAAAATTCCCAGCGGGTGGTGTGAGAGCGCATCTACTTCGCTGGGATTTATTTGTAATAGCCCTGTGACCCTTTCCAGAAAACAAAATGAATTTCCCTCTTTTCAATCTGTACCTGAAGCAATAGCTGTGAGGTACCACTGTGCATTTTACCTTCAAACAAAATTCTGATGGCACATGTGGTCATA
Source organism: Conger conger (assembly GCF_963514075.1). Classification (NCBI taxonomy): domain Eukaryota; kingdom Metazoa; phylum Chordata; class Actinopteri; order Anguilliformes; family Congridae; genus Conger; species Conger conger. The sequence goes on from NC_083771.1 coordinate 39,434,357, forward strand.
GAGAAGTGAAAAATGGCTGTTCCTAAAAATATTACCATCTTTTAATACCTTTTTTTTTGGTAAATATAATGGATGCAGAGTTTAGTGTCATAAATTGATATATATACAAATTTGGGATCAAATCTTTTTTGTTCAACGACTTAATGAGTGTATGGATGCAAGCCAGGCACAGCAGATTCGCCAAAACATGTTGGAGCAACGCTGTTGACGGTTCGCTGTGTGCCGTTCACTGTTTGCTGTGTGCCCAGGTCTCTCAGACGTTCCACATTGCCCTGCGGCCTGTGGGAGACTCCCTGCCGGTGCTGCAGGTTTTGGGGATGAGTGTGGCTCAGGGGACGATGAAGGTCATCTCTGAGACTGAGCTCAAAGCCACCGATGCAGATACTGAGGTAAAGCCCTGGCTCCAGCACATATTGCCCCAGGTGCTGCAGCACTTTGGATTAGCTGAAGAGCAAGTGCTAAAGCTTTTAAAATGGCCTGTTTGCATTTGTGCCATAGCTAATCTGTACTTTGACATAAGCCAACACAGATAAGTGTAATAAATTGTGTCACTTTATGTAAATATGAAGTCCTTTTCTCTGTTGGCTGATGTGACCAGACTGTGACTGTCTTGCTTTTTTCTCACCCTTGACCACAACCCCAGGAGGAGTCGGTCACCTTCAGTATTGCCCAGACCCCTCGACATGGCACCGTGCAGAAGGTCACAGATGATTATCGACAGGTTGACGCCTTCTCCATGGAGGATATCTACCTCAGCCGGATAAGTTATCAACACGACGGCAGCAACTCACTCACAGACCACTTCACGTTCACCGTGACGGACGGCACAAACCTGCTCTTCTTGTTGGAGGAGGGAGAGGAGGAGGTGATTGGGACCACTGGACAGGAGCAAAGACCAGGAATCTGAATAATTTTCAAATAATAACAGTATTCATCAAGTCGTGCCTAGGATTAAAAAAAAAACTATTTAACCCATAACAACACATAAACAATCCGTGCTTGAGTATGTAGGAACAGCCTTATCTGAACTTCATTGTTGAACTGTGTGGAATGTAGTGGAGACAGAAAGGCTGGGGTTTTCAAGACCAGACTTGATACAGTGCTAGATACTGTTTAGCTTTTATCCAAACTAAGCAGTAGGTACCCTTAATGGTAGGAAAAGGCGAGCCTTGCTAGGCTGAAGGCCCTATTCTCGCATTAGGCTATGTTATGTCATGTAGCTTTGTATTTTGTATTTTGGGGCATTGAAGTGAGTGAGATTTGTGGTCATATAAGCCTTCACAAGCATTGTGGTGAAAAGACTGTGAACACCCTGTAATATTAGCTGGGTGTCAGTCTCTCTTAATATTCAGATAATTGGGGACAACATGTCATGTTGCCTCTTTAGGCTTTTCTCTTACAGCCTGTCACTGTGGTGTAATCTGTTTTGCTGACAGTGATTGCTTTGGGGGGGGAGGGGGGGTTGCGTGGCGCCAATGAGTCTACTCTGTGATGTCCAGAAACTGCAGTTAGTGCAGTTTGCCATTGCAGCTGTCTGATATGACTCAATGACCCCGCAGCAGCATAAACTAGTGGCAGTTTGATGACATGGAGGGTCTAAGTGCCATTTGGCAGAAATAATTGCATTAAAATAAACTGTTTGCTCTCTCGTGTGTAACTCTTGTTTGTTTTCTGTACTGTAGATTGTGACTGCTGCCCCTCAGAGGTTCGAGATTGACATTCTCCCAGCTGAGGATGGCATCCCTCGTATTGTCATTAATTTGGGGTTGCAGTGGCTTGAATACGTTGACAACAAGGTAATGGTGTCCAATATGGTTCGATGGATTTCTGCTGTTCCCCCTTCTCTCGTTTAACTCCTTGAACCCGGATGATAGCAGTTGTCGTCATGAAACACTCCCTTTAATCTCCATCAAATTACACTTATTTCTGAACAAAGGATCATTTTTTTTTGTCATGCAAGGGGACTTGTGACTCCGAAATACACCGAATTGATGCAGTAGAACCTGAGTTGTGGTTGAAAACCACGGCTGCATTTCACTAAATATAGACTGTTTTTCCACCAGCAGTAGTAGTACCTGAAAACGCATAAAGAAGACGCAGAACCGAGTGCAGCCTAATAGGCTACTTCAGAAACCTGCCTCCAGAAAACATACCATTAGGACAGGCATTTCAAGCCAGACTTCATTCTGTTGACAAAGTTGATGGTTCAGGTGAAAGTCAAACTGCATTTTCAGGGGATGATTTCTCTTTCCCTACAATGGACCCAATTGCAGGATGACATTAATCCGAAATGAATAGCGCAGTTCTGATAGGTACTCTGCTCTTATTTTTATACATTACAAAGCAATGGTATGCCCTATTGAGATGCTCTAGATATTGTTACTCCATATAACCTATTCTTGTAAATGTAAGATGATATACCTAAATAGACACTTTTGGCTTTGGAAGTATACTCAAGGGAACACATTTTTTTTTAGTAAGCGGATATTATTTTTTTCTCAAATAATAGAGAATAATCAGTGTGATACCCAGGCATAAGCCTGGCATGTTCTGATAGGGATAAGAATGGCTGCTGAGGGACTGTATATCACATGAATCTGTTTAATCTTTAAAACAAGAATGAGGATAAAAATAACATAAACATAAAAATAACCTTACTGTATGGCTCAAAGAGTTAAGGGGATGATGAGTTTAAATTTACATAGCAGTACACATATGTGTCCAGTTTAATCACTAACATTTTAGATGCTTGCCAGTTAACATTTGAAATATCCCTGTTTTGCAGTAACTTAGAAGAGCAGGAAGATTAGTTGTGTATATAGTATATATAAATGAAATTTGATTTTAGAAGGGTATGTGCAGCTGGAGGGTAACTGAACTGAACTGAAATTAGCCTGCTAATCTATGATTTCTTCAGGACCATCTGTGTCTGCAGGTTGCTATCTGACCCAAAATCAGCAACAGTGTATGGGGAATAGCTTTCCTCATCTTCTTGTCACAATATATTTGCAGAAATCGAATAGTCTGATGATATCAGTGGTTCTTTTGTGCAACTTTGTGTCCCCCTACTGGATAGTTATAAGAGTAATATAAACATTTGCAGAAAATGTTGTTCTGGAGCAAGTGGTTCATTTTCATTATTCCTTGATTTCAGGCCAGCAATCTGATCTCTAAGAAGGAGCTTCTTACGATGGACATGGACGCAGAGGATACAGTTCTGCTCTATGAGGTTACAGCTGGGCCAAAGCACGGCTCCCTGGAAACGAAACTTAGACCTGGCACTCCCACCACCACCTTCACTCAAGGTATGTCTGAGGTTAAACCAAGACTGCTGAAAGCACGAACAAGGAACACATATTTTTTTGAAATATGGTTAAGAATTAAAGTTATGGAAATATTTCCACCTTTCTATTGAGGTGTTATCTTCAGATTCACCCTCAAATGTAAACACATAGTTTGTTAGCAGAAACCATGTTAGCAAAGACTACTAGGGCCACACGTAATGAACTGTGCTAGAAGCGACATTTGGAAAGCGAGGAGTGACATTAAACGATCAGTGACATTAAACAGTATGTGTACATGAGGTCAATATTGTTCTTCTCCCACGTTTTTTCTGAAGCTGACATTAACCAACGGCTGATTCGCTATGTCCTCAATGAGGAGAATGCCCAAGAAACTAGGGACAACTTCACATTTCTGGTGAAGGATGACAGGTCCAATGTTGTCACTGACAACATTTTTCACATCCAGTGGTCATTCATCAACATTGAGCACACAAGGTCAGTGTGACTTTACCTGCATTATACAGCACGCTGTGAGTAGAAACCAGTTTGGTGACATTTGTACTGAGAGATTTATATTTGTAATACAGAGGGTTTTATTTGTAAGTAGTAAATGTAAGTCTTTCTGGATACTATACTGCTTATAGTGTGCAGAACACAATACTTAGAATAATCACTCATTGTTCCCAGCATTTGTTTTGGAAATTGAGTTGAGCCTGTTTGTGCCACAGTGTGGTTCTGTCCAACATGTTACTGTTTGTCTTATTTCGACATGCCATATGTTGGCTTTTTAATGAAAGTGAGTCTCTATCATGCTGAAAAGGCACTAATGTTTCTAGTTTGAATCCACTTTCTCAGTTACAATGTGAGTGAGAACGCCGGCACAGTGGCAGTGCCGGTGAGGAGGACGGGCAGCCTCAATCACTCTGCGGCAGTGCTGTGCCACACTGAGCAGGACACTGCCACTTCCAGCCCCAGCCCCATCCCCGGCCCCAGCCCCAGCCCCGGCCCCAGATCCAGGCCTGGGCAGCAGGACTACGTGGAATACACTGGAGAGGTAGGGCACATCCTTCCTGGGCTGCCTGCTTACAGACCCCCACCTGGCCTTACAGCCTCCTGAGTATTACTGAAATGAATAGTAAACTCAGAAACTGTCCAGGAGAAACAGCCATCATTACGTTTCTTTTTAAATATTGTTTTTGATTGTGGTCACAGTAATTCCATTACTAGGTTCTAGAAGACAGGGAAATGACATAGCCTAGAGACTCCTCATTGGATATATTAATTTGTGAAAATAAAGCCTTTGCCTGACAAATAATCACTTTGTGCTCTATTCAGGATGTTCCGATATGATCCTGCCAGGCAGAAACAAATACCTTGCATTAGAAGTGGCACCACTTTGAGAGATTATTCATAAAATTTTGATTCATAAAATCAATTAATTTGATTTAATTTAATTTTGATTATTGGTGATAAACATCTGTCCACTTAAGATGTTTCCCTCTGGTCTCAGGTGCATTTTGATGAGAATGAGGACAGGAAGATGTGCACCATTGTGATCAATGATGACCAGGTATATGAGAACATGGAGAGTTTCATTGTGAAGTTGAGCATGCCTGTCTACGCCCTCCTGGGCACAGTGGCTCGTGCTGAGGTCAACATCTTTGATCCAGAGGATGAGCCCACGCTACAGTTTGACAGGAAAACCTATCACATCAAAGAGAGTGCAGGCATTCTCCTTGCTCCCATAGAAAGGAAAGGTGGGTATGGTTGCGACTGCTTATGGAGTATGGAATTATGTTGAAGTGATCCACAGAGGAATTACAAAGTACAAACCTGTTCCAGGCTATATTCTTACCTCGCTCCATTTTGTAAGCATTCTGAAATGACAGCGCATTCGCTTCATTTGTATGTATAAATTACAAAACCAATAGGCTGCCAGATACTAATCTTGTATGCACTGTTCAAGTGTCTTGTCCACCCCAAGGTCTGGTATTGAAATCCTGCCCATGCCAGTGCAAACTAACTGGCCGTCAAGCAAGGCTTCACATGATTGGCCATAGTGTCAACCATGTCTCACTTAATACCAGTAACTAATTGGCTAATTGATTGGTTAATGTACTCCTTAAACACACTGTTTGCTTGACTTTGGGGTGAAAAGAAGTGTTGTCTTGCTTCAGGAGAGGCCAAATTGAAAGGACAATAATGTGGGTTTAAATGAGTTTACCGAAAAAATAGTTTTTACTCCTTTTAAAAGGAGTTTTTACTATAATTTTATCTTGAACTGGATCTATAAGCTCAAATAATTATATAATTATATGTTGCTATGCAGTTTTTAGCTCTACAGGTCTGTGTTTGACAAATAAGTGCTTTGTCCTTCAGGCGACACCAGCGACATGGTGTCTGTCCTTTGCTACACTGTCCCAAAGTCTGCCCAGGGCAGCAGTCTATCCACCTCGGAGTCCAGCTCTGATTTCTATACCCGTGGGGCAAGTGAAGAAAGTCGGGTGGTGTTTGGACCAGGGTCAAGCACGTCCACCTGCGCAGTGAGACTGATCGATGACAGCGAGTACGAGCCACCAGAAGAGTTTGAGCTGGCCCTGTCAGACCCGTCGGACAACGCCCGCATTGGGGACGTGGCTGTCGCCAGCGTACTCATTGATGGCCCCAATGATGCCTCAGCAGTATTTCTTGGCAGCGCTTCATTTACATACAAAGAGGATGCAGGTGTGCTAATGAGACAAGCGCTAGCATTGATTGCATTATTTTATCCTCCTAACCAGTGACTTGAATGGAATTGTTTTGGAGCGCTGGGAAACCAGCTGTAAAATGTAATGCATAAATGTTGGTTCATTTAGGTACCATTGAGATCCCAGTTCTGAGGCAGGGAAGAGACCTTTCCTCTGTGTCCTCTGTCTGGTGTGCTACCCGGCCCTCTGACCCCCCCTCAGCCATACCTGGCATGGACTACATCCCCAGCTCCAAGAAGGTGGAGTTCAAACCCGGCATGACAAAGGAGGTGAGACCTGTTCATACCACTTTGTCTCACAGTTTTTAAGGCCTGTTTTGCATGGGGATCGTTCTACAGGTCAGTGTACATCTATGCAGTAAGTGCTCAAATATGCCTTGTGTGTCATTCTTTCAGGTACCTGTTTATATAGCTACAGGACACTACACTCCTGTGCTATCTAAAGACTTTCTTCTGTCTGTTTTATAGACCTGCAGTTTGACTATTATGGATGACATCCAGACTCCGACGATCGAGGGGAAGGAACACTTTGTGGTCTTTCTCAGTTCGGCACAGGGGGCCCTGCTCACCGAACCTTTCGAGGCCTCGGTCACCATCACTGATGCGTCCCTGGACAGTATGTCACGCTAGCCTACTCGTTCAGCTAGTTAACTAATTAACTAGTTTAGCCTGAGTTTGGCTTTTGGGCAGCAACCTTTAGGCCTGACCATAGTTCACATGTGCTTGACCTTCACACCGGTGCTGAATGTAGTTGATGTTTCCGAGGGTCACTCAGGGGTACGGTGTGCATGTCTTCCCAGTTCCCAGTATGCAGTTTGAGAAGAAAGCGTACTCGGTGAAAGAGAATGTCGGAGTCCTCCACATTCCCATCATCCGCACAGGAGATCTGACCCCATTGTCGTCTGTCCGTTGCTACACCCATACTATATCTGGTACCATGTTGGAGGACTTTGTGGAGAGAAGAAACACTGATGATTCGCGCATCACCTTCTACATGGGAGAAAAGGCAGATAATCTCTTTCCAACTGTTAATGCAATTTCATCTTTAAATTTAATGCAGAGTGGTATGGATTTTGTGTGTAAAAAAATACCCATTCTTGATATTATGTTCTTTCTGCTGCCTTTGCAGATAAAGAACTGCACTATCCAGATCAATGACGACTCTGTTTTTGAACCTGAGGAGGAGTTCCAGGTGCACTTAGGGATGCCCCTAGGGGACCACTGGAGTGGAGCTGTAGTTGGCAAGAATGACGTTACCACTGTCATCATCACCAATGAGGAGGATGGTAAGTAGCATCTCTCTCCAACATACCAAGAGAGAATGGGACTCATTTATCTTTAATAGAGCACCTGCCTTTATTCCTAATGGTGAATAAAGCATAAGGCAAATTAAGCCCTTTTGCAGGATAATGTACTTACTTACCCTACATAGTGCAAGGTTAATGCATGTCTGTTTAGTTGCTGATTTCTTTTGCTTCTACAAGAACTCTTCCTTGTCCACTGGATGTGTCTTGGAAAAAGCTTCACGAAACTTCACGAAACTCTCGACCCCTCTCTCACCCAGAACTGTTGTCTCATCTCTCTATTTCCCTTTCTGCCCAAAACTGTTGGAATGCTGTTTTCTCTCTCAGTATGACCCGATAGAACCTTTGGACAGACCACTGAACAGCGACAGTTGAAGCTCCTTCCTTTTTTGCCTTCCTGCCTTTGCAATCAGACTTCTGCAGCTTATCCAAAATGCTGCTGCTCACCTGATCTACTACCAACTCAGGCTCACCCACTCACTGTCTCATCCGCTGGCTATCAGCTTGCATCAAATTCAAAACCTTGGTGCTAGAATGCTAATTAAATCTTCAAAAGATCTGAACATACACACCACCCAGATTTCTCTGTTTTGCTATCTTTGGTGCCTTCTGTGCTTGCATTTCCAGGGGATATCCATCTGTTCTGGCCCCCTGGCTGGTGAAATGAGCTTTCCACTGTGATCAAAACAGCAGAAACCCAACCCATCGTGAAGACCCACCTCTTCAGACTGCACTTTAACTCCCCTTTGGCTCTTAAGCTGTCCTCTTAGCTGCTTTTTGAATTTCCCTTTGGACTGCTGAGCTGTGTAATATAGGTTATTTAACTTTGTTAATAGTACTGATAGTTGGTTTGTTTTGATCCTGTCCCTGCGATACAGCCCCTACGATTGAGTTTGAGAAAGCCAATTACAAGGTGAGGGAGCCTCAAGGTCCAGATGGGATTGAGGTGCTGAGCGTCAAAGTGATCCGTCGGGGAGACCAGAACCGAACCTCGAAGGTTCACTGCAGCACCAGAGATGGCTCAGCCCAGTCTGGTGTGGACTACAACCCCAATAGCAGAGTGCTAAAATTCAGCCCAGGTCAGGGATCCACCCATCTGACCAAAGTAATCCATTGTACAGGTTAATTTTCTGGCTAGTTTCTAATAAGTAGTCAAGCTTCACAATCTATTGCATAATTCAAAACATTTAATGTACTGGCAATGTACTGTATATTTTACTACATCATTTGGTAATTTGGTAATTCTCTCTCATAGAGCATTCATAATGCATTCATGAGCATTACAGAAGCATTACATTACAATAATTACAATTAATCCCTTTCTGGGCACCATAATGTTTGGTGATAAAACTAACTGCATTTCTCTCTCTGTACTGAAGATATAGACCATATCCTCTTCAAAGTTGAGATCCTGTCTAATCAAGTACGGGGATGGCATGAATCATTCTCATTGGTACTTGGCCCTGATGAGCCAGTGGATGCAGTGCTTGGAGAAATCACCATGGCAACAGTGACCATTGTGGATCAAGAAGCAGCAGGAATTCGTGTCCTCCCTGCCCCACCTATTGTAAGGCTTAGAGCTAAATACTTAAATTAAAGATTATTATTGCATATCTATACTGTTGTTGTGGCATGTATTAGTGGAAACATTTTAAAGTCACAACACCTTTATAAAATGTTATTTTCTGTGTGATGGAGATAAGTATATTAATTATAAATATGGCAAGGGATATGATTTTCAAATTCATATTTTGTATAAGAAGTGCATATTATAATAAGTGCACACAACTGAAACATTTAACGTGCTACTTACAGGTGGTAACTTTGTCTGAATATAACCACGTTGAAGAGGCTTCAAAAGAGGGCAGTAAGAAACCCCCCTCTCCAGGTTACCCACTTATCTGTGTGACCCCCTGTGACCCCCACTACCCTAAGTACTCTATGCTGAGGGCACGCTGTGAGGGGGCAGGCATTAACCAGTCTGCTGTTCGCTTTGGCTGGGAGGTGGCAGCTCCCACGGACACCAGTGGTGTCAGATCCCCATTTGAGATACTGACAGACAACACCCCTTTCACCAGTATCAACCAAAAGGTAGGCAAAGACCCTGCTTGGGTAAATTCTGTTATCTTTACCAATCTTGCAGTAATTTTTCCAGTGAAATTCCAGTGAAAGGTTTTGGTGCAATGATTCTGGATTTATGCAAATGGAGGTACTGTAATCTTTACATCTGAGGTTGTGTTCGTGTGTTTTGGTTACGGTTTGGCACTTTGTCGTGCATCTCTCTGGATAAGAACGTCTGCCAAATGTAACGTGTGGGTGTTGCAGGTGTTGGACAGCATCTACTTCAGTAGACGATTCCGCGTGCGCTGTGTGGCTCAGGCCCCGGACAAAGCTGGCCACCTGGGCGCTCCCCTGAGGAGTAACACCGTTACCATTGGCTCGGAGGGCTCCATCTGCCACACCCCCATCGCCACAGGAACTGCCCGTGGCTTCCAGGCACAATCCTTCATTGCCACCCTCAAGTACCTGGATGTCAAGCACAAAGAGCACCCAAACAGGTGATCAGGGGGCCCGGTCTCTTGTCATGTCCGTCATGTATAGTGTATAGTGTGTAACAATCTAGTGGAGTAAAACCATGTACGTGCAAACCTTAGACTGGCAGACTGAGTGGTCAACCAATGAGAGTATGAACTCTGAAGTAGCATATGCAATTATTCCTTTCAAGCTATATGTTACACAATACACAATATTAGAACATCCATTCATTATCCTAACCCACTTATCCTGAACAGGGTCGCAGGGGGGCTGGAGCCTATCCCAGCATACATTGGGCAAAAGGCAGGAATACACCCTGGACAGGTCGCCAGTCCATCGCAGGGCATACACACCATTAACTCACACACTCATACCTACAGGCAATTTAGACTTTCCAATCAGCCTAACCAGCATGTCTTTGGACTGTGGGAGGAAACCCACGCAGACACGGGGAGAACATGCAAACTCCACACAGAAGTTTTGCTCAATACTTAAATGGATGCATTTGTTAATTAACCAGTTTTAGGTATGCTCTTATCCAGAGCAATGTACGGTTGATTAAACTAAGCAGGAGACAATCCTCCCCTGGAGCAATGCAGGGTTAAGGGCCTTGCTCAAGGGCCCAACAGCCCATCTTATTGTGGCTATACTGGGATTCAAACCACCAACCTCGCCAGTCCCAGTCATTTACCCTAACCACTACGCTACAGGCTGCCCAGAAGTACTATTCACTGTCCCCCCTTTCAGAATTGCCTCATTTCCTTTGCAGGATCCACATCTCAGTGCAGATCCCCCACCAGGATGGGATGCTCCCTCTGGTGTCCACAATGCCCTTACAGAACCTGCACAACCTTCTCTCAGATTCTGTCTATCGCCAGCAGCACATCTGCTCCAACCTGGTCACCCTCAAAGACCTGCAGGGCATCTCTGGTGAGTGCAGACTCATCGGAGGTCAATGGCCAACTGTCCCATTTAAGCAGTTTTTGCTCCAGCAGGTTTAATAATTTATTTCAGTCTGTTTGAACTATTATTAATTTCGGTCCTGTAATTGAAACCTCTTACATTGTGCAGTCAACAAATGTCAAGTATGAATCGCTTCCTTGATCAGTAAGAGCATCTGTTGATTGGATTGATGTGGTGATAAGCAAACTCCACAAAGTTTGTCTGTGCCATGTTATTTCCTGCCACAGCAGCAGAAGAGGTGAGGTGGAAATGTATGTTTTTTAATATGTTTCTTTATTTTCCAAGCTCAAATGTGGTCACTTGTGGGTCTCTGACAATGTACTGCACGGCCAGAAAGAATATTCTGTTATGCTGATAACAAGGTGATCAGAGGCAGCCTACGATGGAATACAATTCTTTAAATTTACTACAATGTATTCTGTGTGAAAGCTTTGGCAAGAGAACCCTGAAGAAACTAGTATATTTTCAACAGTAGGCTGTTTGCAGCCAAACACCATAAGCAGACTTAATCATCAGGTTGATACACGTAATTGCTGGTTCTGGCATTACACCCATATCACCTGCACCCTCAAACAATAACAACCACAGTAAGGTGTTGATAAAGGTCTACTATTGACAGCTTTCAAGTTAGAAGCCACCTGCTTATAAGCAAAGTGACCATGATCCAAAGCAGGGAGACAAAATTGCCCTGACCGTGCTCCTCTGCTGCTCTTTCAGAGACCGGCTTCCTGGACGATGTACCCAATGACAGCCTCTCCCTGGGTCCAGGGTATGACCGGCCATACCAGTTCACCCCTGGTGTGAGAGAGCCCAAAACCATCCAGCTCTATAAACACCTCAACCTGAAGAGCTGCCTCTGGACCTTTGATGCCTTCTACGATATGACCGAACTCATTGACGTTTGCGGGGGGTCTGTCACAGCTGATTTCCAGGTGCAGTCCCATCGGCTGGCGCGTCTGAATCAAACCCAGCTACACCTGAGGACCATGGTCTGGGCTGACAAACAGTGTAGTTAAATGGCTTTGCAACTTGCAACTGCGGCCAATTATCCCAAATCAGAAAATATCCAGATGTGTATGTTATATTTAAGCCCAAGTTCAGCTTCTAGACAGGGTGGCCATAATGTAAAACGATTGTATGGCTTGGCAGAAAATGTTTGCTGGGTATTTAAATGTTCAGTACTTACATGTCATAATCTGTAACCCACTAACTCCTCATTTTAACTGTGAAATTTTGGAGGTTGTGGCCCTTAGTCTTGTCAGTCTTTTGTGCCTTAATTGCTTCTCCAAAGTGCTCCTGAATGAAATAGAGTGATTGTTAGATAATAAGGTATTGGTATTTGTGTAAGTAGAGATACTGTAATATTTAATTGACATATTATAAAGATCCATTGAACCAACTGCTGTGCAGAGATTTGCATGTAAGTTGGCAGTCATGGCTGTCTGCCACATATGCTTCGGTAAACCCAAAGGTGGACAGATGTGGCATTTGCATATAGGCCCTCTTTTAACATGCAAATCCCAGACAGTATTATGTTCCGCGACAGGTACGAGACTCTGCACAGTCCTTCCTCACGGTGCAGGTGCCCCTCTACGTGTCGTATATATATGTGACTGCACCCCGCGGCTGGGCCTCTCTGGAGCACCACACTGAGATGGTGTTCTCCTTCTTCTATGACACTGTGCTGTGGAGGACAGGTGGGACTTGCAAAACCCACAAAATACACATTATTTTAAATTAAGTACTCCTTCTTTCCCCGTATGTCCTTTGAAGAGCAGTGTGTGTTCAAGGACTCGATCGCTTTCGATTACCAGTAGCGATGATCTGCTAAGAGCATTCTAATCACATATTTGTGATCTTACACCTTAAAGGGTTAACCTCATTTTGGCTAACGCCCCTCCCAATATAGAATTTGCTCTGTTTTCCAGATTGAAAGCCAAGATGTTCTGTAAGCCAGTGCTCTTGTTTCCTTCCTTGTGGCAGGCATACAGACTGATAGTGTGCTGTCTGCTAGGCTACAAATCAGCAGAATCTACATCAGAGAGGATGGGAGGCTTGTGGTGGAATTTAAAACTCATGCCAAATTCCGAGGTAAGGTGCTGCAGCTGTGCAGTAAATGTCAGATGAGAAGTATTCTGCTTTGATGAGTGTGAGCGATTTCTGTTTTTAATCTACTGCTCTGACATCTGCTGCAGTGATTAGATTGATTGAGATTACTTTTCTATTAATTCTCTGTCTGCAGATTGACTGAAACGGCTTTTCAACTGAATTTTATTTTTTTATGAGACCTTCTAAGATTGCCCTTTTCTCTTATGCTGTGTTACCGGGCGGATTGAGATTGATTGTATGTGCTCCAGGTCAGTTTGTCCCAGACCACTATACCCTTCCGGGTCACAAGTCCCACCTGGTGGCTCCTGACCATCTGGGAGGCATGGCCTTTGACCTGCAGCTGCTGCGGAGTGCGCAGACCTTTGACTCGCCTGTCCAGCTGTGGAAGGCCACAAGCTCCTTCAGCCGGTGAGCAGTGGTCCTGGGGTGCTTTGAGCTGCTCTCTCTATCCCTGCCACCGTTTCCAGCGTGGTGTACATGATGAGCTCTTGTGTTTCAGAAAGGACTACTCTGGGGAGTACACAGTGTTCCTGGTGCCCTGCACTGTGCAGCCTGCCCAGCCCTGGGTCGAGCCGGGAGACAAGCCCTTGTCATGCACAGCACACGCTCCAGAGAAGTAGGTCACCTTCCTGTGCTTAAAAACTGCATCGATGAGCCTTTATGTGTAAGGCAAGTCTTACACTAAGGGTTCTACTTTGTTATCATAGAGATGGATAGTTCTAATTTCCAAGGCTTTGCATACAGTATTCTACAAATATGAATGATGTCACTTTTACTCTAAGCTACATGTGTGAAATATTGAATTATTTGTGAGCAGTGAAGGCCACGTGTGGATCATGGGTTCAAATTCTGGTGTTGAACTGCAGAAATAGCTTATCCAAAAATGTAAATTGAGTTTATATTTCCCAGGTTCCTGGTTCCCATTGCCTTCCAGCAGACAAACCGACCAGTTCCTGTTGTGTACTCCTTGAACACTGAGTTCCAGCTCTGCAGCAATGAAAAGGCCTTCTTAATGGACCCTGTCTCAGCACACATATCAATGGCTGAGATGGACTACAAAGGAACATTTTCTGTTGGTAAATTGGAAACCAGTACAATTCCCGCATCCCAAGCTGATGTGTACCTTGAGTCTTGGTATTTTCCTGTAGTTCAAGGTCAATGAGAAAAGAAAGGTCATGTCTGTTTTAAGAAAGGGGGCTGTCTGTAAGCCTCAGCCAATCATAGGGTGCAGTATGTCAACCAATTGCAGAACTAGATGCAGTCCATCCCCACCCATGTATTCATAATTAGCCTTGACCTCTCACCCATATCATACAGTTCCATTCATTAATTAGCGATACACTCTGAATTGCAGTCTCATTTTGACATAGCCTAAAATATTTGTCCCTCTTTTCTTCAGGGCAAACGCTGTATGGCAGAGTGCTGTGGAACCCGGAGCAGAACCTGAACACAGCCTACAAGCTTCAGCTGGAGAAGGTGTTCCTGTGCACTGGCAGGAATGGCTACGTGCCCTTTTTTGACCCCACGGGTACCCTGTACAACGAGGGCCCACAGTACGGCTGCATACAGCCCAACAAGAACCTCAGACACAGGTTCCTGCTGCTGGTATGGCTCACATGCTGTTGCCTGTCAGAATCAGATGAACAGTGATATGAAAACAGTGTTCACTGATTGCAAAACATGGTATCACGGCTAGATTTGAATGAGTTGGAGTACAAGTCTTTCAGTTCTTGAGGGTGGTTGTTTATTGTAAAGAAAATCATTATTCTTTATTTGGTCTCGGCATTACTCTTTATTACAATGTCATCTTAGATGTCATAAAATGTGTAAATGTACTGCAGAGGTAATGAATAAAATGCTCTCTGCTGCAGGATCGAAAGCAGCCAGAAGTCTGTGACAGGTATTTCCATGATGTCCCATTTGAAGCAGGCTTTGCTTCTGATAACGATGATCTACAGCCGATGGCCCTGATGCCTGGAGTCGACGGATTCACCATGAAAGTTGATGCCCTTTACAAGGTCAGTAAATATCACTCCTCTTTAAAAAGGGGTTTCAGACTGAACTGCAAATCATCTGTGAATAATATGCAACAGTTGCAAACAAATTGAAGGCAATGATTAAAGCCATTGTTGATGTTTCATATCCGACAGGTGGAGGTGGGACATCAGTGGTATCTGCAGGTGATCTATGTGATAAGGCCAGAGTCCACCTCTGATCCAAGCACCCCGCACTCTCTGACACACCGGCTGAGACGGAAACAGAGGGACCTGGCAGAACGCCTTGTGCTGGACGAGTCTCTCATCTATGACAACGAGGGAGACCAGGTGAAGAATGGCACTAACATGAAGACACTGAAGCTGGAGGTGGAGAGTGAAGTGACCTTTGACCCACACACAGGTGGATCCATTGGAGGTGGAATCGCAGCTCTAGTGGTAGTCCTAGCTGTCCTACTTGCTACCTGTTTACTGTTCAGGAAGTGCAGGTTGAAAAAGCGGTCACCCACATACCTAGTGGAAGAGTACCCCCTCAACACCAAAGTGGAGGTGTGTCTCGAGAAAAACTTCAGCAGCATGCACTGCACTGTCAGAAAGGTCAACATCCTCAACATGGACCAGGATGCCTCTAAGGTCAAGGTTAAACAGGTCAACCTAGAGGTCAAACTCCACAGCAACTTCAATGAAGGCACAGAGGTTTGATCAAAGATGAGAGAGTACATTTTTATATTGTTATTTGTCATTTACAAATAAGTTATTGTATTTTTATACAAACATGAAAGAAGAACCAAACATGCACTGTTGAAATGCACATGCAAGTACTTGGCTCTGGCCTTTCCCGCTAATGTTAACGCATTGTTATTGAGGGAACTGCCTAATTAGTTAGCAGCATTATAAGTTCTAAGGCTGTGTCCTCAGTCACAGCCAAAAATAACAGTAAAAGTGCTGTATGGCAATGCACATAATCCATTTCATACCTGAACTACATGTGTCTCCCAAAACCAAAGGATTATGAAAGTTTGATTATCACCCAAAACCACTATATTGTACGATCTGCTGTCATTCCTGATGTTTAAGATCTGACAGAAAATCTGTATTTAGGAGATTACAATATAATTAATATAATTTTTTAAGTGACAATGGCCATGAAAGTAAGCACTTTGCTTTGTTTATGTGGTGAAATGTCTAACTGTGAACATAAGTGTAATTACTCCAAGTGTTACTGACTCCCATTGTGAGGACTGTATTAGGATGATGCATTCAGGACAAAATCACTTGAGAAACTTAGGCATATACTTAACCTCGGCCTAAATCACTGTGTATCACAAGTTTGAAATATATAGACTTGCACATTTATGGATGGAAATACCAATACTGCAGTCCAAAGTTATTTATTTTTAAGAGGAAAACGTATGTCCTGGTAGATTGCATTTGGTTTACTGCCTTGAGTCTACAGTATAGTACACTAAATACTCATAGGATGTTAATTGGCTGAGGAGCAGTTTGTACTAGGACTTGTTTTGCTTGTTTACATTTCAGTGGACTTGCCAGCAGCAGTGCACTTTATCCTAGTATCTCAAAATTCCTAGTGTATACCAAAATGATTATCAGCCTCAAAGTATTTCTGTTTATAACTGTCTAACAACAGTAACTGTATGTGTTGTACATTTTTATTTTATATTTCGCAGCAGGGCATATCAATTGGAAAATCAGTGAAAGTATTGGATGACCTATACACCTAAGTGTGTATGTGCGTGTGTGTGCGCATGTACCAGTATGTATGTACGCACGCACGCACACATGTACGTACATTTGTATGTATGTATTTATGTATTTGCTCTTTTTTTTTCTGAAATATTACTATAAATAAAATGCCTACTGGTTCTTGTGCTTTTTATTTGAAAAAAAATCTAATTAGAATTGTACTGTTTTTTATTTAATAAAAATCCATCTAATGTGGGACTAATGTATATTTTTTAAAGAATAAAGAACAAAAGATAAAAGTTTTGAATGTTTGCTAAGAGAGGGGCCACTATATCAGTGAATGGTTCTGATGCAATCAGGCTGCAACAGTTCCCCAATGGTGTGGCTGAAGTTGACAGCAGAATACTTCATACTATCCCCATAAGACTTCTGTTAATTCAAAGCGGGAACACTTGACTCATTCTTAAGCAACAGATACGGTGATCCCAGTCATTTCTAAGTGGTTTTCAAAGGACTTTTTTGCAGTGCTGCCAAATAATTATTGGATTATTGCTGCAGAACCTGCATGCTGATATATAACCCTTCACTGCCTGCAACATTAAAACAGAACACACTCCAGCTAACTATAACACCACCCAAATAGCACACCCAAATAGTCACCTAGCCCTGGGAATATCAAGCTGCTTGCACAAAGCAGCAAGGATTGTCTTGTAATTCATTTGAATTCTTTTTTTTAGAATGATACTAGACCTGAGACAATGTTTTCATGCTGTCTGTATTTGTGTCTTTACTAAGGTCCATAATAGTTTTTTCTATGAGAAATAAATAAATAAGATTATGTCAAGGCAAAAGCATACATTAGGAATGCTTGACTGACATTTTTTATACCAAATATACTCAGTGACACATATACTCAGTGAGCACGTTATTAGGTATTTATTAGACTTATTTTTTTAGACTACTGCTGTAGCCTACCCACTTAGAGTTATGATGCATTGTGTGTTCAGACATGCTCTTACCCTGTCTGCCACCAACAATCATTCCACAGTCAAAGTCACTTAGATCACATTCTTTTCCCCATTTTGATGGTTGATGTGAACATTAACTGAAACTCTTGACCCGCATCTACATGATATGCATCGCACTGGTGCCACACAATTGGCTGATTAGATAACCACATGAATAAGTAGGTGTAATCAAGTTAAAATGTTCCTAATAAAGTGCTCGGTGAGTGTATACGAGTTATAATGCAGAAAATGACCATGAAAGACCATGTGAAAATGTTACCATTTCATCCTGGTCTGTATTAGGCCTCCAGCCTGGCTTCCATAAAATGTTGGGGAATAAATATAGTCAAGTTACTGTTATTTCCTATCCACACACAACTTTGGACTCAAAGTTCCATTGTCTGTGCATTTTGCTTTTCAAGATACATGAGGGTGCTGACTACAGAGAAGGTGTATCTACATGACTCATTAACTACTCTCATTCTGTCCTGTTTGAAACCAAACCAACAGAAATACCACACATACACCATAACACAGTTTTAAAAGAAAACATGTCTCCCATATTAATAAGAATATTTTTTCAAAGAAATCATTTCATCAAAAGATAGCCTTTATTTATATTATATCTACCTATTTACCTGTAAACGCGCTGGCAAACGGGTGCAGATGAAGGGCGCGTAGAGTGCACATTTTCCGACCCTTAAAATGCATTACTGACAACCTGTGCTGAAACACACACGCACACTTTGATATGTGACTGCAGACATGTATTATAGAACATAGAACCACTGTGAGATATTCTGCAATGTTTACATACATTACACCTATTTGTCGGTTGTAAATCATTATCATTCATATGACGTATGTGTTACCAACGTGTAAATGCTTAAATAACTTGAATGGTATTATTACTTACATAGGCCTATAAAACCGTACCGTTTCACATAGTTTTTTTTCCCTTTCGGGGAAGTAGTCCTGGTACAGTTGGGTTACTGACATCATTTCCTAGTGCTGTAAATGTTGCAACGCTGCTTCGACAGAAGGTGTGGTACACATTGGGAACTCCTGTAAAATCCAGTTTGGGTAAGAACTAAAACAAATCATATAATAATATATACATATAAGACCTATTATAAATATCGATTTGCAATACGTTTTGCTAACATTTTATTCTACAAAGTTGCTAAATACTACTTCCCGGCGTATATCCGTTTTTCTGAGTATGACGAGGCAAAGATTTGTAAAGGGCGAGGTTCGAACTTGATCAAACGTGGGTAGGCTACTCGTTATTTTATGTGCTAAACATTGGCTAATGCTTTCACTAGCCTATATATTTCAAAGATTAGCCTAACTTCAAAGTCTGCTAGTAGTTTGCAGCCTGTCGCTAAGCGAATACGGCGAAAACGGCAACTTTTCTTACAGTCTTAGAGCATTGATAAAGATTAAGCAGTTGCATGACAATACGCAAATGTTAACCTCAATTTTCTGTTTCCCTAATGACCACAATTAGGCTACCTCCATCTGTGAGCTTCACCGCACTGTTAGAATGGCAGACGTATGGGTAAGCAAACGTTTATTTGCAGACTTGGAGCTTTAGATGCTGCTAGCTGCATAAATGAAATTGGAAATGGCGAATTTAGTTTAATCTATTAAGCTACCTCACAATTAATTTTACACAGTTCCGTATACGTTTTTCACATTGTAGTGAAACAAATAATCTGATTTCCAGGATGAACTGGACCTCCTCCTTGATTCCCCATCTTCGCTGACAACAACGGTAAACTAAAAAAAAGGCAACTAATGTGTTTTTTACTGACGTAATATTTTGTTATACCTTGATATGCAAACATTTATGTTCCTTCTGTTTCAGTCTTTTGTCAGAGGAACGATAAAGGACAGTCCTGGCTTCAATGCAGGCGCAGATGCTGCGGCTTTACGAAAGGCCATTGAAGGCGTTGGTAGGCGGTGTCCCATTCAGCTCTTGCATAAATCTTTTTACACAAATAGCACTTGTATATACCGTACAGTGTCAAATAAATTCTCAAGAAATATCGAAGTTAGGCCAAAACCAATGTATCTGAGACGATCTTATTGAGGAAGTAATAATGGCATCTCTACGGATATGCCTTGCATAATGCTTTCATGTTCCTGGTCTACTTGCATAGACACATTTTGATACTTAGTTGAGATCAACCATTCTTAATATATTAAGTATGCATACAGGCTGCATACTTATTTTTAAAAGTATTCATACAGAATATCACACTAGTAACACACACTCAGTGAGCACTTTATTAGGTATTTATTAGGCTTAATAAATCCACTTATGATGTGTTGTGTGTTCAGCGATAAATGGTTGGCATTTATATAGCACCTTTATCCAAAGCACTGTACAATTGATGCTTCTCATTCACCCATTCATACACACACTCACACACCGACAGCGACAGCGATTGGCTGCCATGCAAGGCGCCGACCAGCTCATCAGGAGCATTTGGGGGTTAGGTGTCTTGCTCAGGGACACTTCGACAACACCCGAACGGGGGATCGAACCGGCAACCCTCCGACTGCCAGACGACTGCTCTTACTGCCTGAGCTATGTCGCCCCCAGATACTCTTCTGCATACCACTGTTGTAATGTGTGGTTATTTGCGTTACTGTCACCTTCTTGTCAGCTGGCCATTCTCCTCTGAGCTCTAACAAGGCATTTCTGCTGAACTGCTGCTCACTGGATTTCATTTTTATTTATTTATTTATTTATTTTTTTGCACCTGTCTTTGCAAACTAGACGAGTGTGCGTGAAAATCCCAGGAGATCAGCAGTTTCTGAGATACTCAAACCAACCTGTCTGCCACCAACAATCATTCCACGGTCAAAGTCACTTAGATCATATTTCCCCATTCTGATGGTTGATGTGAACATTAAGTGAAGCTCCTGACCTGTATCTACATGAATGTATGCATTGCACTGCTGCCACACAATTGGCTGATTAGATAATCGCATGAATAAGTAGGTGTAATTAAGTAAATTAATTCCAGTCCAAGTGAAAGGGAAATTATTTGGTTTCAGAGTAGTGATATTGGTAAAACAGTGGGATTTGCATATCAGGTGTATACACATGTGAAGCTGAAATTAATTTAAATTCCATCCCCCCTCCCCAAGGTACAACTGAGAAGACTCTGATCGATATTTTAACCCAGAGGAGCTGCGCCCAGCGCCAGCTCATCAGTAAGACATATCAAGAAGCAACAGGGAAGGTAATACAGTTCTCTAACCAAATCTGTCTGACCAGGTTTCTCAAATGTAGCACTTGTTTAGGAAGGAACCTTCTTGATTTCATTGTAGAACCTCATTGATGATCTAGAAGGGGATACCCATGGTGATTTTGAAGACCTGCTGGTTGCACTTGTCACACCCCCAGCAGACTATGATTGCCATGAATTTATCCGTGCTATAAAGGTACTATAAATTACTTTTACATTTACATTTACATTATTGCCATTTGGCAGAAGCTATTATCCAGAGCAACGTACAGCATACCCATAACCAGGAACAAGTGCGCTGAGAGACCATAGAGGGAAGTACAATTTCAAATGCTAAGAAACCAAAGATACGGATTTGGGCCTTGTAGATTAATCTAACAATGGAAATTCCTATGAGATTCATAAAAATAACTGCATTTTGATTTGACTGAGTTTAGATGTGTGATCATATTCCATGTGAATTCAGATCTACTTTTCTACCTGTTCTAAATTTAATTTATTACTGTTGGCTAAATATAAAATAATTTCCATTTTGGGTTTCGGAGATAAGGACAAAATATGTTATGAGACCTTAATGATAATTTTGAGCTGACAAAAGGTGAAGATTATTTCTTGTGGGTCCATCAGGGTGCTGGAACAACAGAAAGCACTTTAATAGAAATCTTTGCCTCAAGATCGAACAAACAAATTAAGGCCCTCTCAGATGCATATTTAGCAGGTAAGCATTAAAAAAAACATTTTATATTTATCAAGCCACTTTTGTAATGTTAAGTGTTGTATTACTGTACCTGGTCATTGTTTCTGTAGCAAAGGGGAAGACATTGATTGATGCCCTCAAGTCAGAAGTATCAGGGGACTTTGGCAATGCGTTACTCATCTTGGCTGAGGTAGGTCAAGGGATGTTTCATTAATTGAAGGTCTATGAATAGAACATTATTCAGGCATTGATCTAGTTGATTATTGTCAATCTATTTGCATTGCTTTCTGTTCAAGGTTCTTTGTCCTCATTTTGCTTTTTCCTCATGTCCTGATTCTAAAGGGAAAGAGAGATGAGAGCTTGAAGATGGATGAGGGAAAAGCCAAAGCAGATGCAAAGGTGAGGGATATATTTGTTGTTAGTACCTCATCCATTTGGCAGTGACTGTAACAACAATATGTATCTGTTTGAATTTTATTTCCAACTGTGGCCAGTTGTGTCCAGTGTAACCTCAGTGAATTAGATAAAATGATGTATTTTATTTGTTCTGAGATAGATCCTGTATGAGGCTGGTGAGAAGAAGTGGGGGACAGATGAAAGCAAGTTCATCGAAATCCTGTGCCATAGAAGTGTGCCTCAGCTGAGAAAAAGTATATCTTAAAGCCATTCGATATGCCCTGGCTCTGTTTATACCTTACGGGTGTTTCGACTGACATTCCCCTGGTTCCTTTCTCACAGCACTTGTGGAGTACAAGAACGTGGCAGGTGGCAAGACCCTCCAGCAGAGCATTGAAGATGAAATGTCAGGATGTTTGAAGGATCTGCTGGTGGCCATTGGTAAGCTATTACTGATTTTAACTTTTTTACAATATATTAAATCACATTTCTAAATATGTGCATGTTATAGTGTCTGCTCCTTATGAGGATCCATATTCTCACTATACAAGCTTGTTTTAGGTGCAGTTATAGTATGTGTGTGTCTTACTGTTCCTCATGTGTAATGTTTGCACTCTGTTATGCATGTATGTTTTGAGAGTGGCAGGAACATGCTTGATAAAACTCAAAGGCTGACATTGTTCCTTTTCCAGTAAAATGTGTCAAAAGTGTCCCCGCATACCTGGCTGAAAGACTCTACAAAAGCATGAGGGTAAGATCCTGAACACCAGTCGACATCCTCAACATAGCTAGTGAATGATGTAATGCTTCCCACCCATAGGAGAAATTCCTCCCTGATGAGTTGAATGTTCAGCCTGTGGAGCAGGGCTGTGGGTCACAGCAAGCTAATCTGTTGGCATTACTGGTGCTTCACAGGGTACGGGAACAGATGAGGCTACTCTGATTCGAATAATGGTCAGCCGCTCGGAGATTGACATGTTGGACATCAGGGCTGAATACAAAAAGCTGTTCGGCTATTCACTGCACTCCGTCATTGAGGTGAGTGATCCCAATGTTTGGACTGCTTAGTCAGGAACAATATATCCACTGCTCCAAGAACAGAAATCGTGAAGGTGCCTTTCAATTCACATTGCAAAACTGCAATGAGTTTAGTTTGTTTTGAGTTAATTCTGTAGAAATTACATGCATTAGTCACCAGCAAGTGCCTCTGGTCAGCTGGGTGCCCACATTATGCTTGCAAAAGCTAGATATGAAGCGTCCTCCTTTGACTGATGTTCAACTAATTCACTGCTGACTGAAAAGGAGACATCTGAGAGGCTCAAAAGAGAGCATGTTCTTGTCTGCTCTCCAAAAATACCCAAGGAGGTCAACGGGTGATGAAATAAGTGCACACAAATAAGGCACATGGGGTACAAGTAATACTATTTAAAAGAAAGCCTCAATTTCACGCAAATATGGTGAAACAGAACATGGATATCCCCTTAACATGACATTTGAGGCAATCCAAAATGCGTTATTGTCCCTTAAATGAGTTTTCCCATTTTTGGCTACTTGTAATTGTAACTCATTTGCAAAGTATTATAAATTTAGCAGCACTTCATTAAAGTTGAATAAAAACATTAATAAAAACTTTTTGTCTTGCATTTCAGTCAGATACCTCTGGGGACTTCCGCAAAACTCTGCTGAAGATCTGTGGGGGAGACGACACTGCCTAAGCCAACCACTAGCATTCATAAACTAACATCTTAAACAAAACATGAAGACAATTTTTAAATAATGTCACAACAACTGAGTCCCAACAAAACCATGTAACTTCATAAAGTTCCATTTATTTCAAGAAAAAATATTTTGAATGCTTTGACCAAAATGCTATTTACTATATTTTTGTGCCAGAGTTCAGTAGAGATTTGTAAGAATTCATTCCAGTTTATACTTCTAAGGCATTAACCTACCTGTGCTCTGAAACTTTGTTTTGACTGTTATAAAATAAATAAAAATTAAACACTTAATTGTGAATTTTGATGAAAGAAGTGAAGGAATTAAATCATATGTCCAGCAGGTGGCAGTCTAAGCCAAACATAAATAAATCATGACCACTTCAGGAAATTGAATTCTGTCAAAGAAAAATGTTCGCCTATGTAGTGATAGAGGAATTATAATCTCAGAGTGCCGTTTGAAGTCTATATCCATGGAAATGCACTTGGTATAAGGCATTATTTTGTGCTGTTACATTCCGTGCTATATAAGGTTGTGTGAATTGTGAATCACAGTGAATTAATAATAAATTGATTAATTTTGTATTCCAAAGATAACCCTCTGTACACAAATAAAAGCATTTCAATCTCAGCCATTTTAAATAATTTTTTGAATAACATGTTAAGGCTTTTCTTTTGAAGGGGAAAAGCAAGAATCATTGCAGTTGAGTGACTGAATGGGCCTACCGCCTGCCGTTTGGTCAGACCACCAGTTTTTTATTAATTTCATGTATATTTTATTCCATTCCAATGTTAAATGTTACCATTATACACCCAGAGCTTGAGCGTGGGGAGAGAAGTGCTACAGATGTCTGCCCTCAAACAGTGGTGGAATGGAATGGACATCACACATACAGTATGGCTCTCTGGTATCCTGCCCAGTTTCCAATCTTAATTGGTTTAGTAATACTTCCTTTACAACTTCAGATGATGGGTGGTGATTGTTTTGAGATGGGCGTCGAGGCTCAGTCGCTGCAGTGAATGTCACTATATAAATGCAATATATCATTGCTAGTCACAATAGCTGTAGCTACATTAGAATACCATTTGTCCCAAATTGACAATTTTATATGCACACATTTACATACAGATTCAGCATACGTAATTATGTTCAAGTGTTTTAAAACCTGCACACTGGAATGGTGAATTCCAGTGCACGGGATTATAGTGTCTCTTAGTGCAACACACGTGAAAACAAAAATGTGCAAAGAAATCTGAAGTGCAAAACGCATAACAAAACTAAACTAAAAAGCAGCACTGAAGTAAAGTTTTAACCCTGTCTTGCTTACTGATGAGTCTGGCATGATCCGTTTGTGAAATGCAGTTGAATCCCCCCGGTACGATACTGACGCGTCACATTCCCCTGAGTTGTCGCTCAAATCTCCCTGTAGCCTAACCTCCCAGTCAGGGTTCAAACTCAGGACCGTCTTCCTGTGAGACAACGGTGCTATCCTCTGCACCACCATGCCACCAAATGTTTGCTGTAGTTTGCTGCATTACATTGCATTACATTATTTGCATTTGGCAGACGCTCTTATCCAGAGGGACGTACAGTTGATTAGACTAAGCAGGAGACAACCCTCCCCTGGAGCAATGCAGGGTTAAGGGCCTTGCTCAAGGGCCCAACGGCTGTGCGGATCTTATTGTAGCTACACCGGGATTAGAACCACCGATCTTGGGTGTCCCAGTCATTCACCACTACGCTACAGGCCGTGCTCTTAAGAGGCACTCGTTGTTGTAGGCGTTTTGCACTTCCCTGCTGAAAAAGATTACTCAAGCTCGGTTTTGAAACAGTTGGTAGCTGGTCATACCCAGCTAGATCCGTTTATGGCCTGTTTGACCAGCTCAATTTTCAAACTGGCCAAGCTGGCATAGCTGGATTTTACAGCAGGGTTCAGAAGGCGTTCTTCAGAGGCGTTCTTTTTTTTTACCTATGTTTGTGATTTTCTCTTCAGAGCTGTAGGTTTTTGTTTTTGTGTTTTTTTTGTTTTCATATGTTTTGAACTTCAGAGTCTCAAGACTTCGTTTTTGTGTTTTTCTTTCTGTCAGCGCCAGCAAATAATCTCCTCAGAACCGAGGAGACTGACTGGAAAAACTTATAGAATGTCTCCATGGGACTGGTCTTCTCCACTGTTCAAGTTTTGTTTAAAATTATTTTCAGTATATTAATTAAAAATCAACTGGCGAAGGCCTACACACTGTAAGTGAGGCTATAAATGCTGTACCTTGACCCCAATTCCACATTTCTACAGTGAAAAGTTACCTTTTTCTCAACCGAACAAGGAAGGCAGAAGACCCGCAGACTGTCATCTACGTTGTCCCATCAGCTCAGAGCACTGTGCATGCGTGAGCCTGGTACACCAATCGCTACCATGCTAACAGCAGGACAAAGCTTTGTTTGGTTGTCATGCTAGCCAAGCGTATGGAGTATAATAACAAACCCGCCCACTGTCAGCATATTATGTCACTGTACTTCGAAGTTTAACTAAATTTAGGAAACCATCAGACAAAACTAGTGTAGGAAGCTGGACGAACAACGGGGCATCGCGATATGACGTCTAGTGCACCAATAGTGTCATTAAGTAGCCTGTTCATTTGTGCTGACAGTTTAGATTCTCGAAGACTGTACAGTAGGCGAGAGGCAGTGTGGGGGCGAGGAAAGATTTATTTAGATCGGCAGGGAGTTAGCTGTTTTACGGTTGACTACTGTTAACTATCGTCAATGTAACGTTGTTTAGAATTGTCACATTTATACTTTATGCTAGCTATTAAACGTAGCTGGCAATAGTCGGATGCTCTGAAAATTAACTGCGAAACTGGTACTGCAACAACGCTGTCACAACTTACTCCGTAGAACCATTGCCTTTGCTGTGGCGAATCCTGTGATTGCACTATGACATTGACCTTAAGTACGCTTAGCTTGCTATTACTGTAAAGCTAAGCGATTCGACAGCATGCAGGACGGACATAAAGCTGGCGGAAACTTATAGGAAAAAGAGGAATAAGAAATTCCGGTTAGGATTATCCTCGACTAGGTCTGTAGCTTGCCATTCACTATTCTTTTAAGAGCGTACATTTGATTGTCAAACTATGAAGAAGTTCTCTCGAATGCCGAAGTCTGAAAGTGGTGGACTCGGTGGGGGTGTCTCAGGATTTGGTTCTGGAGTTGCTAACTACGTTGGGAAAGTGTTCGGTGTTGGTCGATTCCAAGTGACCGTGGAAGAACTCATCGCAGAAGGTATGGCACCGTTAAGTTTTAATTTCGCTCTTTTAGGTTGCATGAATTTTCCACATTTTCAGTGGTAAAGGGTAGGCCTATTTATTTATTTTGACGATTAGAGGTAATACTTCACATTTTATGTGCCTTGTTTAGAAATGAACGTTAAACAAATTGCAAGGCACAGTCCTCTCTACTCGAAGTACAGGTTAGACTAGACTACTTGTATGTGTTCGTATGCAAATATGGCCAATTGCCTCTGTTAACCTTTTTTTTTTTAAAGTAGAGTGGCCTTGTTTATCATTCGATGTGTTGATTTTTACCCAAATATTTACACCCCTGAGGTATTTCAGGTATTCATCTTCTGTTTTGTTCTCATATGACATCAGAATACTGTAAGCATTTCACATTTATATTAGACCTCTCTTACCTTTCTTCATTGCTTGCTTCAGATAACAGCAATGCAGTACAACCTTGGGTACAGGTTGTATTGCTGTTATCTGTATTTCATACTGTACAGTGATATTACCTAGGAGTTTAGTGAGGACTAAACTACTGGAAACAGTTATTTAATGTTCTAAAACATTCCAATGTGTATTATTATTATCATTATTATTATTATTATTATTATTATTATTATTATTATTATTATTATCATTATTATTAGTTGATAAACACTGAATGATCTGATGTAATCTCTTTCATAACTAGTGTTAATATTTGTAGCCTTTAAAAACATTGTCCCAGGGTTTTACTGCACTCTGAAGTGTCAGGCAGGATGCTTTTATACAAAACTATATGACTGGTGAGTTTTTATTTTATTTTTTATATTCTATAACAAGCAATTCAGCTATTCTCACCTCAGCCATGACACTATTGGAAAGGAAAAATGGCTGATGGAAAGTTTACAAAAATAAGTGCCATGTCAAAAGAATATTTATCTTTCATTGCGATTATGGCCATCACACAGCAATACATTGCACCTTAAGTTTCTTTCTCATAATTTAACAGGCCAATAAATATGAAATATGGCATCATGCATAGCTATATTGCATAATATAGCCTATGGGCTGCAATAAATACAATTTCAAGCTTGTTTAAGATCAATTACTTTACTTTTTTTTTTTTTTTACCAATACTGACCTTCATTCAGTGTGGTTGTAAGTGTCTCATTATTGAGTATGGCTACCAGTTGAGTATAAAAATGCAAGGTGTTCTTATATTTCTTTCTTAAGTGGGATGGGATGGCATCATTTTAGCACCAAAGAGGACATTAAGCAAGGAACGGAAACAACTAATTGGCACACAGAATGATAATTTCCGTCAGGCTGATAAACTGCCTGCTGTGCCAATGAAGAATCTGTCATTATCTGCGGCTGTAAGTTTGCTCAAGATTGTCCAGGAGTCAGAGAATATTCCATTACAAGCTGTATTCATTAGCCAGTCGCTGGTGATGTTTGCTTAACATGAACAGTGTTTATATGGGATCGTTAGAGATCATCACTGAACTGGTTCCAAGCAGCACAGAAATCGCCTAGCCTCCCATAACCCTGCACCATGCATGACTCATTGCACAATTTGAAACAAAAATACCAAATATTTCTCATAGTATGTTTGAGGACTGTAGGTTTGGAGTTGTTGTGGGTGTTCTATTGGAAATAGCTTCCAGAATGTTGGATGAGCATGGGTTGGGTTGTAGAAGATGAATCCTATTTTTTAAAAACTCAGCAAACAACAGGATTAGTGTTCAGCAGAAAGTTATTTTGGCCATATAACGTTGCCTGGACTAGGCTGCGGTTACAGTAATATGTGGCTTTTTAACGTCAAGTAGAAAACCTTTGTATAGGCTAGTAATCATGTTGAAGAATAACCTGTGTGGTAAAAAGTACAGTTTTAGTCTTGAAACCTGTTTCGCAGATTTAGTGAAGGCACTGATTATAATGTACACAGTAGCACAAGCATGGTCTCCATGCAAACAGTTGCAACAGCCAAGGTAAACAATATGACATGTGTCCTGAAAAACGCTTTTTTTTTCTTCTGTTGGTCAGGTGGCTTTTGCTGGTCTCCACAAGGTGTGACATGAATACGGTTTTCATTAAGCAATTCAGAATAATTCTACAAATATGTTTTAGACTTGCAGGCTGGGACTGATCAGTTTAAAGCTGGATTTCTGAATTCAAAGTAAGTTTCATAATATCCTTGACCCAGTGCACTTTGTCTTAGCTTTCTCAATTTCCATCTCATATGGGGATCGAATGCTTTTATGAATCAATTATAAAGTGTCATGGGATGAGGTTGTGTCAGCGTATGATTGTCGTTTACTGTATTTATGAGGTATAGCCTTTTATTTTTAGTGACCAGGGAAAACTAGCTTCAACACAACATCAACAGCAATTTGCATATTGTCTCAATGATGAATAGACAGCGCTTGTGCCCTTTGTTGTCGTGTCCTCGATTTCTATAAAGAATGCTGGTACAATGTAGCACTCAGTCCCATGATAGAGGTCACTTTCTTTGTGTTTGCGTATTGAGGCTTACTGTTTTGCCTTTCACAGTGGCTGTGCTCTCTTTGTTTGATTCTGATGGAAATTTGAACTCTCATCAACATCCATTTGGTGAAATGAGTTGGACTAAGTGCATGGTGATCATAGCTATAAAAATGAGAACTGAACAGGTACTGGTAAATAATTGTGACTCACCTGTTTTACCATTTTGTTTACTGTCCACAACAGTGTGATGTTTTATTTGCATGTTTTTGTCATGAGATGAACATGAACTGTATCTTTGCATTTTTAAAATGCGCATACATTTATTTTAACAATATAAAAAATACAACTTACTTAGTTAAATTAACTGCAGAGCACATCTTTCTTTACTTTGATGCACAGTATCAGGGACAGTTAAAATACTGTTTTGCAGGCCCTTTTCAGCCAGGCAGAAAAGTATCTATTTTAGTTGTTATGTAAGAAGAGAAGGAGAGGGGGGGGTCCTTCATCCACAAATGTTCCTGAGCTTGAATCAGTTTCAGATGTTCAGGATAGATCAATGTTGTTTTCACGGTGTCCTTTCGAATAGGCTTTTTAATACTCCTACTCTATGTACTATATCTCTGAGTCGTTTACTTGGTCTGGATGTAAGATTGCGGTCTCTCTGCCAAATTTTGATAAGATGTGACAAGTGGCCTGAAAAGCAGTGTTGTGCTTTGCTTTTTGGTCTGTTAATGCCTATAAGATTCACAGTGTGTTATTTCTGTGAACACATCTCTCTGTGTAATTATGCTCTTCGTTTGGTCGAAGCTTTGTTACTGCAGCTCAGCTTCGTCCCCTGTTCACCAGGCCTTCATCTTTTAGGCCCGCCATTTCTTCAGACAGGCTTGACGCAAACAGGAAGTTACCCTGGACCTGTATTAAAACGAAACCCAATATTAATTAATTCATTCATTGAATTGCTAGATTTACCATGTTTGTCCTACCACCAAACAGACTTTGCAATTCTATACTGTAACCTTATTATATCATTTGGTGTTTTTTTAACCACTGTGGCCAGTATAGGGGGCGACATGGCTCCGGCAGTAAGAGCAGTCGTCTGGCAGTCGGAGGGTTGCCGGTTCGATCCCCCGCCCGGGCTGTGTCGAAGTGTCCCTGACACCTAAACCCCAAATGCTCCTGACGAGCTGGTTGGCGCCTTGCATGGCAGCCAATCGCCGTCGGTGTGTGAGTGTGTATGTGAATGGGTGAATGAGAAGCATGCATGCTACAGTGCTTCGGATAAATAAATGCCGAGCATTTACCTGTTGGCTGATTGATATTGTAATTCCATTATTGTAGATTCATTTCATGCTTATCTTGCTTATCCAAATAAAATGTAGCCATTTTATGGAACTGACAGCATTGGTGGGCTGTTTATTGTAACTCTGGATGTACGTTTCATTGTACTTACTTTCATACACTCCTGGTTATCCTTCCTTTTATAAACCTGAATCAAATATTTTGTACGAGTCTGAATTTACTACTTAATTAAAGTTGTCATGGTTGTGGCCAGGCCTTGGAATCATCTGTATTCATGTGAATTCTGCTTAGGTGGATATTGAGGCATCTGTTTAGGCTGCAGTTGTGTGCCGTGTGGAATGCTCAGTCTCATCTGCTTCTGTCTGTGATACCAAATCTAGTCCAGTTTTTGGTTTGACACAAGGCATGTTCACAAAAGATGTTCCTTGATAATGTTGTGATTGAATTTTTATTTACACATTCAACATTCAGTATTATATTCAGTTATATTGTGTTGTTGGCTTTGAAATTTTTTCAAAGCCAACTGTATGCTACTGTATTTATTGGATAGCCTGTATTTATGCTAGCTTGTATTCGCATATTGCTAACATTGTGGAATTAATGGGTATCCAAGTCCATGTTCTAAAGCACCAGATATATTCACAAATTAAGCACAAAGAGAACATATCTAGTTGGAAACACATTTTTTCCTTTTTGAAACGGCACACTGATTAATAAATGCCTGGTATGAAAGTTTTCTCTGAGGCTTTCCTATAGAGCAATTTAGGTATCTTTAAAGCTTGTTCGTTATAGCTATCCATACCAGAGAAAACATGAATTGTCCCACATGAATTATGTATGGTGTTGTGACTAATGCTTGAATCTGAGTGTAGGTATTGCAGTGTGTAGGTATTGCAGTGGTGGCTCATCATGTAAACCGCTTACAGGCTCTCCAGGCATTTTCCTGAAATGAGATGCCTGGTACCTGGAATGAAACAGACCTTAAAATTGTTTTTGCAAAATCGCTGAAAAGTGCTTTTTCAAAGGTCTTCCGTGGCTTCTTTCGGTGTTCCAAGAACGTGATCATTCTCAGACTGCTTTAATCTCAGAACCGCATACTAAAATTGAGCTATGCTCTTGTTTGAGTTGGCTTCCATTAAGCGCATCTTTGGTAGACTGTAGACTGGTAAATAACGCCTTCTAGACTGACTGATTTGTCTGAAAATTGCACCCCCATTTATGTAACTATCCAGAAGCCACTTTTTAATAAATTCCTGATTTATTGTCTTTGATTTGCTGAAGTCTATATAAATCCAAAGAGAACACTTTGAGAATTATGGGTGCAATTTGCTTGGCCTGTTTACACAGTTGCTATCTGAGTCAGTTCCGTCACAAGGATTCTCCCACAAAACCAGCACTTGTTAGCCATTGCTGTACACCACCTTACATGTGGCCTCTGTGAATCTGTCTCCGATACTATGTACTGTGTTCATTCTGTGAGGTGGCTCCTTGTGCTGTGTGAAGTACGGGTAATGCACTGCTGTCTTGCATCCTCCATCGCCTGTACCAGATTTCTTGGTCGTTAAGAGTGGTCCCTGGTCCACCACATTCTGCATTTAAAGCAGTGATATAGGTGTCAGATTGAATAAAGCTTTATGGACCCATTCTCTTGTGCGAGACAGTGAGCTGTTTTCCTCATTCTTGAGTGCGGCTTTAATGTCAGTAAATAAAGTACAGTCAGTACAATAGACCTATTATTGTGTTCCTTGAGAAACGTGTTCATCCAGCTTCTTGGGAACGAATGGAATTCACCCACCTGGAGAACACATGTCTGTTAAATTCATTCAACATTCATTCAACATTCTGGTTAATAGTGAGTTAATAAATAACTAAGTGTGTTATTATTTGGACTGCATCAAATCTACATACAATGACAACTCATTTACTGAGTTTACTGAGGAAACCTACTGTTTGTGTTGAAATGTCCGAAAGGCATTGGGCGCCCCAGCCACCTTTTAAGAAATGTAAGTTCATTCCGTACATGGAATTTCTACTTTATCTGGTTAATACCTCAATGGTAATCTGCTCAACCAATTTAATTATTTGCTGTGGTAGATTCTTAATTCCATTCCAGTTATATCAATTCTATCTCTACTTTTCACTGGATTGGCCAGCAGACGATGGGCTCCCCCTCTATAGCCAGGTTCCTTCCTGCTTGCTTTTTGGGGGTTCGGGCCTGGTATTTGTTCTGTTACTCTGTAAAGCATTTTTATTACTGTTCCTGTGCTCTACAGATAAATTGACTACAAAACAAATGGACTTCATTTGATGCTGTAATGTTGACTGTGGAGCGGTTGGAGGGTGGAATAGGGGAGTTGATTTATTGATCAGATCTTGGACCATATGGCATAAACCCATAACTGAGAAAGTTATGGCTCGCTGTCTACTTTGGCCTCAGTCACCTGCCTCTCGCACTTCCTGTCTCTGAGGCTCAGAAGTTCCCTGTAGCCAAGCACATTGGCTACAGGATGAGACCCAAATGCTGCCTTTCACTATGAGTTCTTCATTTCAAATGCTGAATGAATAATTGACTGTATGTAAAATCCTTGCAGTTCTATATTCAGTTACAGTGATTTAGTACACAACAGCTTTGATGTTGGGATGTTACAGTATTCACCATTTTTACATCACTTTGATTCGACATCCCATGATTTGTTGCAGCAAAATCTGGTTATTTTAATACACAAAACACTGCACCAAAACACCAAGTGATTGTTGGTTTTGTTTCAGACACATTTGTGATTCATTTCGCAAATGATTTTCTGTTTCATTCATTTTATTAGTTTGATGCAGTTCCCCTGCCACTGATCGGCTATACAGTGCCTCTTTCACTTCTGAGATGATGTCTTTGCATGTACTGCTATGGTTACAGTATTTTGTCTGTATTAAATGTACCTATCCAAAATACAAATTATAAATATCCTGGTCAGAATATGGTCAGTCTGTCAGTATGAAGGAAAATAAAGAGACCCCAAAATAATAGTGGTTTGAATGTCAATGGCATCAGAGCTTTTGTCGATTGATCGGCACACATTAGTGCATGTTTGTGCAGTGATAGAATCTTCCAGTTTGAAAATGATTAAATATGTCAGCAACCATGTGATTGGGTGTGCATTGAACAAAATAACTATCTGTTCCAGCTTGAAACCTAAAAAATGTTTGAACCTTCTGTATCAGACCTTCTATTTTTTTTTCTTCAGTGCTGCTGAAGTTCATTTTGAGTGCGGATGGAGGGATGTGTTGTCACAGCTCCATCCGGTCTGTAACTCTGCTATATGGTATTTTACGAAAAACCGTTGGTGTTGCTGAGTACAAGTACAATGCAGTAACTCCAGCCTTTCTCACACAAGAACTGTGTTATAAAAACTGTTAACTTTATGATGCGTTCCCTTGTCTGTGTGATTTATTCCCCACTTTTAGTGCAGGTTACGGGTGTTAAGTTTATAGCTAATGGTATTTAGCTGAGCAGGTTTCTATGCTGTATTTACTTTGATACACTTAATATCTGATATGTATGCAGTGCTTTCACAGAACCTGCAGTACTGTGTAGAAGTATTAGGCACCCTAGACTTTATTATATATATGTTTATTTTTTTGTGTGTGTTAGTATAAAAGAACACATTTGAGATTTACAAATATTAATTTTCCAAAAGATTGAATTTTACAGAGACATTTTTGTATGTATTTAAAAAGGTAACATATTACTGACTTGATCAAGGCTGTCTGAGATCAGAAGCAAGGAGCCAACCAAAGTTTGCAGAAGAACGGTGGAAAGTTCTCCCACATGCTTGGAACAACCTCCCTGCAGATTGTCTTAGCAAACACTGTCCTGCAGTTCTATATCTCACAGAAGTTGTGCAGTTTTAATGCCGAAGGGTGGTCACAAAAAATATTGATTTGATTCAGTTTTTAACGATTCTGCCAAATTACAAAAATGTAATGTAAAATGTATATTACGTTTATTAAGGACCTTTCATTAAATTATTTGAAAAGAATCTGAATTGAAAGAATCTTATCTGTACAGAATGTTATACAGGTGCCAAAGACTTTTGCACAGATGTCCTTCAGATGGAGTAGTAATTCACACTTTTATTGTGCAGCATAGTGGAGTACTTTGCGAGGAATCTTGAAGTGTCTCAATCCAAACACGTTTTGCATGCGGGCTACCTAAGCGAGTTTGTTTGTCTGGGAACAAGCACGGCATTGTGCCTCAGGCCTCTTTTGTGCAACTGGCTCTTTGCGTGGTACTCAGTGTGACTCAGCACGGCTTTTTTAAGGACGGGGGTTTGCACTGCTGCCATTCAGCGGTTGAGCAGGAAATGTGACGCTGCGGTCTGCCACAGCGAGCCCGAAGCAGCAGTCGTGTGCTTGCTTCCTGGCCGAGGTTTCGTACAGTCCTCAGGCTGCACCCGCCACTGCACTCTCATCGGGAGTGGGCTAGAATCAGTCCAGATTTGTGCTTAATCTTTGACCTTTCATTTAATGCAAGTGCTAGCCTTTCCATTGAAAGAAAAACTGTTCAAATGTCAAAAGAAAAACACTTTTTTTAAAGTTACGTACGCATGTAATGTTGATTGAATCCAGAGAGTCATAATTGGAAAGCTCTTTATGTTTAAGCCATGAATATAGACCCTGACAAATTCCACTCACATTTTCACTTCTGATGCTAAACAATATCGGCTACGCTATGATTTTGTAGGCCTAACGTATTTAATGATAAATAATATACAATGAAAATATGTGCAGGCAGCTGGTGTGAACTCATTTCTATATTGGCAAAATTGATATTGGCATAATACGCCCCATAATTTAATACAATACTAAAAAGAGAATGGATAATGATAACAGGCATGCATTATTAATGGAAGCTACTTTTGAATTAAAGGTCATTGCTTTCTCAGATTTGTTCTGCAAATTTACTTGTCTAGCTTTTTTTTTTGATCATTAAGGGTTCTAAGAAAGGAACATACATGTTTCAAGCAGAGGCCTAAGAGATGACAAGTAGAATGTAGTAGTAGCTAGTAGTGGTAGTAGCTAGTAGTGGTAGGAATAGTAATAGTAGTAGGAGCAGTTGTAGGAGCAGTTATAGGAGCAGTAGTAGTTGTAGTAGCAGTTGTAGGAGCAGCAGCAGTACTAGGAGCAGTCGTAGGAGCAGTTGTAGTTGTAGGAGCAGTCGTAGGAGCAGCAGCAGTACTAGGAGCAGTCGTAGGAGCAGTAGTAGTTGTAGGAGCAGTCGTAAGAGCAGCAGCAGTTCTAGGAGCAGTCGTAGGAGCAGCAGCAGAACTAGGAGCAGTCGTAGGAGCAGTAGTAGTAGTAGAAGGAGCAAAACTGATTCCAGATTCCAATTTGAACTGTCTGATTTGAGGAGAACATTGTGAGCTGAAACAGGAGTCGTGTAGATTTAAGATCTTGATTTAAGAAAATGGCTCTTTCGCTGAAACTGTGCCTGTAGCAAAATTCTTTGCTGCATCAATATGCACAAGATTTTTGGCTGCATCGATATGCGCAAATCAAATGGGCTCAGTCTCGCCTTGTGCTGCAGGCCAGTGGCAAGGGATAATGGCCATGACATATCTGTGGGAAGTATGACAGGTAATCCATATGCGGGCTGCATTTGTATACAACGCTGTGTTCCTACACCGGCTTCATGTCCGGTCCTGCTGCTAGCTTGTCTCACCCAGTTGGTCGATGTTTGTGCCGTTCCTTCTGGTCGCAATAACTTGAAATGCATAAAATACCATAGGTTCTCCCATTGCCCTGAAAGTAGAAGAAAAAGAGCATTTAGCAAAGGAGCATTTGAAGGATGTGGTGAGGGGACTGTCGTTTTGTGACTTTTAATGACTGTGCCGTCTGTACAGGAGGGTTCTCTGTTGTCTTCCTCGCCCGGACTCATGGCGGAGTGCGATGTGCCTTGAAGAGGATGTATGTCAACAACCTCCAGGACCTGAGTGTCCACAAGAGGGAGATCACTATCATGGTGAGCTATTAAATCTCTGAACTGACTCAAGCTCAGTCCAACATGTCAATGGCATGTCAGCTGCTGAAACACTGGCTGAATCCAGTGCCAACACCATTGCAGCCAAGCTGGCTATGTTTTATAACATGAGTTATGTAGTCATAAATCCTAATGCAATGCATGCACTGTACAAGTGGGCAGCTCCGTTATTTATTTCTGACAGTGGAAAAAAAAGTCCTGGTGAGAGGCACATGTACTTACTTGTACCATTGTTAAGGGGGCAGCTCACCCAAAAGTGAAATTAAAGTACTTATCTGACCATCCAGGTAGTTTTGCTGAGAGAATTTGACGACTTTTTGGGTACAGTTCACCATGATGCAATGGACCTCTCTGGGTCTAATCTTTCATGCTCATCAATGTGCTGACTTACTGACATGAACAGAGGTAAAAAAATTTATTAAAAAAACCTCATTTAAACCTTAATTTAAAATCCAATGTGCAGGATTACAGAGCCATATGAGCAGAAACTGTACCGCTGTCCAAATATGTATGGACTGCACTGTAACTAAAGTTGTGGATAAGTAATGCAGAGTTGTTAAAGTATAGTAGTTGTTCCTGCAATAGCTGGTGCTTTGAGAAAATAGTTATGAAATGTGTTTTGCACTCACGCATGATCAAAGAATTTTAAAATTAGCCTTTTTCAGAAAAAACCTGTCAATGCTGAGCGTGATGAAGTTGAGAAGTGACATTCTTCTGCTGTACCTCAGGCGGTGTGAGATGTGTTCATCGTAGCGCACAGCACTTTATTCTCCTGACAGCTGACAAGTTCATGATCCAATACTTTATCTTCTGCCTCCTGCTGGGTACTTAAATTCCCTGCATGCATAAGATGCTGCTCACTAAGCTAATAGTTGCATGGCGGGTAATGACTCGCCAATGGCTAAGTTAATGGCATTGCCCAGGGTGAGAGAGTGTTAGGCAGCGGAGCATTTGCAGTCTTCACACAAATGCAATAACTGTAGTCAATGGAGTGCACACGTTTCAGAGGTGCCATTGACCCTCGAATTGACAGCGGATGTCACAGGGTTGAGAGCAGCACTATTGCCAGATACTATTCCGCAACAGCTGTTCTGCTGTACAGCGTATCTGAAGTGACAAGTGGAGGTGAAGACACACTAACGTCTGTGGCCTTACCTTTCTGTCCTCCATAGAAAGAGCTGTCAGGGCACAAGAATATTGTGCGATACCTGGATTCTACCGTTAACATGGTGGGAGAGAGCGTGTGGGAGGTAATAATTCTCATGGAATACTGCAAAGGTATTTTCACTTACACTCCGACACCTCAGATCAGTCTTCAGCGTTTAGTCTTGCTTTTAGTGTCTTTACAGCACTGTTTTCTCATTGTGGTCCTCAGTCAGGATCTACTGTGTGCTCTGTTTAATCTTGCGAGCCACTAATAGTTGATTCAAGGATAACGTATAGTAATGGCATCATTCACTTTTATTTTGTTGTAAGAGAATATATTGCGTATTAGGTATATTTTTGCTTCATTTAACATTTGTATTTTATTGCACTCTTGGCCAAAATGAAATGCTACAATGCACTTCTCCACTATACAGTATGTATTCTGTTTGTTGTCCATGGTTTTTTTTTGATACTAATATGTAGGCATTGTGGTTTTTGATGCATCAAAACTTTTCTTCAGCTGGTCAGGTAGTGAGGCAGATGAACCAGCGACTCCACACTGGTTTCAGTGAGGCGGAGGTTCTGACCATCTTCTGTGATACCTGCGAGGCCGTGGCCAGGTTACACCAGTGCAAGACCCCGGTCATTCACAGGGACCTGAAGGTATGGAGCCTGCTGCTCTTTTCATGGCAACTCCCTCAGTACTCACTTTCAGCTTTCCCAGTTTAGCATTGCAGAGAGGGTATGTCAGTGGCACCTAGTCAGCAATACACACACTGGGTCATGCTCTCTCGCGAGCATTCGCTGCAGGTATTTTGTAGCTTGAAACTAATGCATAGTTAGTTACCCAGTAAAAGCTTACCTTTGGAAAACTATCATCATGGTTCTCCGCACAATCGTTGTCAACAAGGAATAGGGCAAATAGAAACCAGGGCTTTCATCAGGGACGCTGACAAGCATCTAATTTCACAGTAGCCATAGAAAAGGAGCTTATTAAAAAAGTTCTGGAAAAATACTGCAATAATGCGAAAAGTAAAGGTAAAATATTTTCCTGTATAAATGTGGCAAGTATAAACTTGCCCGCTGTCTTGTGTACCTCAGGTGGAGAACATCTTGCTAAATGACGAAGGAAACTATGTGCTGTGTGACTTTGGAAGTGCGACACACAAAGTGCTTCTTCCACACAAAGATGGTGTGACAGCAGTGGAGGATGAAATAAAAAAGTAAGCGGAGTTTAGCCTGCATTTTTTACTGTGCAAATGTTGCATAGGCATGTACATTTCTATCTAACTGGAGAGGAAAGGAGGAAATTAATGGACAGAATCATTTTCTAGCTTATCAGAAGGTCCGTCTTTCTCTTGGTCCGTGATGGTACCAGTAGCTTAATACAATTACCTGAGTACGCAGTATGCTAATTCAGTTGTGCAGTAAGATCAGTTCCGGTTAGACTGCTGTGCCCAGTGCATGGGTCTCTTTGTCTCAGTTGTGATCTGAAGAGGGAGGCTTGTGCTTAGATAAAGTCCTCTACTTTCTGCAGTTTCAGAAAGTTTCATTTCAATCTGAAAAGTTGCCTCAGGCACCCAATGGTTAACAAGCGAGGACGTTATTCTCCCTGGGGAAGAATAACGCATCTGCAATTAGGAATGATGAGTGGATAAGATACCATTTGTTTTGGGGCGCAATATCCATTCATAAGTAATTTGATACTTTTACTCAAAAGCTGAATGTTGGAGTTGCAATGTTGCATATAATATTATATGGGTATGCTATTATATAGCATATGGGTATGCTATATAATATAAGGTAGCTGAAGAGCTGTGGCCTGTGGCTTATTGTGGTGCTGACCTTTATTCCTGAACTCTCTGCTTAACAGGTATACAACCCTGTCATATCGAGCTCCTGAGATGATTAATCTTCACGAAGGCAAAGCGATCACCACTAAGGCCGATATATGGGTAAAATCAATAATAAATCTCCCATGATATACTACTGAATGCCATCTATTTTGGATCCATATATTTGAATGCAAATCAGACTGGTTGTCAGTTTGCAAACATTTCAGACTGAGTTACATGCATATGCACTGTTGCATGTGTAAAACATTTTTTTGTAACTGCTGAACAGTGGAAGCTTCCCAATAATATGAAAAGGATAACTCAGAAAATCCTTTCCTTCATCGCTGGTATGTACCATAAGTATGCAACCCCCACAATAATCTCTCTTAAAAAATATGATTCTACACACCAGTCATTTGTGGCCCAAACAGTATGTAAACCACAGGCTTTCCCCCACAATGATGATTAGGAGTAGACATATGTTGTGGTAGTTCACAGTTACATGACACTGTAATTTCCACTGAAGCCCGTCTCTCCAGACATTGTGATCGTCTCCTGTTCTACTGAGTATCAGGAAGGACTCATCCAAATGTTATCCTTGGCATTCAGTCAGATAGAACTGATAGAACACATACAATCCGTGAGCACTTTATTAGGTATTTATTGGACTTCTTTTTAAGACTTCTGTGGCTGCAGCCTATCCACTTAAATGTTCGACACGTTGTTTGTTCAGAGATGATTCTCTGCATACCACTGTTATAATGTGTGGTTATTTGCGTAACTGTCACCTTCCTGTCAGCTTTGACCAGTCTGGCCCTTCTACTCTGACCTCTCTCATTAACACATTTCTGCCTGCTGAACTGCTGCTCGCCTGCAAACTCTAGAGACTGTTGTGCGTGACAATTTTCATTCTAGGGAAGAAAAACAGCTCAACCTCTTGACCATGTCTGCATGCTTTTATGCATTTAATTGCTACCACATGATTGGCTGATTAAATATTTCCATTAACAAGCTGGTGTACAGGTCTACCTAAAGAAGTGCTCAGTCAGTGTACATACTGTGTAATTCTACTCCATTTCCCTCTGCATCTGAGTGATACAGGGATACTACATCTCCACCTGCTCTCTCCACATACTTCTGTGTCCATGCAGCTTCTGTGATCACACAGTTACTAGTAATCACAAAACAGAAAGTTATTCACTGATTCTGTTAATGAATGGGATACAATGCATTTGCCTTCCTTTTTTTCACTTAATCTGTTAGATTGCTGTATTGTGTTTTCCAGTGTTTATAAATCCACAATATGTAATGCATTTGTGCTGTGTTTCAGGCTCTTGGCTGCTTGTTGTACAAGCTGTGTTTCTTCTCACTTCCATTTGGAGAGAGTCAGGTTGCCATATGCGATGGAGCATTTTTTGTTCCAGACAATTCCAAATTCTCCAGCAAGTTGCATTGCTTAATCAGTAAGTAGTTGTCTCAAGGTAAGGTTGTCATTGGTGTGAACTTAGTTAAGAATGACTATGTTTTGCTTGTCCAATGGACTCCACTCTAAAGAGACAGAGGAATACCTCTGTCCCCTGAAAGTGCATAGAAATTTGAACACTAGCACTTCTGTGTGCTACAATATGAGTATAACCCATGTGCTGCAGATATGCACTCAGGAC
Organism: Conger conger; assembly: GCF_963514075.1. NCBI lineage: Eukaryota > Metazoa > Chordata > Actinopteri > Anguilliformes > Congridae > Conger > Conger conger. Next base: position 39,475,797 of record NC_083771.1, read on the forward strand.
ACACTGCTAAGGAACTGATGGTGCTTGAAGATTTGGCTTCCTGTGATAATCATTCATCACCTTTTACTTGACTACCTCTTACCCTGGATTCTGGTCTTACGTTTTCGCTGAAGGATATATGCTGGAATCTGATCTAGAGAAGAGACCCGATATCTATCAAGTCTCCCACTTTGCCTTCAGGCTGACAGGAAAAGAGTGCCCCGTGCCAAATATCTTTGTAAGTATTTTTTTTCTTCATAGGATTCATTTTTTTCACTGACTGATTATTTCTCGTCAACATGTGATTGTGTTGGGGGAAGTGTCTTGGGGGGGGGAGGGGGGTTGTTAGTGTGGAAATCAATTCAGCAATTGCTGTGAAGTGAAAACACACCTCACCTTCTGTTTCTTTTAAATTGATGTTTTATTGGCATCTCCACTCTGTGCAGACCTCTCCTCTACCCACGTCACTTCCGGAGCCTATGACAGCCAGCGAGGTGGCCACTCAGAAGAGCATGACAAAAGCCAGGTAGCTCTTCATTGGTGGTGGGAGAGTGAGGCTTCATGAACCCCAGAATGGGAGCTGCCTCAGTGACTCAGTGATTTAAGCCAATCTTTGCTATGAAGTACAAAGTCTTCCGCAAGTAAGTAATTGACATCATGCGGTTGCTCCATCTTTTATTGGGCTCATGAAAACTCACTTTTGCATGGTCTCAGTGCCCCATCTCTCCTCTCATGTAGAAAGAATCTGAGGCTCACTTGTAGGTATGTTGTTTGACCTTATGCACTGCAATTGGTTTATAGCACTATCACAAAACCAGTATGAACATTTGTTAAATTCATTGTAGATTTGATGTTCCATTGACAAGTTTAATGACGTTAAATTAGTTAAAAGGGGGTAGCCATGTATTATACCTGTTACTTTATGCTGTGCTCTTTTACATCAGTCCTTGCTCTTGATCTGAAGCAGTATGTGGTGGCCGCTGATTGCAAATTGTTCATTGCAGAATTACAGACTCCACTGGACCAACGGAAACATCTATTGCCCCCAGGCAGAGACCGAAGGCAGTGAGCGCTAGCGTTCTGCCCATCGACAAGGCCGTTGCCCCTGTGAAGAAGGTGTCTCCTTCAGGGCCAGTGAGCAATGGGGAGGGTCTGAGCACTCAGCAGGCTCCGAGGAGCAGCCAGCAGCCGCAACAGCAGCAGCCAGGAGACCAGCAACAGCGGCTGCAGCAAAAACATCAACATTTGCAGTGGCAGCGTCAACAGCTGCAGCAACAGCAACAGCTTCAGCAACAGCGACTGCAGCAACAGCAACAACTGCAGGAAGAGCAACAGCATAAAAAACTGCAGCAACAGCAACAACAGTACCTACAACAGGTTTCTATACCCCTGGAGTAGAATTGCATACATTTGTATACATTATCTGTAGTATAGACATTCTAGATATTCTGTTGACTGCAGAACAGTCCTCCTCACTTCCAGTCAACATGGCTGTGAGGAAATCCAGGTGGCCATATGGTCTCCACATATACATGCTTTTTTACAGACTCCCTGTGGAGGTTGTGACCAGCTCACACCAGTTCTTTCTATGGCTTCTAGATAGAAATGCAATTACTAACTAACAAGTATCAAGTTCAATAATTCAAATCAAAGCCCAAGGCTGGTGAATCATATTGTAAGAGCATTACATTTAGGAAAGGTTGGTATTTTGGTGGACAATATACTTGTTATTTAGCTTGGGATGGGATAGGCTCCATACTGCATGTGCTCGGATTAGTTGATTATTTAGATATGTGGTCCAGGAGTTTCAGTCGAGCCCGAAACTTGCTTTCAGGCCCGATCAAACCCAGGGAGGAAGCAGGTTTGACACAGTGATTTCCATGAAGCTCTTGTCTCCCCTACAGTACCACCAAGTTCTCCAGCAACATGCACTTCAGCAGCAGATGCAGCCCATGGTCCAACAGCAGGCTCACTATGCCGCTCTGGTAAGATCTACTGATAGGACAGTGTGAGCAGTGTGGTATGGACTTAGACTCGGACGTCTAACACCAATTTAGTTTAGTCAAACATCTTGTGTTGATTGGTGGCCACATGCCTCCCTACTTTTGCATTCAGTAAAAGTTTGTATTTGGTAACTATCTGTTTGCTACAACAAGGTTTTCATTCTCACTCCTGGGTAGCTAATTGTGTTGATAGTAGATAAGTCACAAAGTTGTTTGAAGTCGCAACAAGACTTTTTGGCATTTTGGTATTTCTATGTAGGAATTAGGCCGCAACCAAATAAAATTATAATTGAATGTAATTATATGACAAGTATTTTTTGATGTTTTCAGTAATTGAAGGGTTGGCTGACATTTAGTGCACTAAAGAGTTGCCTGTCTTAAAATGTCATGCAGTGTTAGAGCACATTTAACAGCATGCCTACAATGTACTTTTTCACATACATACTGACAGGAAATGAATTGCTGCCATTCGACACAATTGACAGGGCTGGCTTTACCTGGATGTTCCAAAGGATAGGAACTTAATAGCAATAATTCTGAGCTATAGAGATTTAAATGAGATTCCTCCATTTCATAACATTAGAATCAGAATCAGAGTATGTTTTTATGCATACAAGGAATTTGACTTGGTCAATCAGTTGCTCTCTTTGACAAAGAAAAGACAAATACTCAAGACAAAGGCAGTGAAAAAAGTTAGAAAAGAAACAATGAAAATAAGTATGTAGTACAGTGTAAGATGGTGCTGATTTTACAAATTTTACAACTAGTTGTTGCTATCCAGGCTGTTCCCCTCATCCCTGAGGTCAATCAAGTGAAATGGATGTATTTGTGTTAAGTCATGCTATAAGAGGGAATTACACTGTTGGGAGGTTTAAATTAAGCTCCTTATCTCAGTAATGTCCTCGTAATAGTATTAAAATGGAAGAGTGGAAGAGTTGGATAAGGCTTGGGAGTGTTCAAGCAAGAATGACATTGATTAATTTCTATGTAGCAAAGTTTATCCTGCTTGGCATGGGGACAGTGAGGTCTATAGAATACATTCTATAGATAGGTAAATAAAATTTGTTTTAATTAAAATAGGTGCACATATCCCACACAATGAAAACATAAACTAGTGTCAATTCAATGACATGATATCTTCGGTGTACAGTTTACTTGAAAATCATGATAGAATAAGAAAGTGCTTCTACTCTTATTAGTGCTCTTACTGTATAATTTACATACTGGGTCCTTGAAAACTTAGGAAATTACCCTTGAATGTAGCATTAGAAACACTGTAGGAACCATGCGTCTAAGCAACACCATTTGATGCGCCTTTGCGTTGTTTGCCTTTGAACGGTCCCCTGTCCTGTGCCCTGGGCTCTGTGACGGTCACCTCTCTCCACAGATGCAGCAGTACCAGCAGGCTTTCGCCAATCAGCAGCAGCAGGCCCCTTATCTCACCTCCCCTCTGGAGTTCCAGGTCTCCCCTGGGCCCTTAACCCCAGCAGGGTCAGCTCTGGGTCAGCCCACCACAGAGCCTTCAGTCACTACAGCCAGGTAAGCACCACCTTTCCTTTCTCATGCTCAAGCCTTTTCAGAGATTCTGCTTGAAATGTATTGGCTGTCGTCCATCCACACACCACAGTGTCGTCACTTATTCAGGCCCATCAAATTTTGAATGACGTCAAGGGGCTTTCGTAGTAAAGGCGATGGCAAGATGGATGTGATGCTTTAGTAATACTGTCCTTTGTGGTAGGAATCCTCTCCTGGACACAGAGGGGGTCACCCCACCCCCGCAGAACATCAGCAGCCCCCCTGACGTGCAGCACTGGAACCCCTTCAGACAAAACAGGCTCTCAGAGGAAGACCCACTGGACCGGGAGTTTGACCTTCTTAGAGCAAGCAAGTGCCAATCTCTGAGCTCTCATAAAGGGTTTATGTCTTTCACCACATTTCCAGTACTTTCCCTATGTCTTATGATCATATTTCATTTTCATCTTTTTTTCCTTCCACACATGAATATGTATTCCTGCTACTACCTGAATGTGGGATTTACTAAATATTCATTCTTATCAATATTGCTTTTAAATGGGAGTCACATTTTACTTTGAAAGTGTATAGAACATTGTTATTGAGTTATTTTTCACATAATGTACAATCAAAAACATCACAAGATTGACAAGATGCAGAGCATTCACCCATTACGGCAAAACACTTTTGGCACAATTTTCACACCCTTAAAGGTCGTTCAGGTTGTTCCTCTCAAGCGCCCGATTGTAGTGCCAACTTGTCTGTTACTCACCGTCCATAGAGAGGCCAGTGGAGAGAGCGACCAGTGTGGACTCTGCTGTGGAGAGGCTGCAGTCCCACCAGAAGCCCCTCTCCGAAGACCTCTTTGGCTCTATTCCTTTTCTGTCCACTGCAGGCAAGTCTAGCAGGGACAGGCAGCCCTCACTTATTGCCCCAACCCCAGTACACGTTTCCCTGGACAGAAGGTCATTCACTTTTCATGTGCTGATCAGGGAGCAGGTTTGGAAACCGGGGAGCAGGTGTGGTGGGAACACGGAATTACGTCCTGCAATCAGCAACCCAGTCACGTATCTTCCTATGGTTTTGGCATCCTCTTTAAATATCTGCTCCTTGCCTGCCACTTTTATTGTTCATGAGTGATTATCTGCAAATTCACCTAGCAAACAAGCTGTCTGAGAGTGTGGATGCCTTGATGTTAGATCTCTATTTAATCCTGAGTTGAGTCTGACAATGAAGCGATTCAGTACGAAGTAACATTTAATAATGTTTGGTTCTCTCTCATCAGTGAAAAAAAGATAAAGCCTTCTTAACTTCAGTACCATTACTTATATGATAAGTTGTCAATGAAGTAGAACTGTAAGTTCAATGGAATTGATCCTATAATACCTCCCACTTAGTTTAATTCATCAGTTGAGTTCTGTACAGTAACATTGATCTCAATGAAGCTAAAACTAAATTGTCATACATGTGCATCACACTGAGGGGACCTGATGCTGGAATTGGCATAATGCAGTGTGTGAATGTTTGGAGCACATCTGCTGTTGTTTTATGTCTGCATTTATGAAGCAAAGCACTGTTACTATTGGTTTAATTTCACGTCTATTAACTGACTGTTGTTTATTTTGGTGCTGCTGTCATATACCTACCTTTTCTCCAGCCAATTGATATGGCAGTCATAATATTAGCTTTGAAAGTATTACGGTTGTCATTTACATTTTTTAAATCATGTGCTTCCGTTCATATTGACAAAGGTATGAAAATGTCATAGCTGTATGTGCCTGGCATTCACATACAGCACAAACACTGTACTGATGTTCCCTTTCAAAGAAAAAACTTTGCTAAATTTGTAGAATGCTTAACTGAATGCCATTAGAAAAAAGAAATAGAAAATAAAAGTAGTGTAAAAATTTGTCTACATTTTCTCGTTTCTTGTAAGAGCTCTGTGCAGAAGGGAATCACAGTTGAGCAATTTCCCATTGTCTGAACACCACCACTACAACATTTCAACAAGATAGTTCTGTTACATGGCTGTCTTCCTCAAGCTACTGTCTTACAAACCATAACACACTATCCTATCACAATGAGATCTGGGTCTTTAGATACCGGGAAATATAATGTGTGAATGAGCTGTGCTATAAGGAAATAGATAATTGAAGGGGAAAAACTATTTTCGATTGGAAGTAATATGAAGGAGCCACTTCATAACTGTGAACCTGATGATCTTCTCATCTCTTGTTACATGACCAGACTTTGGAGGCAGGACTTTGCTAATGAACTACTGGTCAATAAGGAGTTCTTTGGGCTCCATTTATCGGTGGCTGTTCAAATTCTCTGTTGTCGCCTCAGTAAGTTACTCAAACAACTTGAAGGTGGCGATTCAAAACAAGATATGAATTGTAAGGTCACGTTTTTGGGCTCTAACTGAAAGCTTTTTCTCTGGTTTGATCCAGGAGAGCCCAGCACGGAAAGTCCGAAGCAGTCCCGTGAAGAGCTGAGTGACCCAGGAGGGACCTCGGTCCTACCTCCTACCCAGGAGCCTAGCGCCAGCAACAGCAGCAGCAGAGCAGGGGAGCAGTCGGACAGCGACTTCGAGTCGGACCCCCCTTCCCCCAGGAGCAGCGAGGAGGGGGAGCCGGAGGACGAGGAGGGCCTGAACCTGGAAAGCGGCGAGTTCAACGAAGACAACGACGCCGAGCCCGAGAATCTGGGTCAGAGGCCGCTGCTCATGGACTCGGATGAAGAGGAGGACAAGTGCAGCTCTGGTTCCAGCTGTGAGGACCTGAAGGAGGCGGAAGCGCACGCAGGTCAGCAGGCGGGAGACACTATTTTGACTGCAGTGGAAGGAGGTCATGGGAGAGATGCTGGAGCTACCCTGATCGTGCCTATTGACCCACCCAGTGCGGCAATGAGAGAGCCGTCTAGGGGCAACGTGGACATGGTCGGAGCTGTGCCGTTCCTGGGTGCCTTACAGGGTGATACCACTGAAGACACTGATATTTTTTCCAAAGCACCCTTCAGACAGGCGAGCCAAGAGCAGGCCGTGGATGAGGTTGATGTTTTCAGCAATGCCCCGTTCAGCAGACCCAGAAAGGGTGGAGGTGCCCCAATCGGACAGATGTTCCCCATTTCCCCAGTCAGTGTAGATGTTTTCGGCCGTGCTCTTTTTCAGCCCAGCAGACCCGTGCCTGTCTCTCAGAGCCAGGAGGAGATTTTTGGTCATGTGCCTTCGGAAGAAGTGTCCTGTCCCCAGCGGCAGACTCTGAATCTGTCCTCACAGCAGAGCGACCGGGAGAGCCTAAAAAACAATACAAATCAGCACAGCCACAGCAGCAGGAGCAACAGGTCCAGTTCAAAGACACCCCAACATGACCGCCATCACAGACACGCAGTCGGGATGCACTCGCAGGAGAGCAGTGAGTTCCTCGGCTTCTCAGACGTCCAGGAGGACAACAGCCAAGCCTCAGCCTGTGCCAGCGAGGGAATGATGCCCATACCCTCAGAGGAAGCCGGGCTCTTTCCGCTCCCAGACGGTGCCCAGCACTCCCAACAACATAGCCAACGTTACCACACAGTGGATCTTGGTAAAGCCAAACGTAGAGCTCCGCCTACCTCCTTGCATACCGCCCTCGGAGAGGGGAATAATATGGACAACTTTGGTGCAGTTCCATTCACTGAGCTGGCTGTCTCCAGTGGGCCACACATGCCTTCTCAAGTTGAGCTGGATCCTTTCGGGTCTGCACCCTTCTTCTCTAAGCAGTGAATGCTTTGTCTTCCAGCACACACATACTAATGTAATTCAAAGCTTGCTGATGCCCAGGACGGATATCCAAGGATAACAGCTTTGTGGTGTGGTGTTACAGCCAAATTAACAGTATGCTAGGGATGTGCTTTTGGCTTAGATTTTGGCTTACTGGTAAGTGGGACCAGTTCTAAAATGAGATAAATTGATGATTTTTATTCATTTAAATTTAGTCCACATACAGTGTCAATTATATTAGCGCTTTGAGTGATAGTAGCAGTGCCTCACAGGGGAGATGTACATTCATTCAAATGTGGGCTAGTGAATTGGGTATTAGCTCTGCTTTTTCATTGACAATTTAGGTATATTTCTTTTTTTGTCACATTTGCATTTTCAAGGCATCAGTGAAAACCAGTTTGCATAGCTAGTTAGCTATGTTAGCTGCTTTGTATTTAAATTTTGGCAGAATAATCTGTCGGGAGAATCTGTCGAAAAAGTGCTACCTTCACTGGGCTTCTGTTGGAGTGTATTTTTGATGCGAATGAGCCCAGCTCCAGTGCTTCTATTATGAAAATGTCTATTTTATTCAGGAATGAAATTAGATGTGATCTGAAAGTAACGTGCACATTCTGTTTTACATGTTGTTTTTGTTTCAGTGATTATCCTATGGTTTTGCATGTTATCAGATTTTGGTTAACAGGAAACAATCACATCCCTAGCACATACAGCATATTGCAATACTGATGGACTAATCTACTTTAAAAATTACTGTAAGTGATCACAGAACAGACCTAAATTTGAGAAGTCATATCTGTTTTTGATTATGTAAGTTGTCATTGGCATACAGCCTTTAAACTGCACTATTATTATAGTTATTTTGGGTGAAATGCTCTAGGAAATTCAGATTATAAAGTTTTTTTTCTTGAATTGAAAGGTATTCATTTTATCTTTGTCGACTAAGATTGTATAGTGACAACAAGCTAGCTCCATCATTGACTGCTTGAGTAAAGATGTTGAATTCTGGCTATCTATTGATTGATCTACCAGTAAAAATTATTTTGCACCGCAAAGCCTTATGGGAAACTCATTTCCTGTTGCACAGTACTTCTGAGCTGCCACAGAAAAAATATTGAAGGCATTGAAGTTTCTGAATCAAGCCACTGTGCATTTACATTACCGCACAGGGAAATAATGTATATGTACACTCACTGAGCACTTTATTAGGAACACCTGTACACCTACTTATTCATGATTATCTAATCAATCATGTGGCAGCAGTGCAATGCATGAAATCATGTAGATATGGGTCGGTAGCTTTAGTTAGTGTTCGCATCAACCACCAGAATGGGGGAAAAATGTGATTTCAGTAATCTCTGCCGTGGCTTGATTGTTGGTGCCAGACAGGTTCGTTTGAGTATTTCTGTAACTGCTGATCTCCTGGGATTTTCACGCACAACAGTCTCAGATAACCACTCTGTACAATTGTGCTGAGCAGAAAAGCATCTCAGAATGCACAAACACATCCAACCTTGAGGTGGATGAGCTACAACAGCAGAAGACCACGTCAGGTTCCACTTCTGTCAGCAAAGAACAGAAAGCTGAGGCTGCAGTGGACTCAAAGTTGAAGACTGGAAAGATTTTGCCTGGTCTGATGAATCTCAATTTCTCCTAAGGCATACAGATGGTAGGGTCAGAATTTGGTGCCAACAGCATGAATCCATGGACCCAACCTGCCTTGTGTCAACAGTCCAGGCTGGTGGCAGTGGTGTAATGGCATGGGGAATGTTTTGTTGACACACCTTGGGCCAGTTAATATCAATCAATCATCCCTTGAATGCCACAGCCTATTGGAGTATTGTTGCTGACCATGTGCATCCCTTCATGGCCACAATGTACCTTTTATCTTCTAATGGTTACTTCCAGCATGATAATGCACCATGTCACAAAGCAAAAGTCGTCTCAAACTGGTTTCATGAACATTGAGTTAAATGTTCTTCACTGGCCTTCCTAGCCACTGTGTGAATAGAATGTGAATAGAATAGAACTAATGTCCAATAGAACAACTTTGGGATACGGTAGAATGTGAGATTTGCAGCATGAATGTGCAGCTGACAAATCTGCAGAATTGCGTGATGCAATCATGTCAACATGGAACAGAATCTCAAAGGAATGTTTTCAACATCTTGTGGAATCCATGCCATAAAGTATTGAGGCTGTTTTGAGGCCCTACCCTAATAAAGTGCTCAGTGAGTGTATATTCACTATGGAGTTTGTTTCAAAACTTGTGTACTCTGTGGATTCTATTCAAGGTAATGGATATTTTAAGTGATTTGGCATATCTATGTGTACGTAGGTCAAGCGAAAATCCTATGTGGATTAGATAAAGAAATATCCCACTCTTTTAGGTGATTATTTTTCAACCGATCACATGCATAATCATGGTGAATTTTTTACCAAGAGAATGCAAGTAATTTTATGTTTAGAAGTACCATGTTCTGACATTAGAGACAATATAGTCTTTATGGTAGAAATAATTGGTTTTCAGTTTTCACAGAAAACCAATATGCCATGGGTATTCTTTTTGACCATTCCATTTTACAGCATTATTATATTTTCACAAATCAAAATAATTGAGAATTAAAATAAAATATAAAAAAAGCTTTAAATCTGGAAAGTGAATTACAGCTTCAGTCCTAGAGGACTGTGTGTGTGTGTGTGTGTGTGTGTGTGTGTGTGTGTGTGTGTGTGTGTGTGTGTGTGTGTGTGTGCGTGTACATGCGTGCATGTGTGTGTGCTCATGTGAACTTTCTTGTTTGGGCTATAGTTACTGTAATCAGTGTGCTGCACCACCTTACCTGGACAACAGTGGACTTTAAAACCCAAAAAGGCATCAGACATTTTGATCCATATTGAAGGCAAAAGGCACACTTGGGGCTGAATGATCAATAATCTGTAAACCGTTTCTACTGAACCTATTAAATATTCTCGATTTGAAATGTCTTTCCATTCATTTTCTTTTGTATTATTAAATCATCCGATCAGTGTCACTTTATTTTGTGTTGCACAAGGTAACAAGTTATTTTATATCCAATCAATGTAAGGAGCATTTCTAAGTTCAATATGACATTCTAATATATACTGTAGGGCTTTTCTGAAACTAGAACACATTTATTATATGAAACCACTGCAACGCGAACCCTCCAGCGCAACTGCTATTTTTTAGTTGTGGCAAGGAGTCCCTCTTGTGGACACAACGTGGAACTTTGTGGGATTATTCTCAAGAGGAAATGAAATAATTTCTCAAGTAAAATATGATAAAAACATGTCAGCAGCACATTTAGAGTGTTCTAAAAAATAATGTCCCATGTTCACATTGTGCTTGCTGTGCTATATTGGAAAACAGTTTTTAAAAGACTTAAATTAAATTAAAAGACTTGAGGTGAATCAATAGGCCCCCAATTATTCATAATTCATAACACACACACACACCTGCTATAAAGTTGTAACATTGTTACATTCCCGACGAGAACCTGTCCGCTCCCGCTTTCTCATCCCCTTTACCCTCTTTCGTGTGGGAACCTGCACAATTCCAAAACATTCTAAACATTCAAAATTTTCGGGAACGGGAGGGACAAAACAGATAAATCACTGCATCACAGTCTGTGGGTCACTTCCATAATCCATCAATATGCTCTGGATAGTCTGTACCATGGACTGTAGAAAAACAGGCTCTGAAGCAAAGATTTTACAAGATAGGAAGATGCTGTAGTTGTGCCTCTCAGTGGCCAGTAACGTCAGCGACAAGTAGTCATTAACTAGCTAACGAACGTTAAAGTAACATTACTCTATAACTATAACTTGTAGTTATCAAATTTACCGTTAGCGGTAACTATCTAGCTGGTTAACATAACTGGTTACCTGATTAATTAATTAGTTAAGACTGATTAATCTTAGCCGCTAACATTACTCCACATTATGCTGAGTGGCTCTGACCGACGCTAGTCTGCTCAAAAAAATATTTTGGTTGGATTATCAAAACAATTACGGTTGTGTTTAATTGTACTGGGTCCTGAAAACCTAAACATGCATCATTTGTGAGAAAGGGAGTCTGTATTTTATTTCGTCTTTCTAGAAATGACCTGTTTAGCGAATGGTTTTTGGTGAAACTCCATTGACCTCCATTCATTCTTTGAGCGACTGTTTGTTTGTCTCATAAAGTACCAGTGCGGACGTTTCAGGCCCGAAGTCCTCTTCAAGTGACTTCGTCTCTTTATCTCTGCCTGTAGCCTACCGGTCTGCACTCTCCAGTGTGCCCTGTCCAGTAGGATTTGTGGACATTCCACAGTACTGTCGGATTAATGTCGTATTACAGCAGCCTCGCGCCAAATTATAACAAAGTATTATACGACAGAAAAAGATACTAGAAAGCAATTCTAAGAACGGTATAGCCTAGTTCACTAGTCATATTACCAAACGTAAGCAGGAACGTGTCATATGTAGGCCAACTGCTGTAGTTTCTACATAAATATTATGTAAAGTATGGTTACAGAGGTAAGTGAAATATAAAAAAAACACATAACGGCGTTAAAATAATTATTTAAGTTTGTATACATTTCCAAAAACCTAACTTGAAAAATAACCGATCATGGAGATGCCGGGGATTGAACCCGGGGCCTCATACATGCAAAGCATGCGCTCTACCACTGAGCTACATCCCCTTGATAGTACGGAAGTACATAAAAAGTGTATTTGAACACACCTGACCTATCAGAAACACATCAGAAGCCCAAATGTTATGGATAAAAAGTCATTTCTATGGTGAAACCAAAATGTATAAAAATACTAGTTGTATTAATATTGCTAAAAAATTATAATGTATGCCATATTACATATTGCAGATTGTTTTTTTTTAGCAGAGCAGATGGAACTATGATGATCATACTCAAACAGCTCTTGCATCATAAAATATTTTATTCACTTAATGTCAGGTAATTCATGTAATATTCTCTAAACGTTAAGTAACATGTGAGTTCAGAACTACAGTGTATATTTTCACTGAAATCAAAAAGAAAGCTAAAATAACCACCTTCCTAAAATAATGAGAAAGTGATGATTACAAAAGAAATAAGAAATAATAATTAATATTGACAATTTGAGAATTTGAACACAAATATCCTATTCCCTTCCCAAATATTAATAACAAAAAAAAAAACAAAAAAAAACAATGCTCTTCCTGATCATTTATTTTACATTGTATCCTTTCAAACAGCACAACTAGGCAGGACGTTGTAGTGGGACAGTGTATTCTAGATATCATATAAAACAATAGACAAGGGAAGAGCTGCATTCATGTTCAGGCAAATTTTGTGGGCACAGATATTTTCTTCATCATCATCTTCCACAAAGATAGAAATGTAATAAGTCAAAGCCTCGGCGTCAAAGTCTTGAATGTCTCCATTTAGCACACGTATAAACTTAACATCTTTTCTGAAAATAAACCTCTTGCTGGCAGTCTGTGCACTTTCATTTGGGTTTTCAACTCGCAGGAAATCCTCTAGGACCTGCTTCTCATCAGAGAGAAAGGCACGGATGTTCCGTTTGCTGTAGTTGCACAACTGCCTTTTGCCACTTGTGTTTCCCATCCTCTTTATGTTGCTGGCATCAGAATACGACGTCATATGAAAAAATAAACATTTGATGATGTCAGTTAAAAGAACCATAGTGAAATGCATGATCAAACAATTCTACATTTTGAACACTAATCTATATGTTCTCTTTTCTTTTTCTTTTTATAACAAATGATAATATTAGAGTTTGTCAGATTATCAGCTTGTCTCAGATTGTTTCTTTAATGAGAACATTAATGATATGCATAATGCTGTGTAATAGGTACAAAATGTCTGGTTGAACAGTACACAATCCGCAAACACTCTTGCCATCTAATTGTAAGGCTTAACATTCCATAAGATATCAGAAAAACTTGCAGAATATAAGGGCAAAACACTTTAAAGTATTTAGCTAATAATTATCGTGGTACATATTCAGACAAATAGTATAAAAAATATGTGTGTATAGTTTTTAAATCTTTAAAGAAGAGAGGGGATTCTTCAATAGCATTGTGCCTACCTTTAGTTGAGGGCTGGAAATATGTGCATAAAGGACTATACTCATGTATTTTATCAGTATATATCCAAAGGGGCCATGCAAATGTGAACACGCCCTCTGGATGAATTCATGCACACACTAAAATAAAACACTAAAACAATTAATTGGATCATCTACTACCTGCCCTTTCCACATGACTGTAATTGTCTGACTTGTAGCAATTGTCTTACTGTGGGAGTCTTGTTAAACATAGTTTTTCTAATAACTGTGTGTATAATGACATTCTGTGTAGGTTTGTTGTTATTATTTATTTTTCAAACAAATGTCTGAGTTGTCTTGGGGAGTCATCATCATGCCTAAAATAACATTCAGTTCAGACATTTATTTGGAAATGAAATGTTAAGGTATTTCTGATCACATTATTTAACATACAGCTTAAGGATTAAAGTCCAAATATTGCACATGGCTTATACAACGTATTAAACAAGTCATTAAAGCCACTTACTGTAAGTGCTTTTTTCACAAAGTGAAAGCTGTGAACCTAAAGGGCCATTTACTAGGATGTAAATCTTGGTTTACACAGATAAGGTAGTACCTTTTACTTATTTGTGTGCGTGACCTCAGAGAATAGGTTCATATCATGACTTTTTGATCTCACAAAGAAAAATGTAAATTCTTTTGCCCTCAACCACATTGTTTAAAACATGTGTTCGGGAAAAATGCCCATTTTAACATTTCACAGGTGAGCATCGTCTGATGAACAGATCCCAGTAAAAACAACGATAGCTGTACTTGAGTTTAACGTTCGTATTTATTTGCAAAGAAATAACAGAAAGTGAGAAAGCTTACCAATTTGAATCAGACATAGTAAGACTTATATACAGTTTTCAGTACTTTCTCCCAGAAGGGGGGCTTTACCAAAACAAAAAGACATGAAGCTGGCCACTAACATTTATTAGTATTTTACCTTCTGATTACCCCTTGTTGACCTTGCTGTAAGACCGGAATGTGCTAGCTACCCCCTTCCAGGAGAAGCAGAGACATTAAGGTCAAAGGCATTCAGCCCGCTGGGAGAGAGACAGAGAAAGACTCCTAGTAAGCACTTAATTCAGAAAGTGGTCTAATAGTAATAGTAAATCAGTTATTTTTAATCATGTGATTGTCTTTATGTTAACACACATTGTCAATTAAGAATCAATTGAGAAAATTACCCTTACACATGCAATGCCAATTTGGCATTATTCTTTGTATTCTTCTGTCCCTCTGTTCAGGGCTTCACTTCACTGTCCATTTTATGACAGGAATGGAGAACCATATCTCAACTCCGTCTTAGCCCGTGAATAGACTCACGCAATGCCTCAGAGGCAATGTGCGTGTATTCAAATTTCAAGTGCTAACATTAAAAAAGATAAGGACTCAATGCAGTCTCTTTGTGCCTACAGCACAACTTAATCATTGGTCCACAGGTGTCATGAGACAGTGGATAATTCTCTCTCTGGTCACCTTCCCCCCCTTAGTGTTTAGTTGGGGGGTAGGGCAATGGCTGAGTGATTTCTCAGGCATAGATCCGTGCAGAAAGGTATTCTTCAAAAGAAAGGAACCATATGGTTTAGATCAAACAGAGATTCCTATGGATCATATCTGCCAGTGCTTTGAAAGTGCATGTTTTTATGTGTCCGTACTCAGTAAGAACAGAAAAATACCAATTTATTGGGCATACAGTATCCACATGGACTGGAGGACTAGTTATTCCAACAATAATTTTGCCAGCAGAATCAATGACTGGTACATTCGTCCAAGGGTAAGCTTGATTGTTTATATATATATTTTTTATTTTATTGTATATTAAAAATAATGAAGACACCTAACAACCCTCAGTTGTCATATTAGCAAAACGATTTTACAGTAAGTAAATTAATAGAGTGAATA
Source organism: Conger conger (assembly GCF_963514075.1). Taxonomy (NCBI): domain Eukaryota; kingdom Metazoa; phylum Chordata; class Actinopteri; order Anguilliformes; family Congridae; genus Conger; species Conger conger. The sequence continues at coordinate 39,491,064 of NC_083771.1, forward strand.
TTAATATAAATATTAGCTTTCTCCTCTGTTTACATAAGTTAGCCTTTAATAATACAGCACCATGGTGCTTGACATCGGAAAATAAGTGCATAAACATTTAAATGCAAAGAATGTAAGCTTTTGGAAAAAACATCACTATCAAGGTTGCATCATCTCCACTGAATATACCCATTAATTATGCATGTATATGTTCATACATGTATTGTTTATAAATAAAAAATAAAATACAAATTCACCGTTAAAACTAGCTGCATAAATACAAGATAGGTGGCCATAATATTTCCTGAACATGATACATCCCATTTCCATGCAATTGGCATACTGTTAAAACATTCTTAACATGGAATGCTTATATACACCTTTTTACCATAGACAGTACTGCTTATCCTTAGTTTGTTCAGTGGTCTAACTGCAGCGTTTTATTCACATGTAGCTTTCATTCATTCCCATTCCATGTCTTGTTTTTGCTTAGGAAATAATTGCCATCATAAGAAAGGAAAAAAGCTTAATAAGACAAAGGACAAGCCAAGTGGGCAGTGCAGTAAGCTACATAATTAGTGGAGTAGCTCCTTCAGATGGGACTCACTGGGACATAGAAGACCTGGCAAAGCAGCCTGATATCCCCATGGTCTCCTGGACTGTCTACTATTATACTTGTGGTAGTAAAACATTTGAGGGTGCCCTCTTACAAAAATACCAGAAAGGAAACAAGTGGGGACAAATAAACATTGAGCAACTTGCAGAGATTCTCACTGAGAAATATGTAACTGCCAGGCCGGTGAAATTTGTTTCCAGTTTTCTAGAAACAAACACAAAACCTTCTATCCAGGAAAACCAGGGTGAGACTGACAAAGAATCAAATCACCCCCAAAAAAGATATAACAAACCCAAAATAATGATCACCAAAGAAAGCCCAAAACCAGTGAATTATGAGGAGACACAAAGACATTCACATGGCACAAAGGACAAGATAGATAAAAATGGATATAAAGGAGAATATCTACAAACACATAAGACACATCATAGGGAAACATTATCCCCTGAGAATGACAAAGAAGCAGACTTTGAAACTCTCAAAAAGGAAGAGGTTGAAGAAAATCTAGCAATGATCATGTTTCTCCCTGAAAAGACTAAAACTCTTCAAAACAAGGAATCAATAATCAAGGAAAATCAACAACGAATAAAAGAGGAAAACAGCATAATGCAAGCAGAAGATAAACACAGTAACTCAACTGCTTTAGAAGACAACATTAAAAATAAAAATGACAATAACCACAATGAAGAAGTAGATACACATCACGATGAAGACAAGGTGGATGAACCCTCATTTGAAAAGGTAGATAGAATGACTAAAATTCAAGTAATACATTATAACCCTACATACAAGGTAGATGAAACCTCAATTGAAAATCCCCCAGGAGAAGACATTGAGAAAATGTACAAAGGGAAACCATTGATAAAAGTACAGCAGGGAATGAAAGGGAAAGAAACAATACAAACTATGCTAACAAGCCACATTGAAGGCAAAGGTGAAGCAAGAGGAGATGCTTATTCCCTGCCACTTAAAGAAATACAAAAACCTGAGAATGGGGATAACAAAGAAACAAATATCCATATAAAACACTTATACAAACATGGTGAGTCAGATAAACAACCGGAGCCTGGCACTATTCAAACAGATCAGCTAAAACTTCATAATGGAAATGAATCAGTAGATACTCCATTGAGTAAAGAGATTTATGAAAAGGATGAAATAACAGAAGACAAGCAAATACATGCAATTACATCTTTTCAAGAAATATCAGAACCTGAAAATGGTGAATACGTAACAAAAGAAAATACACCAATGCAGGAGGTGGATCAAATGTACTTCATGAACACAGAATATCATGAACTCAATCCCACAACTCCAGAATTAGGCATGATTCCTGATGTTGTGGAGAAAGCAACACTATTGGAAGATAAGAGTAGACCCATGAAGGAACTAAATCAAGAGTTGGCTATCATACCACTTGAAGACATCACAAAGTCTCTAAAAACAGAAGAATCAACATTAGGAACTTCAACAAAAAAAGAGGCAGCAGGAACTACAAAAATGCAAATAATTGAATATAACCCTACATCCCATATGTATACTACATCCCACAGCGAGCTCCCTACACTTGGCAGTGGGAATCTACCAATGGCAAAGATTTACAAAAATGATTTGGCAAACAGTGGAGAAAATATTGCACCTGATAACAACCAAAAACAAGGTTCAGATGTGGTCCTGGATGACGATTTGATATCAAATAAAACCAATTCAATCTCAGAAGTACATCACAGTGTGGGTTTAATTCACCGCACGGCAGCAGGCTCACGACAATGTTTAGAAAGGATTTTTGGAATGCAATCGCATAATAACAACAATGGAAAGGCAACTTTGACAGAAAATCAGTACACTGGTAATGATTTGGAAAGCAAACCATGGACAGAACCTTTGTATCAAGATAAAGAAGATAAACATAGATATATTACCATGGATGGAAAGGGTAACAAACCTGAAAAAGATGAATCAGAGAAAACAACTGGGAAGGAGGAAACACACAATGAAAATATTGTTGATAACTCAGGAAGGAAAGAGTTATTGGAAACAGAGACTAGAAGACTACGGTTAGATTCTTTTTGGCCACAAGGGGGAACTGCAGCATGGCGTATGCAACGTGAAAACAAAGATCTAAGAAGAGAAGAGTTCAATGAGAAACAACACACACCACTTGATAAAGTTTCCTACAATTCTGTAGAGGAGGAGAAGAATAGCCATTATTATTATATTGATGGGAAAATAAAGGGAACGAGTGATAGTTTGGACACGGAAGTGAAAAAAACAGGTCATCCTTGTGTGGGACTGATGCATTACTGGGGAGACTGCAAGTCAACTGTGTAGTAAATGGCTAGTTCTGTGGAAATTAAAAAATAAACAAATACAGTAAGCATGAAGAATTAGAAATTGATACATAAGTCTATGGAGTGAAACCACTGTCTATAGTGCGAAAACAAGGAAAAAGCACAGAATCAAGAACTGTACTCTCACTTCTCAGTTTCTCAGTCCTGAGCGATTTCGGTTTCATTTACTTCTCAGTTCTCTGCACTCTCACTTCTCAGTTCTGTGCTCTCTCACTTCTCAGTTCTGTGCTCTCTCACTTCTCAGTTCTGTGCTCTCTCACTTCTCAGTTCTGTGCTCTCAATCTCAGTTCTCTGCTCTCTCACTTCTCAGTTCTGTGCTCTCAATCTCAGTTCTCTGCTCTCTCACTTCTCAGTTCTGTGCTCTCTCACTTCTCAGTTCTGTGCTCTCAATCTCAGTTCTGTGCTCTCAATCTCAGTTCTCTGCTCTCTCACTTCTCAGTTCTGTGCTCTCTCACTTCTCAGTTCTGTGCTCTCAATCTCAGTTCTGTGCTCTCAATCTCAGTTCTCTGCTCTCTCACTTCTCAGTTCTGTGCTCTCTCACTTCTCAGTTCTGTGCTCTCAATCTCAGTTCTGTGCTCTCAATCTCAGTTCTGTGCTCTCAATCTCAGTTCTCTGCTCTCTCACTCCTCAGTTCTTTTTGAAGTCATTTCCCAATCTGAAAGGGGAGAAGAATTTAAATTCAATAAAGAAAGTCTTACATGAGGAACAGAGTTTTGGGTCAATCCCGGTGTAGCCACAATAAGATCCGCACAGCCGTTGGGCCCTTGAGCAAGGCCCTTAACCCTGCATTGCTCCCAGGGGAAGATTGTCTTCTGCTTCGTCTCAATCAACTGTACGTCACTCTGGATAAGAGCATCTGCCAAATGCCAATAATGTAATGTAGGTATTTATTGAAATCTTTGCACTTTGACAATACCACATGCAGGGTGGAAAGTACTAGAGTGAAAATGATATAAACAGCGTCAGACTTGCTCGAGTTTTGCCTGGTCTAAACCTGTTTAGTGCAACTACGTCACTCATGAAATACAATTCAAAGGTCAATGTTTCTATAGATGAAGGGATCATGGGAGTAGAGCCAGAACCTTTCCACCAGATAAATACCAGGAGAGCAGGTAATTCATTGACTGGCTTCCAAGATTATGACTAGTTAACTGCAGGAGCTTTCAAAACAGTTTACCATTGTCTGGTATAAGACACTAAAAAAGACGGGACATGTCCCAACATGTTTATTTAAAATCACTCAATACAAACACTTAATCCAAAAAAGTTGTGTTAGGACAGCTCATGTGATTTGCTAAAACCCACAGGTATTAATTTGGTGAGCTTGTGAAATAGTTCAGGTATGATAAAGGGAGACTGTGTACGGATGTTTATGTTTTTTCCCCATAGCAACAAGAAGCCCACAAATAATGATGGTTACTGTGGTGCTCCTGTTTGGTGTTGGGGTTCTCTTATTTGGTATCTCTACACACAGACAAAATAAAAAATAAAGAAATAAGAACACAATTATGTACATATTTATCTTTCATGGGTATTGTAAGGATGTGTTCACATATGCAGCTATGATGCTATGCCTTTAAGGAAATGGTGATTACTCTCATGCTTTCAAATTCAGTGGCCGAAAGTCCATAGAATCCAATTACATTTTGAAAGTACTTCCTGTTTACATTGATTTATCACAGTCGGGGCAGTTTGGTGGAATTATAGAAGACTACGGTTAACAGAAAATGAGTGAGCCCCTGGTCACGTGTCACAGGAGGTGGAGCTGAACCAGGGGAATGGGGTTGCTACAGGCCAGTCCGACTGCCTTAATCCCAATGCACCTGTTCATGGCATACTCTAAAGAGTACGCATGTTACTGACCCTCCCCCACTCCTTTATATCAGACACCTAAAACCCAGCGGCCTCTGCACTGTTAGCACGGACACAGAAGGCCAGTGCTTCTATCCAAAAGAGGAACTGCGATTCAGACTTCAGGAATAGGATTTGAGGAGATATACAGATTGATGCATCGTTTCACATCAGGCTTATACATTTATAGCTGTGTGTCACGCATCATGTGTTTCTGCACAAGGAATCTAACAAAAGGTCTAGAGTTGACTATCCGCATGGCTATGGGGTCTATAGCTGTTCTCTCCACATGAGGACCAAAGTTGCATATCAAATTTAATCTTAAAGATCAACAGACACTTCCTGAATCTTGTTTTCCAGACTTGAGCTAGTTTAATAGGCATTTCCACTTAACAAATCTCACTTCCTGCATGTAGTCCTCATTTTCTGGCTCTGCCTTTTCTCCAGGGAGCTGAGAGATGATGGGTTTACAAGGAGGCTGCTCTGGTACAGAAAACCCCATAGTTCCTTTCCCCTAACCCTTTAAACAGCTCCTCCTATCTGACAACATGACATTTTGGATTTCCCCAGACAAATCTACTTATTTTTGTATAGAAATTATTTTTGTGACTAAATGTTTAGTCACATCAACACAAAATAATAATGCAAAAACGAATGGAATAATGGAGGTCTGATTCCCTTAACTCCACCTGTTCCATCAGCATTGAAAAAAATCAAATAATATGGCAATGAGGAATGGACGTAAAAATGTGTAGTGTCTTTTATAGCAATGGTAGATGCATTTCTGTGGCTCTAATAACCAGTCAGACTGTTTGCTAATAACACACACACTGAAATTGCAAATTAAAATAGACAGTACAAAAGTACATTTATATACACTTTTTTATTTCAAATAGGCAGTACCAACTCTGTCTTGAAAAATACAGGTTTGTGTACACAATGGTAAACAACCGTCAAAGGGTTAGAATACTAACAGATGCATTAAGATTTTATTAAAAAACAATTGAAATTGGTTAGAAAAATCTAAGCATTTTCTTTCAAAACCTGTAAGACTGACTGTTAGCTGGCTATATGTGATCTCTATTTGAATTTGACAATAATAATAAGCTATTACACGTAAAACCAGAACAATGCAAGAAAAACTAAGTATTTAAACATGTAAACTAAAAGGTATCCTTAACAATAAATAGAATTTTCTGAACAAATAATTTGTCACAATAATAATAATAAAAAAGAACCGCTGACAAAACCTATAGAACATGGAACCTTCAAAGCCCTATGGCAGGGATCAGACTCTGCCCCTTGAATCCAAATCCAGTCCTGGTTTTCTTTTCTCCCAGGTAATTAGTGCTACTGATGGCCAGACTCCCAGGAAATGGGAAGGTGCATATCCAACAGTACTCGCTCCGGGTGGATCGTGAGTTGCTGGTCCCTGCCTTAGGGGCCGTGTTTTTGTTAAGATATAAAATTCTGTACAATAGGTGGCAGTACCTGCATGTTCCAGACAGCCTCTATACTGCTTCAACATTTCCCTGCACTGCGCTACTCTATGTGATCCAGTTGAACAAACTGTTATTCTGGAAAAATCTGAATTCACCAACTGAATGCCTTGTGTCATATATTCACTTGTGAAGCAGGATATGGAAATAAAATTCCACTGCAGTGAACATAATTAAAATAGAACACTGCGACAGGTCAGATTTGTGTCTCCAGTCCTACTCCATGTTAAGAGTGAACTCTAAAAAAAAGCAAAGAATATATTATATATAAAATATATTTGTCTCTTTCCTTTGTGGCGGGATAAATCCAGTCTTCCTCAAATAAGGAAATATGGAGAGATCCATACGTACTTCTTTGATTGTCATTAGCATGTCAATCTGCAAAGGGTGTGAATTCAGTCAAATCAACTGCGTTATTCACATGTCAACCACAGACAATATCTAACAGTTGGCTAGTCTGTAGAACTTGACAGAGTCCTGACAATTCATGCAACTGCTAAGCGATCTGTATATCCAACAGAGTATGCCCAATGTACTTTTTTTGATAAAAAGTACACATAACGGACAGAAGGAATCTGTACACTAATACTTCAACACTTTCAGTATGGTGCTAACAATGGATTTAACCTTCATTGAAAGTCATTTATTACAAATAAATATTTCATAATAAATAACAAAAATTGCAAGTTTGTATATTGTATATTGTAACTTGTATATTGAAAGTTAAGAGGGATTGAATAAACAGATCGTTATGACAGATAAATACATTACGTGCATGACTGAAAGCCTACAATCTCATAGAATCATGGCCATTGCACCAAAGAATGTATTCCTGTCTGAAAACTCACGTTATTTCCAATTTCCCACAAGTGCATTGTGACACGGGACATTAGGAATACAGTGCACACACTGCTGAAGAAACTACTGAAGTAACTACAGCTAGAGTATGCACAAAACATCCACAGTTTCTGCCATTTCATAATGGCACATGGGTTTAAAATCCCAATGTGTCAAGTATATCCAGGGCAACAGCAGTGCTGTGAGCCAGTGTATACCCATGCCTTGTGCACTGGCACCGTGCAGTGCAGTACACAGGCTAGAAAGAGTAGGAGAAATATTTCCTCTACCTGAGGTAGTTTCCCCATAAATCTTCATGTCACTGAAGCCTGCACAATATACAATTGTGTAGCTTCAGGATCCATGAGTTATAGGAGAGACACAGAAGTGTGCTCTCCTCTACCAAAGGTCATTCACCGATCGGGGGATTTTGACCTAAGGGTTGTTTTCCATGTCACAGGACGTCAGTTCCTGCACACAAATTTTCATCTACACCTCCCTTTCCACCGTTTACTTCTTTCTGCTTATTCTCTTTATGGACAATTAATTGCTCCCGTCGTCATATCTGTAATACCCCTTCTTAACTACGCGGGAACGTATACGTTCAGCCGAAAGCTTCTGATCCAAAGCACACAGTTTGTCGAGGAGGTCGTTGATATTGGCTTCGGAGCCCAGTCTCTGCATCCAGACCTTGAGCAACTCATATACTTTATCTTCAGCTTGAGCGCTCTCAATCGCGTTATCACTCAAATCAATCGCCCGGAAGAACCTTTTGTGAATTTTTACATCCAGGCAATCTTCAAAAATGTAAAAACTCTTCTTTAGTGATTCGTCACCTGAAAGGGAAAAAAGGGGCACAACTTAACACAAGAGGCTACTATGCGGTAGATTTCATTCATAGGATATTAATTCAATATAATAAAAAAATCAGGAGCATTAATCACACTGTGCAATTGAATTCCATGCAAATAATGAGAAACCAAATGAGAAACCATTTTTTTATAAAATCAAAAGGTGAAATCAAAATGGAGAAGACAGAGAAGGTGCACAGGGGCTAATTATTTAGCCATTATTACTATATTCCTTTCCGGAAATTCATATTAAAATCAATTATAAAAAGGCTGTCTCAAGGCATTCTCTAACCCACTGTGTATTTCATGGAGGGACAGCTTTTAATGTAAGTCAGCAAGAGCCACTCTAAAATCCTTCAAAGATGGAGACAAAAGCCACCCTGAAAGCATTGCTTTACATGTTCCAGAAATATGTACCAATAAAGGACATTGCTGCCTTACCATTCAAAGGGATGAGTCTCTCCCCCTGCAAAAACAAGCAAAATGTCAACATTTTGTTTTTTTATGTTGCTCACCCAATCCTAGAGCATAACGGTTTCCAAAATACAATTTCATATTAAAAAATAAGAAAAGTAATTTATTTTGGACAAGCAAACACCCTTCCAAGAGAACAATATGATAGCAAGTCATTGTAATATTCATCCAGTTAGGTCCCAAAAACAATGTTCTTGCAGTCCAGAACATCTTATTCTCCCATACAGATATCATGCTATTAGCTATGCCATCCCCCACACAGGAACTCAGTAGAGAAAGCAGTGGCTGCTGTAGTCCTCATCTGTTCATGGGTTTACTCAGTCATGAAGAAGAAAGGCTTAAGGACTGTGCACAATGGAGCTCTTCTACACCTATTTATGTCACCAAATTCAAGGCCTTTTCAAGTCATTTCAAGGTCCTCCTTCATCAAATACAAGGACCCACAAAACGGTTCAGCAGGCTATTCCATTACTGCAGCAGACAATCAATAAAGCAATGCAAGCACTGCCTCAATAGCACCAAATTTACACTTTCACTTCAATAAAATGTGCCACGTTCAGCACTTAGCTCCCGGATCAAAACCACAACAATTTACCGTCCTTTTAAAATGACAAAATGGCGGGCTGGGCCTGTAAAGGATATTAACGGGCGAGTATGGGGACGGGAGACCCACCCTGCTGGCCGGCTGTCTGTGCGGGGCGGGACTGTGGCGAGGCGTGCTGCCGCAGGAGGGCATGGTGGCCGGGGCAGACAGGCTGGTCTGGGAGGAGTTGGTGGTGTTGGGCAGGCTGTCGCCCAGCCCGCGGTCCTCGTCCTCCACTGGCACGGACTTCACGCGCGCCGCTTGCGTCTCCTGCAGGAGGGGCTGCGACTCCTGCCGGGGCTCCTCCGTCCCCGCGCTGGGGCGGCCCTGACCCTCCTCGGGCGTGCCCACGCCCCCGCGGACCTGGAGAGCCGAGGAGAACACTGCGTCAGACCCCGATACACCCCTGGTGTAAGCAGATTTTATTTTGTGTTAATTATTTGCCATAGTGGCTTAAATACAAGTTCTGGGCTGCCTAACTGTATTCCTGGAAATGTGTGGTTTCTATTTCCAGCATAATTTGACACACCTGTTTCCACACCTGTTTTTGAATCAGGTATGCTTTGTTAGGGTTAGAGAGAAAACCTACAGCGCTACTCAACACCGCGGGCCGCAGGCGTTTGCTTCAACCATGCTATACACCACCGGATTTCACAAATTTGTGAATTATCTGACGCAAGCAGGTTAAATAAACAGTGTAATCAGGTGGTATAGTGCAAGGCCGGAGCAAACACCTGCAGAGACTGTGGCCCACAGGACATGGAGTAGCGCTGACCTACAGGATGGTAGACTTCCAGGAACATGTTGGGCACCCCTGTGCTAACAGCTTAGGGTGCCCCAAATAACATTCCACATTCCCACTCCTAACCACTGGCTATGCCCTACTGCAGTGTTCTCGAACTCCATCCTAAGAGCCCACTAACCATTTGGCAGGCAATGAAAAATTCAAACACAAATAGTGAAAACCTGCATGAATGTTAAATTTAAGGTAATTTTTAGGTTATTCAACAGATGTGTTTTAAGTAAGAGATGAGGCAGTAGCAAAAACAAGCATACACAAGGGGCCAGATTGAGAACCACAGCCCAACTAACACAATAGCTCTAAATGAGCTTGTGTAGGGAAAGGGGAAATCTAAAGTAAGATATACTGTAATGTGAGGGGAACAGTGATATAAATTTGATTATAAACCCGCAATAGCCAATGGAAGCAGAGATGACGAAAGCCGAATGTTTATTTCGCTCGAAAGTCATGAGTTTCTGTGAGATTCCAGTTTGTGAGCGATGGTACTCTGGTCGTAAGGGTATATGTTACGTGTGATGCTCAGTCTCGGCATATGTGAATCTGTTGTTAAATGTGGGTTCTCCCATGTTTTTAATATCGGTTAGGATTTGTCCTGTTGTGTGCACCAGGCTCAAATGGAGGCGAGGCAGGACTTTGCCTAAACTAAAACTAGATAAGATAAGACCTTAACTGTACATTTCTCTTTTCAAATTAGTTTATCATTAAACTCAGAATCTTGTTTGTAACTTAAACCTGTGACTTTGGTCTGTCAATTCACACACATAACTTCACTGTGTTTCTACTCATCTTTTCTGAGAACATACATGTAAGGTCTTTTAGCTAAAATCTCTCGAACAAATAACTTGCAGTTCTTTTCACAAACACTTTCGTTCCTCCAATCTCTGCTCAGACACTACCAGCAGCCTAAGCCCCTCCCCTCACCCCATTCTCAGCGCTCTCAGAACAGAAAGCAAGCTTATATAGCCTGTGGCTGATTAGCAACAGGTGGCCCAAATCAAACCAGCTCCGCCAGATGATGCCATCTAATGAGGAGCTGGCTCCTCCCACCAGCCTGAGCTCAGAACACGATAAACCAGTCACCAGCTCCCGCCGCTCTCCAAAAACAACACCACAAATGCTTCCAATTCCTTTAAACCTGTGTGGCACCTGTTAGTCATTGGTCTGCCCGCCTTTAATCCAAATATTTCCTGTGTTATGTCAAGCCAGCCCTCAAATCATGCTAGATAATGGCAATGAAGACCCAAATGAAATGAACTTGTGGGTAAAACACAACCTAAACAGTTTTGTGTTACCCATTCTGGTCTTAAAAAAAGATTTAGGCTTAGATTGTAAGCAGACACCTTGCTACATTTCCAGTTATTCACACTGCTGTTTCAAATAAAAGACGATCAGTCTCACTCTAAATACATGAATCGGGTGTGTCTCTCTCAGTACAAAGCCACGCATATTTGAAAGATGAGAAGCCCTGCTATCAAATTACAAGCACAAAGAACGACTGAGCTGAAGTAGCAAATCTTTGTCAGTAATGGTGTCACCATTCTCAGGTTTAAATGTTTACAAGAAACAGAAAGGATGTTATCAGGAGTTTTAGATGGCCATAAGTATTTTGTGATCTGCTACACCCAACCCTGGTACAGACGGGTGGGTTGAACCTTTGATCCGGGTATAAGAAAAATAATAAACAAAGATAAAAAATACTCCAGACTGCTTACCATATCATTCTTCACGTCTCCATTAGAACCACTTGAGGTTTCTATAACACATGAAAATTGATTTAAACAGATCAGAAAAAGATGATAAAATCCCAATGACCTGAAATTTCTAAGATGCGCCACCATGTATTAAAAACTTGTTTCACAATTTTAACCATCTGTATTTGCAAGTAAGATTCATAACACTGAAATGGTTTTGAGGGCTTAATAATATTATCACCTGAAAATAATAAAATATTTAAATGGACGAGCTATAATAACCTGCCGCGTATTGAAAATAAATGCGCTAAGGGCAGTCATTCTCTTACACTAGACAGTGGTCGAGAAAATCGTTACACAGTGACATGTGAGGGAATAGAGTGACGCACCCGCAACCCTGAATCATACTTTGCAAGTGTGTGCGCGTGCGTGTGTGTGTGTGTATGTCAGGTGGGTGTTTATATTTTGATCTTCCAGATATTATGTTGTGGGAGTTACATTACACTTTGCCTAAAAACTATCCATATAAACTATGGATGGATGAGAACTACTTCCGTCAAATTCAATGCAATATGGCTTTGAAGTGTTCTCCATTTTTAACTAATTCATGGATTAGTTAGGAATACAAATTTAGCTCAAATTTTCTTTTGTTTTTGTCATGGGGGAATATATTTCGCATCTTCAACAAATATGTAGACACCGCTATACATCAATTATTAATTTGCTTAGGCCTAATGATTCATTCTTAGGAACTTGGGCAAAAGGTGAGTGGACTGTTTTGCCAATCACTGACTTTAATTAAGCACTTGATCACTTCAGCAGACACTACAGGCCGCCATGGTCTGAGCTGAGTATGGGCATGAGTAATCCTTGCTATAACCGTCTGAAAAAGGTGCATGCAGAACAGGGATGCTTAACTGTTTATACAGTTACACCTCCCATGGGTGATTCTGAGCTTCTCAAATCACCCTTATATCAAGAGCGGTTAACCATGAAAAACTACATCACTGTACTTCAAGCCCCAGTCACTGCAACATGCTTCAAATATACTTTAAGGCCAGGAATAGTACCAAGAATATAAAACAGCAGGATTACAATACATGTTTCAAAGCATGAAGGCTATTCTCACCTGTGCTTTCACCAGACTGCCGTTTCTTCCAAAAGCAATAGCATCCGACAGCTCCGATACCCAGTATAATAGCCAGTATAGGTACGATGTATGCTGAATAAAATGAATAAAAGAGTTATCCGTTATTAAATATGATCTGTAACAGTGCAGATACTAGACTATATTCACAACATGAGATAGTAATGCTGAGGACCATGCAGCACCGCAATACTGTAAAACTGAACTGTCTAGGGAATGATGGACGCAGTAAGACCCCTGACCTGCTGGATGTGGAGCAGTGGCCTCAGCAGGGGGGCTTGCAGTGGGGGTGGAGGGAGTGGGGCTTGGGGGGGCTGAAGGCCTACACTGGGTGTTGGAGGTGGGGGTGCAGTTCCGAACCTTCTCCTGACCCACTTTACATCTGTAAAACAGGACATGAGCAGACAAATAAATCCAGGTCTCAATAGCTGTGCAGAAACATGAGTTTGTGACAAGACATGAGCATGGAAAGGAAATTTACCTGGCACACTTTTTGCACACCTCACATGGTCCGTCCGTTTCACAGAAGGAGCCCGGTTTACACTGACACTGCCTGTTCTGAGTCTTGGTGCAGGGCACTGTCTCCACTTGATCTGTAGAGAGACAGTCACTTAGCTCAAGAGCATTTCTCTAAAGTCTGTCATCTGGGTATAACTCTGGCTGAAGTTACAGATGCCACTGTATTTGGTATGCCCATATACAGAAAGCTACACTTGTTTTGTTTGGTATTTATTATTTAACACAGCTGTAAGAAGGCGTGCTGGTAAATAGTTGCTCAACACATTTGTGCGTCACCATGGTTATCTTGCTTGAGAAATATTTGGACTCATTTGGCCCCAGGCTTAGAACTTTACAACCTTTCACCGTTTACTGTGCAGTATTTATGGCAATAACTCTTTTAAGGGGAATTCCAACATATAATACATAGTATTTCCTTCAACACACCCAGCACACAATTGGCATTTCTGGATTTAAATTAAATTAAATTTCCAGCCCATGTAATCACGATTGGTGTTTAGTCCTTTTCCACTACTCTGCATGTTTAGAAGCATAATAAAACGTGCTTACATTTATTATTTAGTTTCACTCCTATATTTTCTGTTGTTATAGTGCTCTGTTTTTGGGTAGAATGTGTTCATATTGAGCTTTCTGAAAGCCAATCATTTTAAAGCTGGTCATTGTGAGGGCCCTTGTTATTTTTGTCAAAGTGGCAACATTGGTGAAAAACCATCGAACAGTAGACCACACCAGATAATACTTTAAATATACACTGGAAATGATCATTTTAATATAAATATAAAGCCTGTGACAGTGTGTCTGCAGTTACCCAGGTGGCAGGGGGTGCAGGTCAGGCAGCGGTCCATCCCTGTGGCATGTTCTGTGTATGTTCCAGGGCCACAGGGCGCACAGATTCCTACTTCAAAGTTCTGAACACAAGGCCTTTTCACATAGGTACCTGTCACAAGACATCAATCACAGGTTATAGCTTTAATAACTGCTTTCAATTAAAATGAAGACATCATATCTCATAATATCCATGGCACAGCGAAATTCCGATTATTAAATTAACTCCAGTAGAGGTTAAAAAAAAAAAAGTTTGATTGTCAATTTTGATTTTTCCCTACTAATGTTGCTACGGGCCAAAGAAGAAGAAAAAAAAAAACAGAAAATAGAATTATAATAAAGCAATTTGTTAATTGAAGAAAAAAAAGGGAAGAACAATTTATTTATTTGGACTAAACAAATCCAGCCAGATTTTGCAGCGGCCTTGATGTTGCACCTGGGACATATTGCATCACGCTTGCATAAGACAGGGTCATGTGCCTCGACATCACACAGGATGCATTGCAGTTTCTCACCAGCTGGGCAGTTCCTGCAGCAGTGGCCGTCGTGAGCATACTGCTGGTTTTCCACACACTGAATCTGCGGGGCGGTCTTGTTCCATTCTCCGTTCCATGGCCGATTCAAATCCTGGTCCACCGGCTTCGCCGTCACGGAGAGGGTCAGGCACACAACGATAACCTGGGACAGAGAATATTCAGTCTCCTTTACCAGCCAATAGGAACTCAGGAGTCTTATAACAAACTGTGAGGGAGCAATCACCCCCTTAATGTGAAGCATCTGACCTGAGCGTCTGTAGGAAAGCAAATCAAGAAAATAGAGATAAACTAAATAAGAAGAGCACCGTTTAGGGCTTGGCTAAATGCACATTTCATCTGGCACACCACAGTGATAAAGCTTTAGTGAAATCCAGGACAACCCATATATCCTGATCGCTAGTAGTAACACACACTGCCATGGCCCTCTGTGGGCCACTGAGCTAACATAAAAGACCCTAATGAGGGCAGATACCCACTCCAGTACAAAAGTAAAGGGTTGTTTACCGTTTCGGGAGAAAAATGACGAGTAACTGCATTTTTAGGACAATAGCAACCCATATAAAATATGCAGTAATTTAGGCCAATTCCATCATCCCCCAAATACATACTGACATCAGGCATCAGCAGCTGGGATGGGAAGACCTGAAAAAACAGGTATCATTTTCTCCTGCCATATAGCCAGTTACTATGCTGACTGCATTCTCACTGGGCTCAATGCTGATTATAAAACATTCCAATTAATTAAGAATTGTTATGGGGGATCATGGAACTGCAATACGAACCACATACTGGTTCTAAAATTATGCCTTGAGGTGCATGCAAAACAAGGTTTTTCACTTTTCTGATGTTTGCATGAAATCACCATAAACGATCTGATACATAAAGTGCACACAATTATTTCACGTTCGAGTTGAAGAGGCAAATGTTGACATTTTAACAGCTTTCAAACTAAAAACCATGTGTGTTTTGTGTGTGGTTTATGTCCTATGTCACTCTGGATTAGAGCATCTGTTGAATGTGATCTTTGCCTGCATTCTCTCTTCAGGTCAGGGCATTACAGCTGCAGTAAGTCAGTCACCAGTGCACCTACAGCCTCAAGTGCTCATCACATTAATGTGTACACAATCTGAGCTCTTTGTGTGCTTCTATTCATGTACTTATGCTACAATGTGGAAGATATGTGGCAGGGAGTCCATAAGCACACAGGCAGTCCTTTTGTGCAGAAAGTGCATAATTCACAGCTATCTTTATGGCCACACAAACAAACTGAGGTAGGGAACGCTGACTGGCATTACTGAAAGGGTCAAACTGTGTTTAACATCTCTGGCAGTGTGAACAAGGAGGTGTTGCCCTGTCCTGAACTAATAATAGTAATAACTCTATTCAAAAGACAAGATTAGACAGACATAAATAATCAAGTCTATTGGACAACATATATGTTGTGAGTCCATTTCTAATTTACTGACAATTCAAAGGTTTTGAAAAAGAAGAGCTTAATCTTTTGAGTCACTTTTTTTTTATTTTTATTTTTTATTTTTATTTTTTTACAAACCAACCTTCACTTCTTTGTCACTGGAAAATAGGCAGCTGACTTTTCTGACCTAGACTTTGCGTTAATTTCTTGGATGAGTGATAGTGTGTGTGTTGGGCTACTCATATTCAACTGCGAGACCTCCTGACAGACTTGGGATACACTACATTAGCATGGCATATTGCAGCTTGACAACTTGAAATTCCAGCCAAATGAGTTTGTGACCCATTCTGCATGCAGGCTAAACACAGACTTTAGGTTAGACAGCTAGACAGGGTATTAATGAGGTACGAGAGGCTATGTTCTCTCATTAGGCTTGGCACAAGTAATCTAGCCAACATTCTACACTGAAAATGCTAGTGCAGGCCATTGGTGTATAGGCCTGAGCTGTACGGTTACCATTTCGTGTTCATTTAGCATTTTTTCCCGTACTGCTCGCTCCTGGGCGACACGTTGCAGTGACACACGACACACTTGAGAAGATCAATCGTTAGCTCTGTTAGCGGTGCCGTTGTGAGCGTAAAAGGCTTGACGCAGAAGCGGGACTGCATTGCGGCCTTATTAGCTCCATGGCTCCAGCGGCATGCTCTGGAATGCAGCCATGCCTTGTTATTGTAAGGGAGTTTCCTAGACAGTAACGCCATGCTTGCCTCTCGGCGGACGTCAGAATTTCCACAGACTGGTTGCAGTTGAGGGACCAATCAGGCTGCGTTTACAATCGCACCATTCTGATTTATCCAAATAATCTGCGAGTGCTCACAACTCAGGAGGGGAAGGGAGAGGGGAAAAAAAGCTCATTTCCTTTCTTGGGACATTGGAAGCAACTGAAAACATAGCTACAGACTCATGGATATGTTTTAGCCCAGAGACCAAGAGCCAATGAGGGTGCTTGCGTGGGCTGCTAGAGGGACCAAGCAGAGCTTTTTCCTCCTGTAGCTAATAAGAAGTGTCTGTGTTGTCCAGACATAGAACAACATCAAATGAAAAAGAAAAGGCTTTTGTAAGTAAAAAAATAAACTTTCCCTTTTTTATATATGACAGCTGAATAAGCTTATTATTCCTTTTTTTTTTTCTACCACAAGGCACCAAAGCCCTTTCTCAGAAGCAATATCAGTGTTTTCCTCCACAATAGCCATTATTATTTTAGGCCATGTTCACATAATCCATTGTGCTCTTCTGTTTCTTAAGTTAAATGCGAGGTGTGAAAGATTATACCTTACACTGTATCAAATCACCCTGACCTGAATGTGCTCCATGTGACATGGTATCTTCTTGCAGAAGTAAAAGCACTGGACCACTGTTCCCTATTCCTTTTATATCAGAGGTGTCCAATCTCATCCTAAAAGGGCCGGCGTGGGTGCAGGTTTTTGTTTTAACCCAGCAGTAACACACCAGATTATACTAATAAACTAATCGTGGTTTTTAATCATGACCTTGATCAGTAGAATCAGCTGTTTTAGTCCTGTGCTAAAACAACACCGGCCCTTTCTGGATAAGATTGGACACCCCTGTTTTATATGAATCTACCTACATTTTCTCCTTTTTGAGTTACAATGTCAGATTATTAAATTCATACATGAACATATTGTGACTTGTTTTTTTGGCTCACACTGAGAGGAATACCACCTTTTGTGTTCTGTTCAGATCAACCAATGGACACAGTCCTGATAAGTAATGGTTATGCTGCACTAAATATGTAGCCTACTTTCTAGCAGCAATTATCAATCAATCATACATTAGGATTAAACCCTAAACTAATCACATCAAAGCATTACTGAAACACCATCATTAGCCTTGTTGTTATTTGGCTGTTTCTACTGAGTAAGTCAACATTTCCTCGTTCATTTCTAATTTGTGGGAAATTAGTTCCATATTAGGTGTAGCCAATATGCTATACTGTAATAAACTTTACTTTAGCTCATAGCCTACTTGTAGTTAAAGTATGTGCAAGTAGAGATCACCAGTGCTCTTTAGCCCCTTATCCTGGAATCTGCTTACTGCTTACTGTCACTTAGCCCAGGGGTCGGCAACCCTGGTCCTGGAGAGCCGCAGGGTGTGCTGGCTTTCGTTGTTACTTGGCATTAATTGATCAATGAAAGCCGTTGATTACACAGTTAACTCACCTCACCTGGTTTCTTGGGTCTGAATCGGTTGCTTATTTTAAGGAGGAGACGAAAGCCAGCACACCCTGCGGCTCTCCAGGACCAGGGTTGCCGACCCCTGACTTAGCCTATTTCTTGATAAAAAGGCAACAGCACAATTCATTCGTAACAAGAACACAGAAACCCAGAGCATATGGCCAGCCCGCTGTGGGTAAATGATCCCCTCTAAAAATGTTTAAATGACCTCACAACACATTTCTACAAGCAAAATGGATGCACGCCGTTTTTCAAAGTATTAGCCTAAATGTCACATCCACAATGTCGAGTCCATGTCACTGTTTTCTATTTCATCACCATGAAGCCAGCTCAGTAAAGCTGTCTTTTCCCCCTTTCCCCACAAGACCCAGACAGGGACTGTGAGGTGACGTCACATCCGGTCCCCACTCACATGACGCCTTGATGCAGCAATGATAGGAAACCTGTTATTCAGGTTCTGAAGGCAGACGGGCACACCATGTCAATCAGGAAAAAAATAATCGCGAATATTTATCTGAACCAATGCGCCTAAACAGAATTCTATAGCAAGCGGACTGGGCTGACGAAAGCCTCGGGTCAACAATTTGCCTTTATAGTCGAAATATAAATTTCAGAGGACAGACTTCTTTCTCCTCATTGTTAGTCATTTCTTTTTGAAGTCAACACACTGCTAGCATTACTTTTCCCATTGGGTCTCCCTTACAAGCGTATAGGCTAAGTTCTCAATTTGTGACGAACAAAGACACATGAAGGCTACTATTTTGTGAAAAGAAACAATGTTTAAAATATCAGAACTCACTGACTGACTGACTGGACAGATGGCAGGGCACATACACACAAAAAACCTTTTCATCAACAACCATAATGTGGTATGGATTTCCTCCCTAAAGTTGACATGAAAGACTGAAACTTGTAACCATAACCTCAATGAAAACAATTCTTCAAACCCACAATCACTTAGAGCTGGCTCTCTACCATGACACAATGCTAGTCTTCTGAGATGTGAGATCTCACTGAATATGCTGCAGACTCCAGTCTAAAACACTACAGTGCTTTAGAATAATCTCTTTCAATTTTGTTATATTCCTGCTTGGCAAACTGAGGAAGCCATATTCACTCTTTCAATTATTCACTTAAATTATAAGGCCCTATCTAGTTAGCCAGACCCCTAAAAGATTTATTAAATTAGGTTTGCAAGTACAGTAAGCTTATTTATTTCTAAGAAATTGAGTAAAAAAAAACTACCTTTTAATTTGTGGCAGATGATTTCTATCAAATCTGTCAGATAAAGAAAAACATGCTGCCCTTCATTGCTCAATAATTCCAAACTGGACGTCCTCTGAATTACGAGCTTTCATTCTGGCAATTTTCTGTTGAGGTACACCTTCATCACACATCTGAGCACATGGGCAATTCCAGCATTATGGATGTGACATTTAGACACAAAATGACAAACAAAATCCCTCAGAAAAAGTACTCTTTTCACATGACGAAAAATGCTAATAATTGTCATATTATCACAACCTACTTCCCAACTAAATTTTATCACAACACATTTGAAATGGTTCTGAATGTCAGTTTTGACATTCAGAAAACCATCTGAAATTGTATTGAATGTTTTCAAGATGGCTGCCAAATAGCATTCATTTCAATGGTAATGGGAATAATAAATACACTTTAAGCATATTCCTGTTGTTAGTCTACATTTTATCAGATTTTAAACTGGTCAGAATCGACTATTTCGGACAAAATTGGGTAAGTAAGTAAGTTTATTTTTTCATGCTCAGGTTGACATTACTGTGGAATTGCCCACATGTGAATTTCTAGCAATAAACACCGTGACTGTTGAACAAAACTCTTAAAAGTTAACATAAGCATGACAAAATCTGAATGCCTCACGTAAATAAATACTAGATCGGGGAAGAAAGTGCACATAAATCAATAAAAGACTAAAATAACCAGGTTAAATAGGGGGAGTCAGATTCACAATACGTGAAAAAGCTGAAAAGCTAGATCTGGGATCCGCCTTTGTAGGAACACAGGATGTTGAGAAACAATGAAGGTTCCATGCACAGGAATTCATGGATGCATGTGGGGAAGATATTTTTAACTCATGGAAGCAAACACTGAGAAGTAACCAGATTTCCTGCTGTTATATTCAGTGTTTATCAGTTTGGCCTCGAGTGTGTGAAATGCTGTCTGCAACCTCAGAAAAGTCACCTTCTAATCAAAACAACAAGAGTTCAATGGGAACTACTATCCAGCTCATAGTTCACTAACTATGCAAACTTATATGACTATGGCACATTTGATAAGGAGACAATTCCAGCATGCATTCATTGTATACATGTGTAAATGTAATTTTTCAGACAAGTGGATTAAAACGTCCCTTCAGCATTGTACTAATTGTGAATATGGTCCATTTGAAAGTTGTACTTATGGGTGTCACTTATTGGCATAAAATCCAGTTTCATGCACTGAGATTATCAATTTAAATTCCGCTTACTGTAAAAACAGTAATTAGAATATTTAATATTTAGTTAGCCCTTCTTTGTCAAATTCAGGGTAGAACATGCGGAAAAGAGCTATTTACTATACAATTTTATATTAATGTATAATTCTGCAATTGAAATCAGATATAAGGCAGGGAATCTCAAAATCTGGAGGGCAGCAGGGCCTGTTGATTTTGGTGTGTTCCCATACTTAAGGGTTTTCTTTGAGTTAATGATTGGCTAAAGTGACCTTGTTTCTGCTGCCTTAAGTACCATACTGTAGCTGCTGACTGAAAGACACTGAGAGTCCTCATTTAAGGCATCACGGAAAATTGTGCACAGTGTTGGAAATAAAGTCATGATTATTAGCCAATGGACTCTAATATGAATTTGGTTTGTACTGTGACAAGAATGGTTCCTTTAATTCCAGCCTCAGATTATTTCATTAAGAATTTAATACCGTACCCTAAACTAGCACCTCAGGTAGGATGACTTGCTTCAAATAATTACAAGCCATGAGACCAAGCAACATACAGTAAGTACCTGCAGGCCCAGGATTTCATTAGGTTAACATAAGTTGGTTCTGAAACTTTTTTGAAGGTTGTATTTTATACCTTCAGTAAGTACTCTATGTTGCTTTGAATTTAAATAAATAAATAAATAAATAAATAATAATGAATGTATATTTTGACATCTTCCCAAATGTATATACACTCAGTGATCATTTTTAAACAGACCTTTACACAGCTCATTAATGCAGATATCAAATCAGCCAATCATGCCGACATGGTCAAGTGGTCTAGCTGTTGTTCAGACCAAACATCAGAATGGGGAAAAAAAGTCATGCAAGTGACTTTGACCGTGGTATGATAGTTGATGCCAGATAGGGTGGTTTGAGTATCTCGGAAAATGCTGATCTCCTGGGATTTTCACACACAAAGGTCTCTAGAGTTTGCAGGAAATGGTGCAAAAAACAACAACAACAACAACAACAACAACAACAACAATACCCAGTCAGCAAGAGGTCTGCGGGCCTTGTTAATGAGTGGTCAGAGCATAATGAACAGACTGGTTCAAGCTGACAGGAAAGCCACAGTAACTACTAACCACATATTACAACAATGGTATGCAGAAGAGCACACAACATGTTTGGCCTACAGCAGCACAAGTATAATAAATACCTAATAAAGTGGTCACTGAGTGTATAGTCATTGCATATCAAGTGACCGCCAAGCCGGCGACCAACAGTACCTTGAAGGACTCCCTGTTGAAAAGCCAGGCCATAGGTACATATCATGGTTCGACAAAATCTGGATACTTTTTGTCTTTAGCACTTTTCACGATTTGTGATATTAACATTACTTGCATGTTTGCATCAGGTATCGAGGAGGATACTGTAGATTGTGTGAAATTGCTCAATCAGTAATAGACGCTGGAAAGAATGCTACAAATATACTTAAAGGAAAGCATGTTTAAGTAAAAAGCAAGTAAATTAAGAAAATAATTAATGTAAATCGAATTTACTGGTAGCTACACATTTGTTTAAGAGGCAAGAAAAAATGGATACAACGTTTTAAGCAAGATGTTAGCATCTAAATACATCGCCTCACACTCGTTTTGACCATGTATGGTCTTCCTCCGGAAACCGTGACATCAATCGAATTGAGCTGCATTTTATTAGCAGTTAGATAATAAACTTAGCCTAATTTTGAGTTCAAATCGAATTTATTTAGTGATAGATATAGTGTATCAAGTCAACAGTACGAGTTGAAATGACCTAAAATGAATATAAATCTATTCGCAAAATCGCTCCTTGTCTGAAAGGTGGTTCTGGAAAGTTAATCAGAACAGCCGTACGCACGGTCCAGTTCCAGTTCATCCGACTGGGGCCACTTGCCGGTCCATATTTTGCCAACCAAGAACATACTCCTGCATTCCGGCACAGTTCCGCGTTTTGCGTTAAGCGTTACAATGTAATACAGATAGTTGCGTCATTATTGACAAATTCGCAGTAGTTATACGAGTATTTTCAATGTAGTCACTTTTGGGTAGGCTAGATTACTCGACTATTTTTTTTCCTGCCAAAGGCGGTATCCTTAATGTACCATCGTAGCCAACAAGCCAGCTCGTTTTATGCATATCTCCAAATACGATTCCATAGCCTATCTACTATCATTCTGCTAAACGTTTGGCACGGGATAGAAAGACACCGCTTCAAGACTTACCGTGTTCAATTGAAAGTTCATTTTAAAATGAGGTCCCAAATCCCAACGCGACATGAATCAAAAACAGAATAAATATATATCCAGATTTTTTTCTTAGACAAACTTTCAACAAACTTATCCTTGCGAGCTGTGGGTAACGCACAGTAGCCTGCTCAATGTAAGTAGTTAAGTACTTAGTCATCGACCAGACTTTTCTCCAAGTTTGAGCGCTACACCCCCTGACGTAAACTCCCATGACAACGTCCAAAAAAATTCATCTAAAAGGAAGTTGCTTTTCTCTTCGCGAGAAACCAGACTCGTCTGTGATTGGATGTAATTATACCACAAGGGAATTTTACACCAATGGTGTAAAACTATTCACTTCCTAGACGGTGAAATCGTCTAGGAAGTTAATAGTGGCGTAGACCACTTGTTCCAGACTATAGGAGGTAGTGAGCCTAGCGAAGTGGACAGGATAGAATCTAGGAATATTTTGAAGAGTAGGCTTTTTGGAAGAGCATTCTAATCACATATTTGTGATCTTACACCTTAAAAGGTTAAGTATGCATGGCCTTATATAGACACACAGGAAATGCGTAACATATTCAATAAGCATTTACTGCTTTTCTAGGATACAAAGTCCCTTTTGGGGAACTAGGAAAAACAAATGCAGTGTGACATATGGATTCTAGATGCTGTGCATCATATTAGTCCCAGACATTGTAATGTGGAAGGCTTCTGCTTCAGATTTTCTCCACATTATCTAGGTGGTTGTCCAAACAGGTGCACACATGTACAAACACACGCACACACACACACATACACACACACACACACACACACACACACACACACATAGCAGCCCTCAAAAAAATTCTGCTGGGGGTGGTGGCAGGACAGTAGTTTGGTGAAGTCTCTGCTTCTTGCACTGAGGAAAGTTTTATTCAATATTATGTGTGGTGAAAGGGTGGGCTAGTCTGCACGATGGCTGCTTGCCCACTGATGACAACCCTAAATACTGCCTGTTACCTGTGCCTGCTTTGTTTGGACTCGCGAAAAAAACTTTAAAATGGCAGAGCCAGAATGAGGGCTAGAAATTTGGGCTCCATCTCTGTAAGCTGAAGTCTTTCCAGGGGTCAGTCACACATTTTAGTGCTTTTTTTGTTTTGTTTTTGTGGTGATAAATATGTAATTTAAGAACACATGGTGTCAAAGATAGTTAGAGAGTGCAGCTTAGGGTGTCTAAGGTATTTCAGTTTGTTTTTGACACAGTGGTCATTAGGGTCACTGCTGTTGAAGAGGGGTAGATAAAGCTCATTATTACAAGTGCTTTATGTGTGGCTTTCCCTATGGCATTTTCAGAGTATGCTCTATGCACACACAGCATGTTCAGTAGTGTAAATAGAATCTCTGCTTCTTGACTGCTGGTTGCCCGTGGTTTACTATGGCCCACCTCCAAATATAATTCCCCACAGGCTGGAGCAAGGAGGAATATTGTTTTTATTGTTCATGTTAATTAATTGGGCGGCACGGATGGTGCAGTGGGTAGCACTGCCGCCTCACAGCAAGGAGGTCCTGGGTTCAAATCCCCGTCGGCCGGGGCCTCTCTGTGCGGAGTTTGCATGTTCTCCCCGTGTCTGCATGGGTTTCCTCCGGGTACTCCGCTTTCCTCCCACAGTCCAAAGACATGCAGGTTAGGCTGATTGGAGAGTCTAAATTGCCCGTAGGTATGAGTGTGTGAGTGAATGGTGTGTGTACCCTGCGATGGACTGGCGACCTGTCCAGGGTGTATTCCTGCCTTTCGCCCAATGTATGCTGGGATAGGCTCCAGCCCCCCTGCGACCCTGATCCGGATAAGCAGGTTCAGATAATGGATGGATGGATGTTAATTAATTGTGCCTGCCCTTTTGTGTGTGTGTGTGTGTGTCTGTGTATGTGTTTGTTTTGTGTCCTTGAGGAATCTGCTTTAACCCCTTAAGTCTTATTGGCCCAGGGCTGGGCCAGTGTGGGATTTTTGCATTCTTTGATATTTTCACGGTGCAATTTTCAATCACTATGGTAACAGTGTTACCTTAAAAGTGTTAAAACTCAAGGTTCTCTATATACAACCTTTTTTAAGATGCCATTGCTTTAGTGATAGCAGTTCCTTATTTTATACCATGTGGATGGCAAATCAAATGTGAGGGGCCTCACGTTATCTGAATTTTGGAAATGAGAAAAAAAGCTTCCTCTTCCACTGCTTTTGAGCTTCTTTGTTTTAGTAATATTTCAAGTAATTCCAACCCAACAGGGTTACCTTTCAGAAGAGACCAGGATTATGCCCGAAGTCAAAAGGATTCAAGAGTAGTAACCATTTTATTTTGGGTATGTCATTTTCAAGCAATACTTAAGGGGTTAAGTTATTGAAAGGAAGAGGGAGGGGGCAGCTCAAATTGTACTGAACTGTTCTCTTTAAATAGGATGGGGAGTCTTTTGTTCTTTCCACTTTTGTGTGAAATGTGATAGTGAGGAGTAGCTCACTGCAGCCCCTTTTTGTCTATTATATTCTGCTAGCATGCCATGGGATTCCCATGCCAGTGTGGATGAGTTTTATGTCCTGATGGTTGTGTGCTGATATTGGATGACCACTGACTCTGATGCAGCCCACTATCATGGACAGAGTTCATGGATTTTTATTTCTTATATTTTATTTATTTTTTCCCCTTAATGTGCCCCCCCCCCCCGACAACTGCCACCCAAGGTGACCGCCCTTGTCCTCTATGCCTAGAACCGGTCCTTCAGGCAACACTGGCCAAATATGAATATTGGGTCTCCACTGACCCACTAAATCACTGAGGATAAGCACTTTTTTAATACAGTAAAACATATTGCTCAGGCAGGCATTGTGCCCTTATACAACACATTGAGTTGCACCGACTGTAGGAAATGTGCTTTGTAGGAAATGTCATTCAGTCATACTATTTTATTCTAGATATTTGGTTAGAAAAAGAAAATAAGAAGAATATAACTTCAAAACACCTTCAAACTCACACTCAATATTTGAAACCAAGGACACACACTCACACTGAGAGGACCCCAACACCTTTAATATGTTTCAATATTTCTTCTCTGCATTGAAATTTTCTAAATGAAATTCGTTGTAACCTCTTTTTTAGGTTAAAACTGATTGCTTATTTTCAAGTGAAAACAAAAATCAACATACCCTGCAGTTTACCTGGTCAACAGAACAGGAAGCAACATAAATTCCACAAAACTTAACTGGAATTACAATACAGTAGCAATTGCTGTATATACGTAATTTATTACAATTATATTTATGTTAACATTTCCATATTTTAGATGGCACAATATTTATTTATAGCACAGAATTATCAGCACCAAAATGAGACAATTGCTGGCACTAAAAAAGTGTTTCTTTGTGTAATTGGCACGCCTGGTGAAAGCATACTCTATAATACAAATGGCGATGCAGTACGCATATACTGTAGATGCTGAATAACTTCCAAAGACGGTTAGAGCACATAATTTACATTTGCTTGCAGAATCTGTTTACTGTAATTATCCTGATGTGATAGAGCACATCTGTAAGCCAGTAACAATGTAGCTCAATGCAGAAGTTTAGTACTGAATAAAAAATGTAGGATTCATTCAGCACAGGGGTAACTGCCAATGGCTAACACCTCTCATTCTTTAAAAAAGGAAGCATTGGAAAAGCTAAAATCCACACTGGACACCCCAGGGCAATATTATACAAAAGGATGCCATACAAGCACTTCATACAGTATTCGGTAGAAGTATTTCTGCAAGTTGGATAGAAATACTGAGATGAAATAATGTAAGCTAATTAAATAATGCATTACATACACTTACTGGAGTTCATTTTAACAATCACACATTATATTTTCAGAAATAAACCACAGCATGGGAATTGGTGCTGCAGGATATACTGTTCTGACCTGAACTGTATTAATTGTATTCAAAGTTCATCTGAGATTATTTTGGTAATTTTTAATCTTTTAATGTACAAAAAAAATAAAGAAATAATATCAACAATGTTTTACATTTGTAAATTACAGTTCTTTCCTCTGTCTGTAAAAATCTGATTGCTCAAGTCCAACCACAAGTTGAGGTGGGTATCAGCTGCTCTGCTTACTCTTGGAAGAACCAGGCAGGCCAGAGCACACAAGAGGCTGAAGCTTAGCAGATCCGTTTAACCCCTCCCCCTTCCTCTGCTGCATGAATGGAGAATGACTCATGCAGTTGCTGTAGATTATAACAGTTGGAGTGTTGGCAAAGGTCTGGCTGCTTGGGGTGTGTCTTTTAATAAGGAAATGGACAACAGCATTTTCCATATGAGTATAGGAGTGTTTTTTCTCCAAGCTTACAAGACCATGTACAAATGTGAGAAATGAGTACAGCATGATTACTTCTTATTCTCCACCACATTATGTAATCACAACACTGTCTGTGGTGGACTGAGTGAAACACATGATTGCATTTGTTGTGAAATTAGCTATGTGTTGCTTACACTGAGATTTTTCATCTTTTATTAAATAATATTTTACGCATGAAAATTCAGCAGTATTATACACAATTCCTCCATTACAGGGTGCCATAATATCTGGGACAGGTGTTTTCAGTATTTAGTTAAGATTCGGGGTATCCAGTATCAGTATCTTACCATCACTCAGATACACGTCAATCTCATCTGTCCACAATGCTTTTTTCCAGAACTCTTGCAGTGTAACCTCTGTAGTTCAGTAAAGACAGTATAGACAGTAATCACTGACACATCCACACCTGCCGTCTGATGAGCGTTTCTGATCTGTTGGG
This sequence comes from Conger conger, assembly GCF_963514075.1. NCBI lineage: Eukaryota > Metazoa > Chordata > Actinopteri > Anguilliformes > Congridae > Conger > Conger conger. The sequence continues at coordinate 39,518,823 of NC_083771.1, forward strand.
GTTCTTCTTAATGGCCAGAATTGTTCGGTCATCAACTGTAGTTCTTCCTTGGCCTGGCAGCCCCTTTGTCAGTCCCCCTTTATAGACCTTAGGTTCCATCAAATGCCTCTGCCAGTGATTGAACAGCACCCAAACATACTGCTAAAAAGTGTACAATGCATTGTATTGTAATGTGGCTAACACTTAGGCTACATGACTTGTCATTAACTAGTGTAGTTGTTACATTACATTACATTACATTACATTACATGGCATTTAGCAGACGCTCTTATCCAGAGCGATGTACAACAAAGTGCAAACCAAACACAAGTATAGGTGCGAAGAGGACCTGAGAGGACAGTACAGTTCCGAGTCCTAGTGTAAACATACATATAATCAGAACCCTTGCCCTTGCCCTTGTTCCTGAGTCCTTTCCCTTGCCCTTGGTCATCTGGTTATCTGGTTTTCTGGTTTTGACCCCTGCCTGCTTCCTTGGACTCTTCTTTGTGTTTTGGATTTTTGTACCTCTGTCTGTTTGGACTGACCCCCTGGATTTGGACCATGGCTTGTTTTTTGACTACGCTCGCCCCTGCTGTATTAAAACCTGCCATTTTTCTGCACCCCTATCTGCTACTGGTTCCTCTGTTCCCCCCGGAATAACACTCTGACCTCTCATTAACAACACATTTTTGCCAACAGAACTGCTGCTCACTGGATATTTTTTGCTTTTCGGACCATTCTCTGAAAACTCTGGAGGCTGTTGTGTCCCAGGCGATCAGCCATTTCTGAGATACTCAAACCACCCTGTCTGTTACCAATAATCATTCCACAATCAAAGTCATGTTGTAGATCTGAAAAACAGCTGAACCTCTTGACCTCTTGACTTTATGCATTTAATTGCTGCCACATGATTGGCTGAATAAATATTTGCATTACCAAGCTGGTGTTCAGGTCTACCTATTAAAGTACTCACCGAGTGTATATATATATATTTCAGATATTTACAGTGATTTGACTGTGGTATTTACTATTCAAAGCATCAGATGGTGCAATAATTCTCCAAACACAATGTCCAGGTCCTGACCAGAAAATGTATGTGGAGAGATTTCATCTTAATCCCTTTAGTCTCAGCAAAAACCTGTGGTATTACATTTACGTATTAGTAAAGGAATAATAAGGTGCACTGCTGAAGCGACATCAGGCTAAGCTGTATGAACAGACAGGGCATAGGTGGAAATTAGTTACTGTAAAAGCAAATGCCACACTGATTTCAGCACAAAGAGAAGTATAAATGCCTGGAATAACTCACTGCATTTTATAGATAATTGTTTTAACCAAATTCAGGTTGAATGACCAGTTCTCTTCATGGTACTTTCCAATATTCTTCTGTTGTGTAAGTACCATTTTGAAACCAATTCCCTAAAACCACAGTCAACAACAGACATTCTTATCTCAAAAACAGTTTGTGGAAAGTAACTTTGATCTGAGATTATTGCTTCACTGCACACGTCAAGCAGCTATGTAGACTATCCAAACAATAAAACAATCACCTCTCCACAGATTCCAAACAGATGATGTCTTCTTTGTTGAAATTTTCCAGCTCTGCTTTGTGCCCTGGATGTATATGATGATGTATCACATTATCTAGGTATAGATTTAGGATAGTTATTGAACACAAATACTGTAGGTCAAGTACAGACTGAAGACCTGCCCCCACCCTTTTTTCAATCCAACACTTATTTTGTTGTTTTTATTGCTGCTGTTTTCAGAATATTAATATAGTACTGTATTCTATATGTTAGTTGACAAGGCTATGAATGCTGGTTATGAATGTGCCTATTGTGCCCTCTCTGTGGTTCTACTGCACATTTGTATTCCTGGTGGTAACACTGATATTTTCTGCTTTGTGAGCTGCTCTGTAAATAGAAAACTTCATAATGCCCACCAATTAAAAAGGAAGGGAACAATGTTCAGGACACAGCAGCTCTCCTCCATGGTCGAGAAAATAATTTCTAAAATATTACACCTGGGAAATACAGAGAAGTTGTAAAAAAAACAAATGGAGGAAATATTTGTGTACAAACATTGTTTATTCTTTAAAACACAAGTGAGGGTTTCGTATCTATTTGAGAAATAACTTTCTCCACATGTCTTCATTAAGGAGACGACCTCCACTCTTCCCATGCGCTTCACATGACTCTCATTACGCGTCTGTGCACTTTGCCCCCTCCCCCCTCCCTCTCCGGCGCAGCACACAGACTTCCTGTGTGTTCTGGATCGAATGGCATGCAGGGCGAGTGGGCGGCTGGGAGGCCACGGATGTGACATCTTACGAGCGTCTGAGTGAATGCAGTTGTCCCGGCAATGGAACATTTATCAAAGAAAGCAGGCTGAATTTACATGGAAGCACAGAGGAAGGGTGGGGACTCTGTCTCAACTGGTTCTGACCAGATCCAGAGCTGAGATCACTCCTGCCTACTCGGCTGCAGACACTCCAGACATCTGGTGCACACGGCTTGCTACAGTACAGCGGCACAAATTAAGCTTAAAAGGGTCTGATTTTCTATGGAGATTTCTCTATATGTGGATCCTTTATAGACAGTGAGCGCTGACAGTAAGGTATCCAAATGAGTTCCAGTTCCACCACTTACAATTAGAGGGTTTTTTATATATAGGAATGAGGTCTGGACATTCTTTCCATACTTTGAACAGCTTACTCATTTAATTCATGTATTTATTTGAAGTGCAGAAACACAGAGCTGAATTTACTGAATTATTGACAAAACATAAAGTTATTGCATTCTGTGCAACTATTCCATATCTTTTATTATTGACATTTCAGACAAGTATGCAACAATAGACATAACACCGCCACCTTCTGGCCATAAATATACAGCACCTCTGAGATTTGAAACGGATTGATGGTGAGACATCAGTTTCACCCTTCCTCCCTCCATTGGAATTACATGGTACTGCATGTTGTGGAACTTTGGTAGGAATATGTCCAATGCATTTTGAAATATAGCGGGTGGTCTTTATTTATTTTTTTAATTAGAAAAATTCTACAGGTCCTGGAGCACATGTGAAGATAGACATGATCATTAACACAAGATATTTAAATAACAAAACAATGCACCCCCCCCCCCCCCCAAGCACCCCCCAATGCACTTTCCGTTTTCATTAAAAAAACTTTTCAATGCAATTAATTTAAGATTATCTGATGATATATGCACACATATCATATAATTAAATATTAAGTGTTATAGACAAGTTTATACAATTTAATATTTTTAATCATTAAAAACTGGTGGTATTAATGTTGTGGCTGATCAGTGTAAATTATGGTACACAAAATCTAGATTATCAATATTATAGAGGGTAGTCATTTTCATTCTGTCTACAAGTTTAAAATGAAACCACATGGTACAATACAGCCAAATTAATCTAATTTTATTTGAATGATTTAATTTAGGGAATTGGAGTGTTGTGTCTGATTGTCAATGCTGGTATTTGCCTCTAGGCAACATTTGAGAAAGCAATGCATGGTAGACTGGTTTGAGTGATTCATTCTTTTTACTGGGAGCTAACAATGAGTCTAAAGTTCAGTACATTTTGTCCAGTGCAGTTCACTCAAAAGATCCACTATATAGACATAATGTCATTATGCAAAGACTGCAAATTCATAAACATGGTCATAACAGTAATACAACGACTGCATGGGCCTTCTAGTTTTAATAGGCTGCATAAAGGAAGGCCCAGGCAAGTTTTCAGGATGTAGGCAACATAGGTCTCACAAAGTAACCAGTGTCTCCCACTGCCAAACTGGTGTCTTAGAGGAATGCATTTTTACAACCCATGATTCAACATGATGTGAGAAGTGAAAGATTATACCTTTAAAAAACCTTAGAATGAACTTCACATTACTAGTCGTCATTGAAACATTAATTTCTACATTAATTGGTGCCCTATTGCTCCTGTGGTGCTGTGAAGCCATATTATTGTTAATAATAATAAAGTATGAATAATAATAATAATAATATTAATAATATAATTTAGCTGACACATTCATCAGTTGATTAGATTAAGCAAGGGACAATCCCCCTGGAGCAATGCAGGGTTAAGGGCCTTGCCCAACAGCTGTGCGGATCTTATCGTAGCTACACCAGGCTTGAACCACCAACTGGGTCCTCCTCATGTACTTTAGCCACTAGGCTACAGGCTACAGGCTGTGCAGTGGTGTCTGGTGAGCTCAAACCTTCCTGTAAACTAATTATTGATCTCAGACAATTTTCATTGATTAACAAGCATGCCAATGATCTGATTAATTAATCGGAAATTAACACGCAGCTTCTTCACGTTGCATTAAATGATAAATACAATTTAGAAAAATCTGTTTTCATTACGGAGCAGTAGCAGAGACTGTCAATTTTTACATTTTCAAGATCAACACTACGATTCATTTGAAAAACATTCAGTACTATCAGATATAGCCAGATCTCCCCAATTAGGCAGTTTAGTAGCATATGCCTTATGCATTTATTTTCATTTGTGCATTACAAATTTGTGCACATTTTATCAACATCATTTTGGGACACGTAGTCTTATTTCTCTGCACTCACACTCGGAAAATAGACTGGAGTGCCCTCATGTCTTCAGCTGCATCTTAAAAGCGAATGAACACATTTTCCAGAACTTTCCAGAGATACACCTGCAAAGGAACCTTGTACTCAGTCTGCAGAAATGTAAAACACGACAAGATAAACACTAAAGCAAATGTTTTGGTCAGGAAAATAAAAATGACATGGCCTTTGCAAATGGATAACACTTTATTCTGCTCAACATTGTTGAGTCGTTTGCAAAATAATATTTATTCAGAGATAGCTTGTGAGAGATACACGAGATTTATACAGATAACCTTTTGAATACGATTACTAGGCTGGCTGTTACAAAAGACACAGAAGGAACTCAAATCACAAACCATCGTATTTGTAGTTTTTTTGTCTTTTCTTTTTTACAGCAACACACATAATTCTCACTGCTCACTGCTGAAGCTGTCAGTACCTTGAGGGGGACTATGTGCTGTTATAGAGGATGTAGCACGGGATATGCAAATTCATTCAAAGCCTACAACTCACATTGTGTATAAAAGGCTTTGTTATACAACTCGGTATAACCAAGCCACGCCAGGTGTCAGAGAAATGTATTATTGTAAGGTTAAATCAATGTACAATGTTTTTTTTTGGGCGGGGGGGCTAACAGTGTTCACAGTTCAATATTTCATCTTTTACAGTATATTGAGCCCACCAGGTAAGCATTAAGTTAGTAGACATTCTACTACAATAATAATTGTATCAGTATAGCAGAATATCCATAACTTGTTTCTCAATACCAAATTCAAACCCCTGCATGCCAACATAACTCCCATATTCCTGTAACTGCAGAAATGTTCTGATCATTTTGAACATGTTTCTCCGCAACAGTGAGGAGTAATCCTGGATGGGCTGTCATTCTTTCACAGATCATTGGCCAGACTCAGCACATCAAACATTGAGTGCCATTAATAAAGTTTGCTGTGACAACCTGTTTAAGTCCAACTGCAAAACATTGGCTCTGTTTTCAGAAAACTACCCAACTACTCGAATATCTTAAAATCACCCCTTAGTAGGCTCCTTCAAATTGCACATGCCAATGAGCACTGACATAAATTAACTGGATAATTTGTTCAACACTGGAAGAAACATACCAAGCTGCATCCCTGCAGACTCAAGCTTTAGCTTGCCAGCTTTGTCTGCCTTTAATTGCATCTGGTTCTGACTGCCAATACATGTTCCTCCATTGTTTATAAGACTGAACTGTGTGGATTTGTTGAAGCAGATAAGTGCCTCATACAGGCCACTGGAGAAATGTCTTCAGTGCCGGCAGCAAGCTTACAGCCAGTCTTGCCTCTACATTGGTAGAGAGACCATTTTAGGATCCCATGACTCTCACTACAGTGTAGCCTGAGCTTGTCTAATGCACATTTCCACTGTTTTCTGAGGTTTTGATCCTTACTTTACAGATTCTAAACATACAGCACAGTGTGGACATTTGATGGGAATGTGTGGGTGCTCACTGGCTTTGATGGGGATATCTGTGTATTACAGCAGAGTGATGGCTAAGATTGGATTATAACAGACAGTAGCACATTATAGTGTGAAAGACAGGCATTGAATAAAGTCTCATCACATAAATCCTTTTATATCTTACCCCACTTCCCCTGGGAGACTGCAATATGAGACATTTCCGAGACTTAGCTAGGCAACATTACTATCCGTATTCTTATTATTAAAGCAATATCAAAATCAGAATAAGACAAAATATTAATCAGTGAAATCAATCAGATTCAAAGCAATGTAGTTGCGAATAAGTACAGGAGAAACTGAATGAAAATACAGAAATGCCGTTATGAGAAGGCAGTGGAGTCTCTGCTTGAGTTATTGTCGCTTGGCAACACCCCGTTCCTGTAACGATGCAGACCGGAGCCCAGTCTGTTTGGCAGCTTCAAAGGGGCATGTCTAAAACGCACAGCCGCTGAGTTTTCATTCCATTTGCCGGTCGATGAACATACTTTTCTAATTATATTGGCTTGTGTGCTTAGCTTGATTGAAAAGGTTAGGATTCTCTCTGTAAACAACCCCCCCCCCCCCCCACTGCCTTCCACTATCAAAGAACAGAAGCAGGAAGCCGTCTTTGATGCAGTGTAGCCTGTGGATTTGATTTCCCACCACGGCTGTCAATGCAACCCCACATACCTTGATTACCTGGTCCTGCCCTTCACTGTGTGAAGTCTTAGTCTGGCTCCTCTGTACTCTCCCTCCCCATGCTGATCCTCCTCTAGGCGTAGCTTGAGCTCTTTCCTTCTTCTCTGGCTGCTTCCATTCTGTCCTCTCTTAAGTGAATTCTGAGCGAGTTTGGGCTGTGCTGCTTCCATCCTGTCCTCTGTTAAGTGAATTCTGAGTGAGTTTGGGTTGTGCTGCTGCCATTCTGTCCTCTGTTAAGTGAATTCTGAGTGAGTTTGGGTTGTGCTGCTGCCATTCTGTCCTCTGTTAAGTGAATTCTGAGCGAGTGTGGGCTGTGCTGCTTCCATTCTGTCCTCTGTTAAGTGAATTCTGAGCGAGTTTGGGCTATGCTGGTGCTGTTCTGTCCTCTGTTAAGTAAATTCTGAGCGAGTTTGGGTTGTGCTGCTGCCATTCTGTCCTCTGTTAAGTGAATTCTGAGCGAGTTTGGGTTGTGCTGCTGCCATTCGCCGGGCTTCTGGAGTGGACCTTGCCGATTTCCTCCAATGCACTGGCTAGCGAGTCCAGATCCCCGTTGTCGTGGTGACGGGCTTCCCAGAGGTTCAGTATCACTGCTGAGGGACTCTTCTGCTTGGCGAAATAGGACAGGTTCCTGCAAGGAAGGAAAAGGGCAACTTCAGCTCGACTGCTTGCTTTCCTTGAGAGATGATGTGTCAAAACACATATTTTTGCACTTTGATGTTTAAAATGTCATAATCAGTATGCTCAATGGCCTGGCACATACTCAGGGACATGGCACACTATGGAATTGTGTTTTGAACAATAAAAACATTTCCTCAGAACCATGATGACTGTTGGTGCATTTGTACTAATATCCAGTAGAGGGCAGTTTTACACTATCATTTACCATTTAGCCAAGTCACACATATTGTTTCCTTATTTATTTCTAAAGCACCTTCAGACCCGAGGAAATGAATTCTCAATCTGCTTAACAAGGCTTAGACATTCTCATTATCTGAAAGCAGCCGGTTCGACTCGGTTGAAACCTGCTATAAATCCCTGCAATCCAAAAAACCTGCACACAGTGCTAAGAGTGATGCACTACACTTTATCCATTGCCACAACACCAAGGTTAAAGAATAATGGAGAAACTATAACATTCCCTTTTCGCTCACCCCATATCAGCACTCATAACTGGACAGCTGAAGGGACAACTGCCAAAATGTCTGGAGGAAATATGGCAGCCACACCAAGTGGTGCTCGGTTTAAACTTATATTTCCTTGTTTTTCCACCCTCTTGTCATGGGTATAAAATGCAAACTTCCAGCTGGTTCCTTGTCTATCCTCCCTCGCACGGCACGTTACGCTCACTTGTTGCATAACACAAATTTTGCCACAAGATGGCTGCTCAAGGGAAGAGAGGCAAGAGAAGGGAACGTGTTGAAGTGGACCTGAATACAATGGAGAATGAGGCCTGAATGAAAACGCAGCCTCGACTGGATGAGCCACCCAGTAACACGTTTCTCTCAATGAAAGCTGAGCATTATACAGCCTTAAAAACAATGGGCTTTTTAAGAACAACAATAGGCCTGAGTCGTGTTTTATCTTCTTTCCACTGAAAAATCTTTTCTAAAAACAATCCAGCAAAAACGTTTCCTGTTTGCATTCACTGATCCTCATGTTTGTCTGCAAAATCTACAAATCCCTTCGGTTAAAGTAGTACGGGTACAGGACTGAAATCACAAAAATTGGCCCAATAACTTCCATTTTCACATAATATAACCAAGCTCATACCTGTGCAAATCTATAATTAAATCTACACTGCGGGACTGAGGGACAGTGTTCATGAGGGATGCACCATTGACCATGGATGATGATGACAGGAGATATGGGTGCAGTATTATCCTAAAGAGAATCCTGTTCTGCTGGTGTCCTGATGTTCTATGAGTGCAACTTAACCCCTTATGGGCGGATGCGACCTGCACGTTACATCTCCCTTAACAGACGGATGCGACCTGCACGTTACATCTCCCTTAACAGACGGATGTGACCTGCACGTTACATCTCCCTTAACAGACGGATGTGACCTGCACGTTACATCTCCCTTAACAGACGGATGTGACCTGCACGTTACATCTCCCTTAACAGAAGGATGTGACCTGCACGTTACATCTCCCTTAACAGACAGATGTGACCTGCGCGTTACATCTCCCTTAACAGATGGATGTGACGCCAGTGTTGTATTTGATCATATGACCGTTTTTCAAGATACATGACCATTGAAATGCACTGTAATTCCTAGGTCTTTCTATGGGTTTTCTATAGGGTGCCTTAGTCCATAATGTGTTAAGAGCTTGTTCCTGGAGGATGCCAAAGGATACTCTTACCAGGAAGTCTGGACGAAGCTTGATATACTGATTATTTCCCACACACCATACTGTAATCAGTGGTACCTATCGTATGTACTGTATATTTCGATCTACCTAAATTAAAATGAGACCCCGGTGGTTTATTCTGCAACCTGTTCTGTAACAATAACATTTGCAACATCAATACACTTTAACTTCATTCATCCCCCAAGGCCAGGAGAGACAGAAAACAAACACGATTTACAACACTTCAATCTTTATGATGCAATAGCACTATCGTTATACAGAAAAAGGACTCAATAAAAGATTCAAATTAGTGGGTTTATTTTCACATCGTGGCTAAGAACATTTCAGGTTTCCAAACAATCTCAATTCCCAGTCTTGGAGGCTCTTCTGTAGTGTACAACATTCAACTACATGATAAATTAAGCATAAGGCTTATAACACCGCTGGAGAGATACATTACTTATTAAAATATGTTTTAATTTAAAACATTTTAAAACATTTAATTTTAAAACATTTTAAAACATTTAATTTTAAAACATTCTCTGGAAGCGCACACACACAAGGAGAGTTTGAAAGACAGTTAATAGCTCAGTGTTATTTGCATTGAGTTTAATGATTGGGCTAAAGCATTTAATGATATGGAATTGAACAAAATGGGTAGAATTGGAAGAGTGAGATTATAAATGCAGAAGGAGAGGCCATGAATAACATTATACATTCTCTATTCTAGGAGACAAATGTTGAAATTATCTCAGAAGGACCTGCATATTCATAACTGCATTTTCAGTATCTTTATGTGCTATTTCATTTCCCCCAGGAGTTTTAACTCAGCCATATGTTAAAAGTAACCAATCCATTTATTTGTTATCCACATTTTATTATCATTAGTAACAATAGCTAACTAGCAACACTAAACAACATAGACTCTACTCAAAATGGGTAGTTAAATTCCACATTCTAATATAGTTTTAACTTTCTAGTAGCCTACTTTCTTTGTTAAAATGGGATGTGACTCTTCCAGTTACAGTAGGAAGCATCTCTGGTGGGCATGCAACAAATGACTCCCACTCACAGTCAGGCCTTTCAAGTTGTTTTGTTATGAAACTGTTGAGTGTGGAATGAGTCAATTGGAGGTCATGATGATTTTCCCTCAGTTAAAACAAGCCTTGAATGAGAGGAAGCAGATAATGATGAACAAACAGCTTTATCTATTAGCTTACTTATTCTATGGGCTCAGTTCTTTAAGTTTGATTCTAGCAGATAATTGTTCTGCACTATGAACATGCAGAGATACAGGAAATTGTCTTACCTTTGATTTTAGGCCGCTTTGGCCAAAAAGAAATATTTAAAATATTTGTACATTTTATGAACACTCCATAAACCGTTTTGGAAACCCTTTGAAAGCAGCAATGGAGACTCACCTCTCAATGTGAAGCTTCCGAGCCAAAAGCTGCCAGTCCTTGCCTTTGGCATTGGCAGTGTCAAACGTGGCGCAGATCCTCTGGCGAATAGAGAGGGGGATTTTGAAAGCCTTGGGGCCATGCAGAGATGTGGTAGAGCAGTCCATCTGAGTAATGAATGAGACAGACTCCTTTTGCCTCTGGAAAACAAAGTCAGGCTAATATGAACTGTGCTGAAATAACCCTGTGTGCATTCAACACCCTAGGCAGTTACACAATGTACAGGCCACCGGAAATCACCTCACATAACGTTGAATAATGGTACACTGAATCATTTTCTGCATCCTATTGTAGAAAATTGAATTCATTCATATGATTGAATGGTACATACTGTTAAAATGTATTACATGCATTAGGATAATACATTACATTTTCTAGCATTTTCAGTACATTAGGACATACACTCAACATGGAATACTTATGTTTTGAATTTCACATTCACATAAGAAATATTCTTCATAAGGGAAAAAGGTGTGCTGTCAGAATGTAGGAAAACTCATAACGATTATCTTTCTATTACATCGTTCAGCATCTATTACAAATCTTTGACTATTGCCACAGCTCTTTAAGAATTCATAAATACATTGCCCACAGAGAACCGTTGAAGACGGAATGCCCCATCTGTGATGCGATACTAAAAATTCTATAAAGCAACGGAGTTGGCACGTGCTGTCATGATGCTCACTGCCAAGACACACTGGGGCCTCACCTCCGCGATGGATGTGTAGACCTGGAGGATCTGCTCGTGACCTTTGACCTGCCGCACACTGATCTTGCAGGAGAGCTGGGTTGTGGTGGGGCTGTATCGCTCCAAGCAGAAGGCACAGTGCAGGGGCTGCTGGTTGCTGCGCCACACTTGAGAGAAGGAGAATTCCTACAGGGCAGGGGCGGGGAGTGGGGGGGAGTGGGGGGGGGGGCACAGCCAAACCTGAATGAACACAGCTTTAAAAGAAAGAAACCAGCCAAACAAATTCTGCGCAAAGATGATTCCTCTTCACTCCATGCTTTGGGCAATGCTAACACAAACAAGTGCACACAATGAAAAAAAGCAGGACAGAGTGTTTGAGGTTGCAGATATACCTGAGGAAAAATATAGCACTTGCCAGAAACTGCTTTGCTGTCACAAAGCAGCACTTTAGTCCTATGATGTGCATTCATCCTTAGAAAGGAGAGCTTCATTGCTATTCTGGACTTGTAATATGGGCTAGTTCTGCTCTTTGGTGACTACCTTTAGTCACAGGGTAAAAGCAACACACTGATGGGACTAGTGAGAGTAAGAAATGGATTGTCTTAAATGCCTAATTTGAGGATGAAGAGTGAATTTCATTGACCTGGAATTGACCCATGTAACTCTCTATACAGGTGACCTGTTCTTCCAGTAAAAGGCATTCGGGTGAAAATACACGTATGCACACTAAAACAGCTTAATACTACGACTTAACATTTTGGCACACCACAGCTATTGGAGCAGTAAGAAAACATACAAAATTTGGAAGCTTGGCAGGCTCATTAACGGCCAGTTAATATTGTCTGATAATTGTTTGACTGAAATCATTTGCTCAATTTAGTGGCCGCAGTCCACCAACCTACTGTAAGCCTCTGGGGCTGAGGCAACCTTGGTGCAACCAACACAAATCATGCAACATGACATAAGAAAGAGGACAGCTGTCTGCACTGAGATGTGACCACAGGCATATATTTAACAAGACTGCAATATTGGAAGCCCCATTCACCTTTAACAGCCACATCCATCACAGCCCATATTGAATAAAGTCAGCCTCGATCCCCATCTTCTTTGTGAGAATTGGATTACCACACGAGTAGATACATACTGTACATTAGATTTTTTTCAACAGCCAACAACACATTTTCAATGATGGGGATGAACATGCTAGGCACCATGAAAAAGGAAAGCTTGAAGCTTAAGGTTAAATAATTTACTATAACCATACACTGAGTGTAAACCCCCCCCCCCCCCCCCCCCCAAAAAAAAACAATACCTTCTGTTTTCCGAAGGAACTCAGGCAAATTAAATGCCCAATTTTCTTTTGCTGCCATGGTTACAAAAGCCTGTGCAGTACAATGACTTCCACTTTAGCAAAACACTGTGCACCGGTTTATAAGATCCAGGGAGACATCTAGCATAACTCCCATTCCTGCTCCTCTTTCCATTCAATTGTCTTTGGTGTAGGCACTGCAGAGGCACTCATGTGCAGTACTGTACCTGACATGTGGTGAAAGGCTTTATGCTCCACAGAAACTGTGGGATGTCCTGGATGGAGACTTGGAGGCTAGAGGTGTTTGCTTTAAAAAGTAACGTCTTCTGTTCCTCCAGGAGCAGTCCACCCTTGCCTCTCTCCATAGCAAGCACCCCCTGAAAATTCAGAGACACGGTAGCGTTGGTTCTCCCAAAAGGCTAACGTGGTCTGCGATATGACTGTGACTGGAAGCTCATTTATAAAACACAGGTGAATTCAGCCCTTAGTCTTTATGAGACCTTGACTGGTTTCACACTGCAGGAAATAAGCGGACATAAAACAAACAAAGCACCAAGATAAATTTCTGACTGTCAGGATAGAGTTGTAGTCTTGTTCACAACAGCCCATGTCTTTTACAAGTCAGTCTGTTCTTGCCGCTGGCAGGCTGGCAGCAGAATATAATTCTTCAGAAAAACAAGCATTTAAGGTTCTAGATGCTTACAATTACATCACATTCTATCAACTTAAATATTTTCAACCAGATACACCAGATACTGTAATATATATATATATATATATATATATATATATATATATATATATATATATACACATATATATATATATATATATATATATATATATATATACACACTATATACACACTCACTGAGCACTTTATTAGGAACAAATACTGTGCAGGGCCTCCCTTTGCTCTCAAAACAGCCTCAATTATTCCACAAGATGTTGAAAACATTCCTTTGAGATTCGGTTCCATGTTCACATGATTGCACCACGCAATTTCTGCAGATTTGCCAGCTGCACATTCATGCTGCTAATCTCCCGTTCTACCACATCCCAAAGTTGTTCTATCGGATTCAGATCCAGTGACTGGGAAGGCCACTGAAGAACACTGAACTCATTGTCATGTTCATGAAACCAGTTTGAGATGATTTTTGCTCTGTGATATAGTGCATTATCATGCTGAAAGCATCCATAAGAAGATGGATACATTGTGGCCATGAAGGGATGCACATGGTCAGCAACAATACTCCAATAAGCTGTGGCATTCAAGCAATAATTGATTAGTATTTAACGGGCCCAAAGAGTGCAAAGAAAACATTCCCCACACCATTACACCACTGCCACCAGCTTGGACTATTGACACAAGGCAGGTTGGGTCCATGGATTCATGCTGTTGGCGTCAAATACTGACCCTACCATATGTATGCCTATCGAGATTCATCAGACCAGGCACCGTTTTTCCAGTCGTCAACTGTCTATTTGTAACACATCCGCCTCAAGGTTCATCATGTTGTGAATTCTGAGATGCTTTTCTGCTCACCATAATTGTACAGAGTGGTTATTTGAGTTACCTTTCTGTCAGCTCGAACCAGTCTGGCCATTCTCCGTTGAGCTTGGTTTTTTTCCACCATTCTAAGTAAACTCTAGTGACTGTTGTGCGTGGAAATCAGCAGTTACAGAAATACTGAAACCCGTCTGGCACCAACAATCATGCCACGGCTGAAATCACTGTGATCACATTTTTCCCCAATTCTGATGGTTGGTGTGAACATTAACTGAAGCTCCTGACCCATATCTGCATAATTTCATGCATTGCACTGCTGCCACATGATTGGCTGATTAGATAATCACATTAATAAATAGGTGTACAGGTGTTCCTTATAAAATGGTCAGTGAGTGTATGTATGTCAAACCACTAACGGCTAGGCCACTAGCTAGGCCACTAGATCTGGTCATCGACCCATGAGTGAGTACAGGTCTGATAACGGTTGGTATGGATCTCTGTATCCAAAGAGAAACGACCACAACACATTTGCAATAATGGGATGACACAGCAAGGGAAGAAGTATTGAACAACTGTCAGATGTACAGTAGAGGAGAGAGGAATAAATCATTTGCTTGAATATGTTTGGATAAACCCCACTTTCAGGAGAGATCAGACACCATTCTAAAGCCGTGTGCAGACAAGCCATGTTCTTAGAAACCAACTCAGACAATAACAACAACAGAAATAGCAAAAACACAATTTTCTCCATGACACACTATTAATTTGGGCACAGCCACCTCTCAGTAGGACAACGGCAGCTCAAAAACAACAGCGAGCGTGAAAGCAGACAGAAGCAACAGGGAGCTGGAATCCAATGTTTTAATCAGAGGCGAGGTCCATGCTGTGTGATCAGCTCCGCTGCTGATAACAGTGGATGAGGCAGACCTGCAGGCTCGTTCAGAGCTCACTCACAACGAGGCACTCCGGCACATGGATATGAAGTGGCCTGGGGTGAGGAGTCCGCTCAAGCTTATAGCACTACTCAGTTTTCACATAATTAAACTTCAAAAATACATGCAGCTATTTTTCTTCAGTAGCTCTTCTGTGATTTTTGTTCCGTTATGATTTTCCAAATGTTCTATTTTTCCCCTCAGTTGAGCAATGTTCAGTCAAACCTAATTTGAAGTGTATTGTCCTATAATGTTATGAGGATTCTTTACAATATGGGGCCATTTTGTGAAGTAGTCGCTAGGAAACTCATCATACTGCCACACATATGAATCACAATTGGGTGGCGCTCTACCTTAATTTATTTAGTGCACACCCAGTTTTGTTGATCAATCAATAAAATGATTTAAGATGTGCAGGAAGAACATTTGTTATGCAAATGTGTAAAATGGGCGGCACGGATGGTGCAGTGGGTAGCACTGCCGCCTCACAGCAAGGAGGTCCTGGGTTCGAATCCCCGTGCGGAGTTTGCATGTTCTCCCCGTGTCTGCGTGGGTTTCCTCCGGGTACTCCGCTTTCCTCCCACAGTCCAAAGACATGCAGGTTAGGCTGATTGGAGAGTCTAAATTGCCCATAGGTATGAGTGTGTGAGTGAATGGTGTGTGCGCCCTGCGATGGACTGGCGACCTGTCCAGGGTGTATTCCTGCCTTTCGCCCAATGTATGTTGGGATAGGCTCCAGCCCCCCTGCGACCCTGTTCAGGATAAGCGGGTTAAGATAATGGATGGATGGATGGAAATGTGTAAAATGTCCCTCTGATTATTAGTGGCTTGTGTCTTCAGCAGATTTCACACTTTACAATGCCAACTGCTTGACCAGATACGGATCGCCATTTAATGGAAGCAGTTCAGGAAAAAGGCATATCACGTAACACTTGAGATATTTCCCTCTGGAAATTGAATCACTCGGCTTGTCACACATAATACAATGTTAAATCAAATTTAATGAATGTGGCAAAATTACTCAATTAAGCATAAGAGGAAAGGAAGCAACCTTGGAGCTTCTTTTCATTTTGTAATCAAAAATTTCCTTGCCATGTAATTGGCATTAAATGTTCTGGGTATTTGCATGACTGGCCCAGATTATCTTCACTGGAGCACAATAACAAAACAACAGTCCTCACGTAAACGGTTTTAACGGGAAGCATTACAAAAGCAGCAACTTAGTTAGTGTCTGTGTACATGTTCAAGCCCATCTGTTGCAATCCCTGTTTTAAAATCCAGCTATGCCAGCTTGACCAGCTTGAACAGCTCTATTTTCATGCTGGTCAAGCTACCATAAACTGGTCTAGCTGGGTATAAGCTGGGTAACCAGCATGGCCAAGCTGGCCATAAAGCTGGTCTGGCTGATGAACCAGCTAGTGCTGATACAGTAGCTTGTCTGAGCTGGTAGCAGGTAGCTGTTTCAAAATAGAATGTAGCTTGAGCTGATCAAACCGTGTCAAGCTGGGAGGTGGTCTGAACTCATCAACCAGCAACGAGCCATTGAAAAAACCTAGCTTGAGCTGTTTTGAAGCTATGCTAAGCAGGGATTGAAGCTATGCTAAAATAACTCACATTTCTCAAAGTCAAAGTATGACAACATATTGTGGAAACACATGTCTGAAAGCCAAACTCTAGCACCTGAAAGGCGTTGGGGGTATCATCCACACAGTAGACCCGCAGGCAGTAGTCCATGGAGTTGGCACCAGCGCTTCCAAACACAGCCAGCTTTAACCTCTTCACAGCAACCTCGGTAAAGGGCTCCCCGGCCAGCGCATAGCAACCAGGTTGGTCCAGTAGCAGATGGCAGTTCTGGGAGTCCACCAGGCAGTAACAGGAAGTGGTCTCATCCTCTACTGACATCACATCCTGCAATATACATGACCACACAGTATTGATGTAAGCTTAAAGGAAATGTCTGAAAGATTTTTCCAGAAGTATGGAGCAGTGGTGCTCATGACACAGGGAAAACCCTACAATTAAATGTATAGTTTGCAATCATCCCATTGTGTATTTAGTTGCTCTTTGAGTATTTTACCTTGTATTGTGTAGTTGCCTGCTTACTGCTTTCATTCCAGATGAACATTTAGTTATAACTGTCTTCTGGCTTGTATGAAAGAGAATGCTGGTATTAGAGGGTATGTGTGAATGAAGGCAAAGACCATGTTACACGGTAGATTTCAGAGGACTGATTGGTGCTGGGAGTAACTGCGATTCAAAGCCGGGATGTATAATTCAGAAGCCAGTGGCAGCATCAGGCTGAGTCATTAGTATAAGCACAGTAGATTTCTTTTTTTGTCAAACTAGTGGCTGAAGAAAAACAGTCAAGCACCATTGCACACAATCTGGAGCATATAAACTAAATTTAAAAAATGTCACGTTTTTTTACATTTGATTTTTTTTTTCTTCATTATTTCAATGTACCTGCGGGATTCACAATGGCTTTTCCCATTCTGCCTGAGAGATATCATCCCATGGGTCTGCACCTGCATGTTGCCTGTTCTTTTTGTGTATTTTTTTTGAGAATTACCCTCTTGCACAAATGTCAGTTAGAATGAAAAGAACAAGCTTTATTATCATTGCAGTACGGTATCCCTTGGACCACTTCACCCATGCCTTGATGATGTTAATCAAATATCAAATGTAGACACAAAGTGTATACGTTTCCTTTAAATTTTCTCTTGAATTAAAAACTAAACTGTGTTAACTACTGGGAGAGGCCATATCTTTAAATGAAAAACAGCCAACTTTGAAAATTTCCAAACATCTCCCTACTGACAGAGTTATGTAGAGCCTGACAGGATTTATAAACTAGAGCAATGCACAGCATATGTGCAAGATAGCAAGAAAGATTTCAGAAAATATGAAACAGAGATATGCAACTGGAGCCTAGTAGTGCTGTGTTTATGCACTCTGGGCAACAGCAGAGCAGCCTTGCGACAAGATAGGAATCTGTGCTACAGCTTTTCAGTCTATGGTGGATGCTTAGGTCCCTGCCCCCTAGATGTAATTACCTTACCCTGGACATGCTTTGCAGCTAAATGGGTTGTAAAAACATTACTGGGATAGGAAGCAAGGCCCAGAGGTTTGGATGAATTAGACCACACCAGGTTACAAGGCTTATCATAAAGCTAACAGACAGATAACAGACTGCACACTCCCAGTAGTTATTCAATATTTCAAGAAAGTGTGTCTCTACATTGGTAATACTGTAAATCCATTGACAGAAACCTGATGTCATTTAATACTATCCAAATAAGGAATAAATAACATGTCCGTGATTTCTCCACTGATTTCCCTCCGTGTGTCTGTGCTCAGTTGTCTCTGTCCTACTTAATCCGCTGGATAAACTTTTCTGTCATTACCCCTGTCGGACTGACACGCGCCTGGTGCCCTGCTGTCACATGCTGTAAGGCTTTCACTTCCCACAGTGTCACCCTGCTGTTGGCTGGGCAGAGGCAGGACTGCTTTCTCCTGAACATCCCTTCCAGGCCATTAGTCCTTCTCCATGAGGGTGGGAAAGTGTTTACTGGTCAAAATCTCTCTTTTCAGGCTTGGCACACAGAGCTAACACAGAACTAACACTGACACTGCAAGGAAGCACCTAGTGGCTGCAGGTTGGTTGAGGCAGGATGGATTAGATCTGCGTGTTTTTAGACTCATCGGATACAGATACATAGGATTAAACAAATGTATGCGCAATACGAAAAATTACCACAAAAATGATCAAAATGCACAATTGTACAATTATATCCAATATTCGATCATCACATACAATCCCAAATGATTAGGTGTAAGATACTGTTTCAGGCATAAAGTGTATATGAAATGAAATGATTTTTAGCAGTGAGTGATAGTAAGAGGTCACATGATCTCACCTCCCACTTCTTCTCCTGGGTTAGTCTTTTGAGCCGTATGCTCCAGTTTTCTGTGCTGACCTCGGCGCAGTGGGCTATCGTCACAGCAACCGGGCAGGAAAGGTGAAGACCAGGGGGGCCGTACGTTACGGCGGGGCTGAGCAGTATCTCACAGCCGTCAGTGGTCTGAGTGCTGGAAACACACACACTCAGTCAAAGTGCTGCAGAGGGGGTCCAATGCGAGCAGATACCATCGGGCCATGCTTCTTAAAGTGTTTGATAAAAATGACAGCAGACTGAAAGGACATACAGCACCATTTAAAGCAATAGTCACTTAGTCACTGAGGTTGTACTTCTAGAGACTGCTGGACAATATATTTCCCCAGCTGGAGAAGGGAGGATTAGAGCCAGGGACACATTTCCTGTAAGCTGTCAACTTTGGCACTGCAAGTTTGATGGACAATGCCTATGAACCAAAAAGCTATCTATCCATTTACTTTAGCAGCTTTCATTCCAAAAATACAGTTTGGGGAGTTTCAAAAACAAATAATAGGAAAATGTTAATCCATTGAAGATGAAAACATAACTCCCAAAATAAATATTTTTGATCATGTCTAATAGATCCTAATTGCATCCATTTATTCTATGCTATTTATGCCATAAAATAATACAATTCTGTACCAAAGAGCTTGGTGGTTGGTATGGTACAGTATTAGCACTGCTTTAAAGGCCTAATTGTAATGATGTTTCAGCCATTATCTTTCATTTCACCTGCACCTCAGACAACTGCAAAGGCAAAGAACGAGGAACAATTAATAATGAGTATTGGCCTATTGTAGAAAATGAAATCAAAGGGAAAAAAAGAAAAGAAAAGAAAAAAAGGACAATAATGTGATTACTGGGCTATTTACCTCTGAACAGTTCAAGACCAGTTTAATATACGTAATAATTGCATTCTGGTTCAATCCAAGAAACAAGTCATGGTAACATTTTACAGAGTTGTGCAGTTGTTTATCTATGGATTTTCAGGAAGTTTTTGCATAATTGCACAATATGTAACTTATACAGGCAGACAAAGAACCACGTATACTGGTAACTATAAAGTGCTTACGATCCCCAAAGAAAATGTATCTTCCTCTGCTGTTCACCATGGTTACAGTGATGTTTAATGAAAATTGTTTTACTGAAGACAAAATCATTGCTTTTCTTAGCATTTTTCTCAATTGCAATTTTATTGAAAATCAGTAAGGTAAATTATAACTTTATTTATTCTGTCGAAAACTGCCTAAATGTGACAGGGGTGTGAAAATGTCAACATTAGAAAATGGCAATAATGTTTTTTCTTAGGCACTGCTGGTGAAGAGCTTGTGTTTTCACCATGCATTCTATTTGCAGTTAGATTTTAATTACATATACTTTGTGGAGGTCACAGATTGCTGACATCCATGCACAGTAATTTGCTTTAATTACATTTAAACCTTTATCCACACTGAATAGTTTACAGTGCAACTCTCAAACATTCAGAGCAATAATTTAACATTCAGGACAGCATTGTAAAGTCATGGAGATGGTAACACGTGGGTGCATCAATATAAACTATGTAAGCCACCCAACACGCAGGATTATATATATATATATACAGTACTGTGCAAAAGTTTTAGGCAGGTGTGATACACCATGGCAAGACTGAGCACAGCAAAGCAACAACACACAAGGCAGTTATATTGCATCAGCAAGGTCTCTCCCAGGCGGAAATTTCAAGGCAGACAGGGGTTTCCAGATATGCTGCCCAAGCTCTGTTGAAGAAGGACAAAGAAACAAGCAACATTGAGGACCGTAGATGCAGTGGTCAGCCAAGGAAACTTAGTGCAGCAGATGAAAGACACATCATGCTTACTTCCAATTAATTGCAACTGGAAGATGTCCAGCAGCGCCATCAGCTCAGAATTGGCAGAAGCCAGTGGGACCCAGGTACACCCATCCACTGTGCAGAGAAGTCTGGTCAGAAGTGGTCTTCATTGAAGAATTGCGGCCAAAAAGCTATACCTCTGACGTGGAAACAAGGCCAAGCGACTCAACTATGCACAAAAAAACACAGGAACTGGGGTGCAAAAAAAGGGCGGCTGGTTCTCTGGACTGATGAGTCAAAATGTGAAATATTTGGCTGTAGCAGAAGGCAGTTTGTTCGCTGAAGGACTGGAGAGTGGTACAAGAATGAGTGTTTGCAGGCAACAGTGAAGCATGGTGGAGGTTCCTTGCAAGGGGCTGCATTTCTGCAAATGGAGTTGGGGATTTGGTCAGAATTAATGGTCACCTCAATGTTGAGAAGTACAGGCAGATACTTATCCATCATGCAATACCATCAGGGAGGCATCTGATTGGCCCCAAATTTATTCTGCAGCAGGACAACGACCCAAAACATAAAGCCAATGTCATTAAGAACTATCTTCAGCGTAAAGAAGAAAAAAGAGTCCTGGAAGTGATGGTATGGCCTCCACAGAGCCCTGATCTCAACATCATCGAGTCTGTCTGGGATTACATGAAGAGGCAGAAGCATTTGAGGCTGCCTAAATCCACAGAAGAACTGTAGCTAGTTGTTTGGAAGATGTTTGGAACAACCTACCTGCCGAGTTCCTTCAAAAACTGTGTGCCAGTATACCAAGAAGAATTGATGCTGTTTTGAAGGCAAAGGGTGGTCACACCAAATATTGATTTGATTTAGATTTATTACATTAATTTATTTTATGGCATAAAATTATCTGTTTAATTTCATTCACTCTACTACCTTTGCAGTATAGTGCATTACAATGGCTTGAAATGGGATCATTATTACTAGGCTACTGCTGGCATAGAAATAGGGCATTCACACTCTTCTGACACTGCAGCAGGATAGATTGCCACATACAATATGAGAGAATTCTAACCATCCACAGGACTACTAATAATCAAATATAAGAGGAAATGGGAAAATACAACAGTTAGAAGTAGCAGATACCATGAAGCCAGGTAGTATGGTACAAGCTAATGAAAAATGATGCCAAAATTTGTATTCTCTTACAAGAGGACACATTAACTGTCATCAATTATTGATGTAGTCTGTCCAAAGAAAAATAGCAAATAACTCTAGGGCTGCAAGAAAAGTATGCATTTGCTACTGATGCTCCTTAATCATCCACATCATTTGAACAAACAGCTATTTAATATTTCTTTCACCGTACGTGATGTCAGATATATCACACACAATGAAAGGGACGCATGGCAGACGGGAAATCTGCCTAATTTGGAGTCTGGCGGCACACCCGCTTTCTGAATTAGAGAAGAAAACGGTTGTAAGCCAGCTTTTGTATTTATTTCAGGTGGGTGTGAAGGGGCTATACGTAGGGATGTGAACAGGCACTGGAGCTTAAAACAGTTGAAATGACTACGGTTCATATAGATTTCTGTTCATACACACACACAAACAAATAGTATGATGTTTCCTGCTGCTCTTGCTAAGTGTTGCTTGAGGATATTTATATTATTTGATGACACAAATGAAGCACCATTAAAGACATGCTGTTCCCGATCAGGCAGATAACCTCCTCAGCAGAGTTTTGAGGGTATCACACAAAGGAAACCAGGGATTGAATAACCCATTATAAAATAACGGACAGGACATTGAGAAAGCCTGGTAGTGTGTCTGAAACAGATTCCAACCGATCCCTTTTTATAAAGCTGAGTAAAGGCCATATTAGTTGTATATGCCACTCAGAACAGGACACCTCCAACAACACAATCCCTGAACTGCTCCAAAGCATTCATGTTCAACTTGATCTAGAAGCAAGAGCCTGGCACCGATGATCCAGCACGCTGTTTCAGCAGCAACCCACTGCTCACTGGAGATCTCGCACGATATTCTCCTGCGTTTGGTAAGACAGTATAACAAAGCAATATAGCTACAGGCCATAGCTATATTATATATTCAACCGAATGCCAAATTACTGTATCAAATTGATTTCTATTTTGCTATAGTGAGTACTGTCGAATTTAGATGGTTTGGTTGTGGAAGAAGAATGGATTCAATTCGCCAAACGCCTCTATAACTGTCAAAGATAGACCGTGATTGACAGCTCTCTGCTTCAAATCCCTAGAAGCAGGACAGACAGGGGAAGGGAGTAAACCACACTATGCCTATCAGGGAAAAACAGCAGTCCAAAGGTAGAGGCTGAGTGAGATTAAGCTTTGCACAGACTGTCCATTTCTGAACCAGTTAAGCTTTACTACTTATCCAACACACACCATTCAAGTTATATCTACCAGAGTATTTTTATTCTTATTATTATTACTATTATTTGCCCTTGTCACAAACATTATTTTATCAACACACACACGTGTCTAAGGAAAAACAGAAGGTTACCACTGTCCTGTACTTTATTTCTTCAAATAGCAAATAGTATGGAAAAATCTGAGTGCATGCTTGTGGTCCCGCTTGTGGTAAATGACCCTAACACCAGTGGGAGGCATACTGCATATTTCCTACAAAAGTAAAACCCTCTTGCAACAGTATTTCAATTCTATCCTATTGCATCTTATTGCAACACATGATTAAGCCCCCATAGAGAATTACTTGCAAAGTACATGTAATATTTCCAACAATAATAGTAAGAATGTAAAACATTCCGAGGTCAACATTCAAATGTTGAAAACAGTTTTTGCAATGTATGCACAATGCCTTCATAGATATTCACCTTGAGCCTCCTCCCCCCAGAGTCAATACAATATAGACAGAACTTGGCAGCAAGAATAGTCCCTATCTCTGCCAAGTTATACGGACAGGGGTGGACAGCAATTTTCAGGCCATACCACAGAATTTCAATGAGATTCACGTCTGGGCTTTGGCTGAACTATTCTAGAATACAGACAGTCTTGCCTTTAAACCATAACTTCTTTGCCATGTGCTTTGGGTCCCTGTTATGCTGCACTGTGAATGTTAGCCCTAAATGCAGACATCTTGCAGATTGTGTTTTCAAACATTCCTCACGGATTTGATTGTATTTGACTCAGTCCATCTACTACTTGCTGGAAAGAAGCTTCCTAGTGCCTCTTGCTGATAAACATCCCCATAGCATGATCACAATGCCTGATGTTAGGAATGGTGCCACCTGACAGACTGTTTTCAGTTTGTGCCACACATATAGCTTAGTTTTAAATTGGCTCAACTTTAGTCTCATCATACTAAATTCTCATCCAGAAGGTCTCAGGGTCTCCCCCAGGTAGTAATAATGGTGGTACCCCACTCATGGGCAGAGATTAAGCCCCCACCAGCTGAAAAATGAACCTACGCCAATAAAACTATATATTATTACATGCACCACTAATTTAAATATCCAGGCCACTCACAGATAGCTGACTTATTATTGCTAGCAATAACAGCACCCCTACTGCAAGCAACTAGCTACAGTGTACACACCCTTTTTTTAAAATGTTTTTATCTTTAGTAATTTAGTATTTATCTTTGTAATTCAATGTAATTAACATCATGCATAATTATTATAGAAGAGTAAAAATAAAGCAAATTTAAGTATAGTTTATTTAGATAGATTTTGCAATACAGTAAAATAATAAATAATCAAAGACAAGTATTTGGATCTCCTGATGGAAAAAGCCACCCAGCTCGTCATTTCCCGCCTGGATTACTGCAACTCCCTCCTAGCCAGTCTCCCATCTTGTGCCATCAAGCCCCTCCAGCTGGTCCAGAATTCTGCAGTCTGCCTGATCACCAGTCCCCCCATCCCGCTTGTCTAACCCAAAAACTTGCACTTACGATGACTGTATTTTTTGTTTAGAACAGCACCTCATGTGTATTTTACTAGTTATGGATGTGATGCTTTAACTTGTGGAAGAACCTATGCACTTGTAAGTCGCTTTTGGACTAAAAGCGTCTGCCAAATGACTAAAATGTAAATGTAAATGTGGACTGACAGTCCACAGAGTACTCACATGGGTATATTTGGGCCATATATAAACTGGGAGTGAGTCAACTCTTTGTTATAGATTTTTGGCCACTGATTAAAGGGAAACACTTCTGTCAGACTCAGCCCTCAATCACGCCGTTTGCTCAAAGGCATTATTTTGCATTATTACTGAAAGGCTTTAAAGCAATTGAATGATTCACAGGACCACTTGAATGATTCTTTTTTTTAAGGAAAAAAAAAGTCAGAATTTGCATGCAGTTGTTGAGCTCCTTAACCCATTATGGACTAAGGTGCCCGAAAGAAAATCCATAGAAAGGCCTACGAATCACAGTGCATTTCAACAGTCATGTCTCTTGAAAAACGGTAATATGATCAAATACAACGCTGGTGTCGCATCCATCTGTTAAAGGAGATGTAACACGCAGGTCGTATCCATGTGTTAAGGGAGATGTAACTTGCAGATCGTATCCAACCATAAGGGGTTAAAAACATCCAAATAAATGGTGGTAGTGTATCATAATGGTTAACCTCAACTGCTTCAGTAAATATACAGCTGGAGTAAGCTGTGTAAATTGCCCAGGATAAGAGCAATAAAATTGCTACTGCAAATAATTATACAGTAAAATGGTAAAGGTTGATATACGTCTTAACCATCAGAAAGAATGCACACATTATTTTCATTGTAAGTACTGTATGTACCACCAGTATCAACACTGCGTGGGAGAAGCTATGAAGAGGTTGACTGAAGTATTTTGTTTGCATCTCACTGGTTAGTTGCAGCACAGATTAGCATAAGGGGACAGAGATACAGTATGGATTCAATTTACATGTGTCCTTAACGTTGAGGAATGTATGATTAAATGACAGAGAGAGGAAGAGTTTTCCTTTGCTGTACTACCTCCATCCCTACCTGCAGTCTTCCTGACTGATGATCATGTACATCTCCCATGTTGTGTCCTCATTGATGGCCCCATGTGGTACCAGTAGGCTGACTCCTGTGGAAAGACATGGGAGGTTAGCTGGGATGAGAACATGAGCAGCATCTATAGCAGGCCTATTACACTTACAACAGGGCTACTGCAATAAAAATGCTGAAATTATGGCAGACAATGCACCAGAACACACACTATACTTCAATACAATATACCTGCAAATAACTAAGGAATGTGATGCCAATGTAAATTACGTAATTAAAACTACCTGCAGTTACGCACGTGACATACTGTATGTAATAAAGGCATAAATAGCCAGCCTAGAACCTCAGCATGAACTTGCCCATCAAGAAGGGATGCACTGGGAGGAAAAGCTCTGCTCGTTGTGCCTCCACTGGTGCATACACTGGAGAGAACGCATGCTTTCTTTCCCCTCCAATGTGCCAGTCCAACGGTTAGATTTCATAAAAAAAACAATAACAGAAAACACCTTCTACCTGTCAGGGCTGTTACAGGGAGGTGGCAGGACGAGCAGCGTGAATCTTCACTATTCACCGACTGCGACAGTGTCCCAAAATTATTCTCCAGGGAGCCAGACTCATCTGCCAGCACAGAGATGTGCCAGAGGGAAACATGGTGGGTGTGGACTCGTGCGAATACATATGTGTGTGTTCTTTTGTGGCAGATGTCACTTTTTTTTAAGAAAATGAGTTCTAGCAAATCTCATAAATGAGAGAAAACGGTTAGAATTTCTAGATATTTTATTTGGTCAGAATTTCCAACAAAACATTGCGCAGGATTCCCTGAATGCCAGTCATGACAGTTTAGCCGATCCTCCACAATGCAGGGGTGGGAGAAACCAGACCTATCAAGACACCACGAGATTTGTTTCATGAATAATGATCTTGAGTGAATCTTCAATATTTCCAAAGTTGAGGAAGGCAGCCTTTTGGAGTGTCAAAATATGCATAAATTAACTCACATTTTTCATTTTTCAAGTCATTGTTAATCACTTGATGTATTTCAATTTTTTATAGGAGACAGGTCTCTCATAATACTTCCACAAACGAAAAAATGGAAAAACAATGTGTTTACTTTTTGAGATATGACGCCTCGAAAAAGGTTTCTTGTGGAAACAAATATAACTTCTAAGGTCCAATATCTTCAAAATGAAAATAGATGTTCTTTGACCGCAGATTTGAATTATACACACTTTTAAGTCCTCCCAAGATACCAAATATCCAATGATTTGGCAGTTATGGCCATTTGGAAATCGAATTGCATGCAAGTTTTTACAAGAGTGAAGTGATGGCCCCCTAAATTTGAGAAGACTCTAGCAGAGAAACTAAAGAGTGTGTGAAGCTCAAATTTTCAGGATTGTTATTCCTCATCATTGCCTACCACCACACACACAGAAGAAAAATAAAGAAATTGAAGAGATGCTGCAGTGCACTTCATTTGGGTCGAGAAGGAACGGCCCTGGTGCTAGTGCTGATTGACTATTCACTGCCACAGCAGAGCGTGTCTTTCTAAAGCTGCCTACATGTTTTTTGAATCTCTCAGATGCACTTTGGAATGTTACTGAAGAGTGTGCAAGGCTAAGATTCAGAGGCAACACAAAAGCAGATTTGTTTCACCGCTCTTGCCTACAATTCTGCCTTTGTACCAGTGTTAATATGAAAGTGATGTAAGAAATCTTTCAACAGTCTTGAGTTTTTCTTTTAAATGTCAGGCTAATTTAATGCACTCCGTGGATCCGAAGCATGGCGAAATGGCATGAAGTTCAAGCATTTGTCTGTGTCCATACACTGCAAAGAAGCATGTATGAAAAAGGCTGATATGAAAGGAAGCATGTGGGAGTCTGCAGTCTCTCTATACTCAAAGTAGATCAAGAGAGTCACAAAGAGAAACATTTACTGTGTTGGCAGGTGTGAGGCAAGTCCTCCTTCTACTCAAAATAATGAAAATCTTAAATCGTCAAGTACTATTGATCTCAGGCATAGCACCTTCTTTTGTGCGAAACTCACCTGTGTTTGGCACCACAAGCCGTCCACCTGCATGGCCATATACACCAAATGTCTTTATTGGGGCCTTGGCGGGCTTGTTTAAAGAGTTGGGTGCGAGCAGGCTCTTCTCCTGACTCTCTGTGAAGCTGTAGTTTCCATGGCGAAGCCCCCGAGGGAGGGCCTCGGGGACGGATTTCGCGTGGTACTCCGCCCGATCCGACACCCCTAAAGATACGATAAAGGAGCTTTGAACTTTAACCTTGATGTCTGGCAAGGGGTCAAAGAGAGAGGATTCACACATGAGCTCTTTGTCCATGGAGTCCTGGAAACAGATGGGGCTGCTGTAGGCGCGGCCCACCGTGAGGTCAGGAGGCGTGGACGAGCTGATCAGCAGAGGGTTTCCTGGGGTGAGAGCAAAATGGCAATTTTGTCATCCTCACAGGAGCAACAAACGGAAAGATTAATTTCATGCAATGCAGTTTGAATGTGTATGTGGACCATGACAAATTGAATATAAACAGTACAGAAGTTCCCCTTTGATTTATGCATGTCATGATAAATACAATAACAAAACACACTGCCCTGAGGTAGCCTATAGATTTATTGAAAAAAATCACAATATCAAAGATGGAAAACAGGGTATGCAAAGAGAGGGAGAAAATGAGAACGGATATGGAATCTCCCAGTTAACAATCTTGGGCCATATATATATAAAGCTTCTCAGAATTACTCGAACTTTAGGAGCCAAAAAAATTATCACCAAAAAGTAGGACCTAAGTGCTATGCATAACAGTGCTACAACCTTTTTTTGCAAAGAATAAGAGATATTCTTCAGTGCTGATCTCAGTTTGATACAAAATTAATCAAATGAATGTCCGCTAAACATATCACAACTAATTGTTAAGAGCTGTAGCATATATGTGATATGCTCAGATAATAATGGATTCAACAAGGCGAAGATCTAATTGACGCAGCAAGAAATCATTAATTACTTCAAACTGAAGAATGCAATATGACAAAAAGCATGGCAGGAAATCTTGCAAACTATTAATTGCTCTTTCTCTTCAACTAAACAAACTCCAGAAAAATGTGAGGAGAGATGATACAACGAAGCCTACTTCATGTATGATGAGAATGTCAGAGCCACAGGTCTTGTCCGAGACTCATCTCATGAGACACGTGTGCCGTAAATAACTCCGGTAACCTAGGAGAAGCCAGCAATCTATGCCACTAGGTTCTGACGGACGGTTTCTGAGATGCGTAGGGAAATCAGTGAACTGCCTGACATCATTTGGTGCTGTCAAAGCCTTGATAGAGGCATGTATGGCTCTATCTACTGTACTAAATGCTGACTGTAATCGACCCAAGTCATGACTTGTGATGGGGAAATTTTACAAAAAAACAAGGAATATTTTCAAACCCTGACTTGCTATTTAATCAATATTTCATACTTTGTATGGGTTTTGAGTTATTGCAGAATTTATATATTGCCAATCATGTGGCAGCAACTAAATACATAAAAGCATGCAGACATGATCAAGCGGTTCAGCTGTTTTTCAGACAAAATGTCAGAATGGGAAAGAAATGTGAACCAAGTAACTTTGTCGGTGGAGTGAAACTGCTGATATCCTGGGATTTTTCACACACAACAGTCTCTAGATTTTTCAGAGAATGGTGCAAAAAAACAAAACACATCCAGTGAGCAGCAGTTCTGCAGGCAAAAATGCCTTATAAATAAGAGAGGCCAGTGGAGAAGGGCCAGACTAGTCAAAGCTGACAGGAAGGTGACAGCAATGCAAATAACCCCACATTACAACAGTGGTATGCAGAAGACACACGATGTGTCAAATCACTTAAGTGGATAGGCTGTGGCAGCAGAAGACCAATGAGTCTAAAAACTAAGTCTAATAAAGCACAGGCTTGGAATGGTGAAGCATAGTGCGAATGAGTGAAATCCCACCCCAGGAAGGTCAGCCAAAGGTCAGATGGGGCTTTATGTGCAGCCCTGTTGAAAAGAACTGGAATTTATAACACTGGCACAGCAGCTGGGAGAGGTGAACCTGCAGCCACACAATTATAACAGCTTCCAAAGATGGAACTCCATGGTCTTCCCATTTCACCAACTCTGCTGTGGACTGGTACACAAGATGGCTGATGTGAGGTGAGAGGAAATGTCCATTATTGTTCTTTGAGTAAATTTGGTCAGAGCACATACTTTTTCTGATAAAGGTATTGTTTTTTGTACTTTTCTTCAGAATGAAGAAACTGTAATTTGACAGTTCTGTATAGAAAGAAATAATCCAGACTAACAAAATCACAGTTTTAAGTTTTTGTAAATGTTGCCTATGGTTAAGATAGTAATGACATGCAATGTAATGCAATGTAAGCAAATCAATCAGCTTCTAGTTACTGTAGGCCTTGTTTAGACTGACACATTTGTCAATTGTGCAAAACAACAGCAACGGTTTCAAGATAATTCCTCTTAATTATATTTGCTCAGTTCTCTACTTTGCTGTTTAACAGCCTGTACTGCCAATTATTATTCACCCATAAATTGCAGTGATACTGCAGATCCTCAGATTTAAAAAAAAGATATATATAAAAATTATATTCAGAGCAAACGCGTGGTCATTTGTTTGGTGTTTTTTTGGTTCATACTGCTCTCACAGTCTGTTCAAAATAAAATAACGAAATGACAGTCCCATTCCCATTGGTTATATTGTTTAGTAATTTCCTTTCTTTCATGGGAGTTCACATGCTTAACTGTGTCGGATAGGTGAACCATCAGGAATATTGTAGATAAATTGATTAGGTTGGTTCATTTTTCCCAAGATTTTAGCAGGAACAAAAAAATTATTTCTGGCTTATTGAGTGCTGGACTTCAAATCAATTAGGGCTCAGTCAAGCTCCACCACATTTCCCCACAAGCCCCTTTGCTCACCTTGTCTGGCTGTCCTGAAGTTGAAAGACTGGAATCCCCCCGTGAGTGTGGATGAATCAATGACGTCTACCCCGTACTCACTCTGGTTCCTCCTGTACAGCATGACTGCCACAAACAGGACAGCCATGGCAATGACTCCAGCCGCCAACCCTGAGTACAGGGCCACATCATTGGTGCTGTCCATACCTACGGTACGAGACAATACAAAGAGAGAGAACTACTTGGTATATTACGTACGTACAAAGGACGGAAGACATATTTAAATGAGAACTTTGAGCTGGAAGTCCGAGGGACGTTGTGTTTTGAGTCCTGGATCAATACAACTACACCAGCAAGTTGAACCGGAGCACATCAATATCTTGTCCCAATGTCTTCCTCTGAGTATCACAAAAGCGTTTTCCTGGAAGGCCTCCAGTAAACATGTTTTTCATAATCCCCGGGTCAAGGATTTATGGCAGAACTAAGCCAACAACTTCAGCAATTTCCTGCTCTGAAAATAGAAGCACACTGCTCAGGATCCAGATGGGTCCAGGTATCACAGACCAAGTTCATGAAGCGTAAAGCCTTTGCACTGTACGTGCTGCAAATAAGTGGCTCCATTCATTATGGAATTTCCTCCAGATCTAAGTAGGATTCAGTCAAATTCACATAATCTCTTTTAGAGCATATGCAATTCAATCAAACCAAAAAAACTGTACAGCACTAATCTGGAGCCATATCTCAATGATTTCTGCTTTGCTTTCTTCGTCCCAGTATTGTGTGTGCTGCTTGTGTAGTTTTAACATGCAACAATGTAACATTTTGTTCTAAAAAATTACTAAGAACATGGTCTATGCACTACAAAAAAAAAAGTTTATTCTTGAGACTTATTGGACTTTGTTATTTTCATACAGACGCAGCTGTCATTGCTATTTTAAGGAGCGCAATATTAAGATAATAATTAATGTGTCTACAGTGTGTGTGTGACGCGCTTATGTACAACCTCTTTTATGTTACACACACCCAGGGGCATGCATAAACATATCAAGATTACACTGTGAAAGATTATTATTGTGTATATCAAATAAGTCTATATATAAGATTAAAATGCATGTTAAAATGGAATTATCTTTGGGTTTTTTGCAGCGTGTTGAATGTGTTTGATGATTTCATGCAGAAGGCTGGGTGTTGTAATTGAGTTTAGGAAGATAAATGTGTTTGCACTCCCGCTTAGCACCGGCATATGTATAAAATCAAAGAAGTGAAAGGTGTGGAGATTTCATGGGTAATATAACAATGTTAAATTATCTAAAGTATAACATTCAGGCTTAAAATGTCCTGTGAAGCAACACATGCACCTACTAGTCATTTGCTGGAAATACAAATGCAACATCTTTGAAAAAGAAAAAGGCTTTTGCCACCCAAAACTGTAACATACAACATGATCCTCATATAATCCATATTAACTTGAGTCAGTAATGATAATGCAGCCAGTGTTCATGGAAAAACGATTTATGGAATGTAAGGATGCAGATAGAAATGGCAGCAGTGACAAATACTATTCCTAAGGATTTTAGTTTGACCCATATGCAATCGTAATGTTATTAACAATTTAGAGGTTTGCTTTTTTCTCTTATTAACTGAGGTGTTTACATCACAGTAAATATGCAACCAAAGGAGAGCTGAACTGGCATGAATTCTGGTAGGCTTATGCAACCTTTACATTTACAAAACAGCTTAATCAGTTTGCAGAGTTCACCATAACAGCACAGTTAACAATGTCAGAGTTTTTTGTATTGATTGGCCTGAGAATAACCCATGCCTTGGTTGCCAAAACCATTGGTTGCACAATGGTTGTCACACATGCACGGGGGGGGGGCGACATGGCTCAGGCAGTAAGAGCAGGCTTCTGGCAGTCGGGCTCGCCCGGGCTGTGTCGAAGTGTCCCTGAGCAAGACACCTAACCCCCAAATGCTCCTGACGAGCTGGTCGGCGCCTTGCATGGCAGCCAATCGCCGTGTGAGTGTGTGTATGAATGGGTGAATGAGAAGCATCAATTGTACAGCACTTTGGATAAAGGCGTTATATAAATACCAACCATTTACCATTTACCATTTAAATGCTGTAGATTTCCAGAAATAGATATACATATTTTTATGTGAGTGTGTGTGTGTGTGTGTGTAGTAGGCATGTTCTCAGAGCTGAAGACCTCTTTGTTCTGATCAAATTAAAGGGGAACAATGACTGCCACAAATGCATACTCCAAATACACAGGGTTACAATGACAGAAACAAGGGTAATTAAGTTGACTGAGAGATTTGACCATTTAAAGGATAATTAACCTTTTTTCATACGGAACAATCAGGGAAATGCACCTGTCTGGCTGGGTGGGACTATTTTGCACTCACTGCAGTGACAGTGTATAAGGGCAAATGGACTTATCAAGTGCCTGGAGTATGGGGATTATTCATTTTTATTTTTTGCAAATGATATTTTTACGGATTTGAGGGGATGTGACAAATTTAAAACAAACAGCTTGACTCAGTTTGAGGCTTTACGTCATGAATCAGCTTTCGATCTGCAAAAGCAGAGACATTGTGTCAGAGGTTATAGCCCATGTGGTGAAGCAGATTCTGCCAGTGCTTCCTGCCAGGCACATTTGTGCTACTGATTAGCAACATACTGTAATCATCAGTCTTGCATACAAAGACTGAATTACGAGGATATGCATTCATTTGGATTTTCCCATTTTAGCAGAGATTTTGACTCTGATCACTGGAATTAAAAATAAAAATGTGAAGTTGAATGAATTGATATCCATTCACACTGCTGTGTCATCCAATGACATCTGTGTGCGTTTGTCATTTCAGGATTTTGCCTTTTGTGTTTTTGCTGACATTCAGAAGGGTAGTTTTTGGTTGGCAGCAGCTATGACGATGATAGTGAAGGTGTGGTTGAAGCATGCAGGGACTCACTGTGGGTGCACAGGTCCCCAGTGCAGTTCTCGGTGTCCTGCGGAGCCCCCTCACACTCTTTCCCTCCGTGCTTTGGAAGCGGTGCGCTGCACTCTCTCCGGCGCTGTCTGTGACACTCTGAGGCACACGCTGACCACTCGCTCCACTCCTCCCAGCCCCCGTCCACTGCAGAAACACGGCATCAGTGAAGGTCCACTGCAGAAACACGGCATCAGTGAAGGTCCACTGCAGAAACACGGCATCAGTGAAGGTCCACTGCAGAAACACGGCATCAGTGAAGGTCCACTGCAGAAACACGGCACCAGTGAAGGTCCACATCCAGACCGCCGAGGGCTCGCTGTCACTGTACTGCTTCTTTGCTTCTTTAAAAAAAAAAAAGATTTCCAACCATTCATAAAGTTTTACTGGCCAAGTCTGCTTGCCCTCACTTTCAACCTTCCTGTATTACAACCTGGGGTACTGCATCCTAAACTGATGAACCCACAACTCAGACAGAGTGTTGCTGGGATATTTCCCTTCTTTTCTGCCAACAGATATAAGGCATGCATTCTGTGCAAGCTTTGGAAAAGAATATATATTTTGATTTGTTCATTTGAGCCCACACAATAACGTCACCACAGTTTCTAAAGGCTCCTTTCGCCTAATCTAAATGCAAATGATGTGTTTCCACCTTGAGGCCAATGCAGAGAAGTCCTCCTGCAAGTGGTTTGAGGGTGTAGTTTATGACTTAGGCCATGCATTGCTTTCTTAACGTTTGTTTTCCCCAAATATGACAAGCGCTTCTGCTGTGATTGGCAAAGCCTTAATCTTTTTGTGAAAACTCACAGTAAACAGCACAGATTACAAGATTGCAGTCAGATGTTTTCACAGGATGCAGGAATAGCTTTCTAATACTGGTATCATAAATTGGTATCATTACATTACATTACATTACTGGCATTTGGCAGACGCTCTTATCCAGAGCGATGTACAGTTGATTGAGACTAAGCAGGAGACAATCTTCCCCTGGAGCAATGCAGGGTTAAGGGCCTTGCTCAAGGGCTACACCGGGATAAGAACCACCGACCTTGCGGGTCCCAGTCAGTTACCTTAACCACCTTAACCTTAACCACTACGCTTAACCACTATGCTACAGGCCACCCTGTATATAGGATAATGCATTTATAAACCATGTAAGCGCCATTCCCTCAACAACATCAAACAAATTAACCAGAAAACCCAGAGCCACAGTCATCAATCCACTGACATTGAATAACTGAATTCCATAGACATTCTTTATCACATTTTAACTATGGTCCTCCGTAGAGTGAGGAAAGTATCAATGTGCCAGAATAGAGGGCAGTTAATGGAAATCTGAAGTGCAAAGCAATTTTACTGCTGCCTATGTTTGCGTGGGCAGCACTGGCGTGTGGGAAACAAAGCTTTTGACTGAATGTGTGCAAGAGATGTAGGAACAATAACCACTTGTTCTGTAGCAGTGAATGCATTTCTTTTTGTAGGAAGGTACTAGATTCATTAAACTCATTACAGTAACTCTGCAAAATAACCTTGAGGAAATAAAGTCTGAAAACATATGGATTCACACAACAAATGTTTGTGTTCAAGCAATGGTCCTGTCCCGCCTGGACTATTGCAATTCTCTGCTGGCTGGCCTTCCAGCATCTGCCATCAGACCCCTACAACTCATCCAGAATGCTGCAGCCCGTCTGGTATTCAATGTTCCCAGACATTCACATGTCACCCCCCTGCTCAGCAACCTCCACTGGCTGCCTGTTATGGCTCGCATCAAATTTAAAACTTTGGTGCTCGCATACCAGGCAGTTAAAGGATCAGCCCCTGTGTATATTCAATCCCTTATCAAGACCTATACACCAACAAGACCCCTCCGTTCTGCCACTTCGTGCCGTCTGGCGCCTCCCCCTCGCCACACCTGCACTTCACGCTCACGACTGCTGTCTGTCCTGGTCCCACGGTGGTGGAATGACCTCCCGGTGAATGTCAGAACGGCAGAGTCTCTGACCTCCTTCAAGTGCAGACTGAAGACCCATCTCTTCAGGCTACACCTTTCCCTCCCCAACTCACAATCACTGTGATTAGCCTTAGACCGTAATGGCACTTATGTATAGATATCGTTACTTGTATAGGTATTGTTGTTTTTTATTGGCTGTTGTTGTATTCTAGCTGCCAACAGTGGTATGCTAGTTTGAATGTTGATTGTACTCTTCAAGGGTTCTGAATTTCTGCATTTTTACACTAGGACTCGGAACTGTACTGTCCTCTCAGGTCTACTTTTGCACTTGTTCTTGTGATTGATTTGCACTTTGTTGTACGTCGCTCTGGATAAGAGCGTCTGCTAAATGCCACGTAATGTAATGTAATGTAAAAAATGATGGTTTTCTGTTCCAACATGCCCCGACCTATTATAAATGCATTATGCACAATAACTGTTAATGTGTACCATGGACTTATTCGGTCCTATTTAGCCCTCGCTCTTCTCAATTTCTTCTGAGACCAACTCCAGTTCTGAGGCCAGTGCCTTGCTCAAGAGCAACGGCAGGAGCACACCAAGGGGAAATTTAGACTTAATTAACCTAATTAACCTAACCTTCCTGTCTTTGGATGTGATGACAAGCCATATGTTATGAACTGCTGATCAATAGTGCTGAGGAAATGGTGTGAACAATTTCTGCAATGTTTTTATTTCATTTTATTCTAATTTAATCATACAAAAACTAATTAAACAGTATACTCCCTAAACGAGACAATGAAAGAATCATTTCCCCCATTTCCTATTCTTATTTTTGCCAAATTGCATTTCACATATTAATCTATAATATATTAATGTATGAAATACATTGATATTTTATTTCTGGAATAATATCTTTTAATATATTGGTTTTCATTGCTTCAAAGAAAACAAGCATATTGTTAGTGAAAGGAAAGCTGGCTCTTGGACTTGGTTAATGTGAGAGTGGGAGTGGGAGTGAGATTGTTTGTTGGAGTGAGAGTGGGAGTGAGAGCGAGAGTGAGAGTGGGAGTGGGAGTGAGAGTGAGAGTGAGAGAGAGAGTGGGAGTGAGAGTGAGAGAGAGAGTGGGAGTGAGAGTGAGAGAGAGAGTGGGAGTGAGAGTGGGAGTGAGAGAGAGAGTGGGAGTGAGAGTGAGAGCGAGAATGAGAGTGAGAGTGAGAGTGAGAGTAAGAGAGAGAATGGGAGTGAGAGTGGGAGTGAGAGTGAGAGAGAGAGTGGGAGTGGGAGTGAGAGTGAGAGAGAGAGTGGGAGTGAGAGTGGGAGTGAGAGAGAGAGTGGGAGTGAGAGTGAGAGTGAGAGTGAGAGCGAGAGTGAGAGTGAGAGTGAGAGTGGGAGTGAGAGTGTGAGTGAGAGAGAGAGTGGGAGTGAGAGTGAGAGAGAGAGTGGGAGTGAGAGTGAGAGAGAGAGTGGGAGTGGGAGTGAGAGTGAGAGAGAGAGTGGGAGTGACAGTGAGAGAGAGAGTGGGAGTGAGAGTGTGAGAGAGAGAGAGTGGGAGTGAGAGTGAGAGAGAGAGTGAGAGTGAGAGTGGGAGTGACAGTGAGAGAGAGAGTGGGAGTGAGAGTGAGAGTGAGAGAGAGAGTGGGAGTGGGAGTGAGGAACACACGCTCTTGCCCCAGTCCTCCCAGGCTAGGGGAGCTCACCTGGACAGAGCGCGTTGCATGTGATCTTCTGCACGGACATGCCCTCACAGAAAGCGCCCCCATTGAGCGGTGCAGGGTTGGTGCAGGTGCGCGAGCGCTTCTGGATTCCCCTTCCACACGGCACATTGCAGGAAGACCACTCAGTCCACAACGACCAGCCGCCATTCACTGACATCAAACCCGAAGAAATGCATGATGGGATGAAGGAGCGAGGAGAGATTTAGCAAAGGGGGTCAAAGTATAGCAATAATTTGTAACTGTTACACAAAGTCTTGCTGCAATTCATTTGTCAGTAGTCACTCGTAATGTTACCATTCATGTCACTTACAAAGCTTGAACATACCAATCAGCAATCAGTGTTTTTGGAAAAGCTGATATCCTACATTTCTTCACCGCACAGATTTAATTCTGTGATTTTCTCCTTTTTAGTATTCTTACAACTTGAGGATTTTTGGCAATGGAATCGCCTTGCAAGTCCTAGCCTTTAATTTTGACAGATCTAAGCAAACCTGACATTAACTCTCAGGACCTTATCCAGACTTGTGGAACTTTAATAATTCATTGTAAGTAATAAGTCATTTTACGCTCTCTCCCAGTTGCGTGGGACTTACACACATCTGAGATATGTGCATCCCACTGCAGTGGATTCCCAAACTCTAGCAGGCTCAAACCCTCACACTTCATGACACTCACCGTAAACCACCACCGTGGCGGTCGTGCTGCGCCGTGTAGCCACAATGTTGCTGGCCAGGCAGGTGTAGTTTCCTGAATCTGACAAACGGGCCTGGTTTACGATGAGGTTGTGGTCGGCCCGGGTGTCAATGTTGTCATCGCTGAGGGAGCTCACTGGCTCTTCATTCTTCAGCCATTCCACCTGCCAATACACAGCCAATCAGCCGGATCCTCGCTGCTCTATACAAGCCCGCCGCAATGATTGCCGTCCCTGTGGCTGAAAGCTAAATCAGGTAGTAATTAAAGTTACGGTTTTCTACTCTCATTCCAGTAACAATGCCACATCACTCATCTTGTGAATTTCAGTTAATTTGCCAATGGGTCATATTTTGTATTTTTCCTGGGCAGACAGGATGATGGGGAAGACTGATTCATAGACATGTGAATTCAACCCATTCCAGGCATACAGTACACCAGGGAACACTGTGTGTCTGCCAATCAACCTTGAGAATACTTTTAGAGTTAAGTCGCAGTGCTTTTTGATCCAAATGTATTCCCCAGAGGAACAATAGTCGTTAGGAAATCAATAAATCAAGCTCCTTTTTTTTTTTTTGCTGTAAGATCTTTTCTCCAAACAGCAGAGAACACATTTATTTTGTACTATTAGTTTAATCCGCTGATTAGTTTGGTTTCCTGCCTGGCTACTTTGAGAACTGAGGCAGTCTCCCATACTTCTGGCCTCTCAACTTTACCAGCCAATTAAAAGTTGTTCATCCCTTGTGGCTAATTTGTGTTTATTTTTATCACTATGCTCAATGACCCCATTATTGCTGTTATCTCACAGAACTGAGACTGGGAGCGAGGCCTGGCTTTTCATTCTGCAGTGTTGTTGGGTCAATACCTTGACTATTTTTGCATAACACAATCCTGAGTACACAGGCTGCCCACTGCTCCTAAGTAAGTAGGATGGGTTAAATGCAGAGGATGCATTTCATTACCTTAGAAGGCAATCACAAAAAAGTTCAGTCTAATCTAATCTAATATAATCTAATCATAGGAAGTGAAACTGTTCAAACATACCCCGACTATGGGGCACATTAAACAGCGTCCGAAATGCCAGAAGACGGACTAGAAAAATGCTAAGTCAAAGGTTGGTGAATCCACTTTTAGAGTAATCTGTAATCTGTAATGCTCATGCATGTTTATACGTATTATTTACAAAACACAATATTAGACAATAGCTTGCAGGAAAACACATTTTTTAAAATTTGAATTAATCTTTTTTTTGCTTTAGTACCACAAAGCCTCATCAGAAGCAATTATTCTGCAGATGTCACGGGATACGGGCCGTCTGTCTGTTCTTTCTTTCACCCTGAGATATCATTGAAGACTTCATCTCCGACTGTTTAACGTGAGAATGAAATGCAGCGGCTATCTCACTCTAGGCCATTCCTGCTACCTCCTATTTGGATTCTTCCAATTTGGATCTGGATATGGATGCACAGAAGCTAGGGGACTATGCCACTGAGGCAGCCCTTATCTATAAATGAAAAGAAAAACTATTATATTTCTAGGTCCCCATGAAATTACCCTGTGTCCTATAAACACATAGTAGAATTAATTACTATGATGGCTGCTAGGCCATGTAAGGCCATATACTAAAGTTATTACTCCAAGCATATGTGTAATATGCAGGGTTTTATTGACATTAACATTTAAAAAAATGTCCTCTCATTTTCAGTTTCAGCCCCAAGTAAACAGGCAGGCAATGCCATCTATTTGCCAAGATAAACCAGAGAGTAAAGGTAAACGCACGTATAACCATAAAAAATGTTGGTATTTTATGCAATGCTGAGCAGTAATTTAGTGAAAACGATCATAGACTAGACTATCAATATGTTTTGAGTTGTTGCAGATGGGAGTTAAGACATAAAGAGAAGTCAACTGTCTTACTGCATCATGCCGGCACAGTGGCTCAATAAAGGCTTGACAAATAAAAACCAATTTGCAAAGGAAAAAGAAATAAAATAATATAATAAAAGCACAAAAGTAACAACAACAACATAATAGTATTCAATATGATGTATGTATGTAGGCTTCTATATTCCTTTTTGTCCTTTCAGTTTAATCTGACACTACTGAGATGAAGCACATCTTAAGCAGATTAATCAGCTCTCTGTGCTGCTGCTGGATGCTCCTATAGAGAAAGCCACAAGCTCATCTACTGCATGATGAATACAAGGGCATAGATACAATCACTCTCATAAGTGAGTGCCTGAGGATGTGATGTAATTAAATTAGCCAAATTAGCACTTTTGTTTGATTTAAAATCACGCTGTCCGTGCCAAGCTGGAGGCAGGGCTTTCATATATTATCAAGCGACTAAGTTCCTTTCAGCAGAAGTGTTACTGTAATGGTCATTATTTCAAACAGACGAGAGGCAGGGACATACCCTGTCATCTTTACTGAAGTTGGTTTTGATGATATGAAAGCTCTAATCAACATATACTCCACAAGCATAAAAACAAAGCTCTCTGAACAGAAGAATTGAGTGAAATGGTAAATGGTAAATGGTTGGAATTTATATAGCGCCTTTATCCAAATGGGTGCATTCCATGACCACATGCAGTAATGCACAAATCTGGCTGTAGTTCTACACCATAGTAAATTTCTATAATGATAGATAAATACTCAGTGAACACTTTATTAGGTATTTATTAGACTTATTTTTTTAGACTTAAGTCTTCTGCTGCTGTAGGCTATCCACTTGGAGGTTTCACATGCTGTGTGTTCAAAGATGCTCTTCTGCATACTACAGTTGTAATGTGTGGTTATTTGTGCTACTGTCACCTTCCTGACAGCTTTTATCAGTCTGGCCCTTCTCCTCTGACCTCTCTCATTAACAAGGCATTTCTGCCTGCAGAACTGCTGCTCACTGGATATTTTTGTTTGTGCGTGAAAATCCCAGGAGATCCGCAGATTCTAAAATACTCAAACCACCCTGCCTGGCACCAACAATCATTCCACGGCAATCTGTCACCTCGATCACATTTTCCCCCCATTCTGATGATTGATGTGAACATTAACTGAAGCT
Organism: Conger conger; assembly: GCF_963514075.1. NCBI lineage: Eukaryota > Metazoa > Chordata > Actinopteri > Anguilliformes > Congridae > Conger > Conger conger. Next base: position 39,559,968 of record NC_083771.1, read on the forward strand.
CCTGACCATATCTGCATGCGTTTATGCATTGCTGCCACACAATTGGCTCAATAGGTAATCACATGAATACGTAGGTGTACAGTTGTTCCTAATAAAGTGCTCAGTGAGTGTACTTGCTTTGTACTAAAGGCTATTTTATTGACATATACTGCAATTCTAAATTAAATTATTGGTGCTGATTTAAAAGAAGATGCATTGCCTTTGCCTTGCACTGTCAAAATCAGTTCTTCAAGCAAGATTTGTCCAAGTCTTTTACTCATTCGATTCTGTTACTATTTCCAGTATTGGAAAGTATTCAGCAGAGTGACAGGGATTGCTAAATTACTCAAACAATGATATTATCAGTGTTGTTGTCCTCCATGTATGGTTGCAAGCATACATGTAGCATGAGTAAGGTGCAATTTCCAAATTTGTTTAATTGAATTGCTCTTCAGGAAAATGTTAAGTAAGACATCTTAGACATTTTGGACTCTCTCTTAAGCTGTCTCTCCATATTATATGAATCTGAATAATAATGCTCAAGCACTTAAAATGTATCTTCAGATGTTAAGAATAATTGCACATCATAAAAAATGGTGAAAGGCTTTTTCAGATTATTTATTTATTTATTTACACCTTTATTTAGGAAAAAAAGCACAGCTATGGAGCTTAGTTTACTTTCTCACATAGCAAAACACTTCTGATGTACAAAAAAATGTTACTGACTCCAATTCTATCACTACTTCCCCTTGAGTTAGATATACAGTACAGAAATAATATCTTAGCACACCAGTGGCAGGGCAGGTGTTTTCTTGATCTGATATGAATTCCTTTTTAGGGAATTGAAAGGAGGAACACACTGCTATAATAGTGAGCAGGTATTTCTATCCAGCACTAGACTATGCAAGCAGGTAAGAAACTGCAGAAGACGATACAGTACAGCAAGACACCTCCCTCGGTTTGCATAGTTTCACTTAGTGCCACTGAAAATGACTTATATTTGCCAAATCAGTGAACATACTTGGTACAGGGATCACTCAATAGCATTTCCAGATTAAACATTTTCTTCAAACACAATTTAAGAGCTCTACAAACCTCTCATAATGTCATTCTCTGTGGATTACACTTCACAAATATAAGATAGTCAGCTACTGTTATCTGGAAGGTACAATAGAAAAAACATTTGCCGACCATATTGTCACACATACAACGTGTGTAATTCCTAAGCACATTTTCGAAGCCTTTAATGAGTTTTCCCTTTTCATGCTCTGCAAGATATTTCTGCAAGCATTTTGATTGTGGACAAGTCTATGTTTTGATTTGAACACAAAATACAGAAAGGTTAACAATTCAATTTTATAGTTGGATAGACTGCTAGTCATCTAATCATTTTAGTAAAATTGGATGATTACCATATACTGGTTTAAAAAATTAATTGTATTTTATGTACCTGCCAATGCCAATTAAACTATTTTCTTCATACTTCAAAAAATGATTGATCATTCCTATATACATATACAAGATTCACAGATAAGCAAAAAAAAGAAGCAATGCCAAGCAATTGTCAATTCATTCTGTGAGTTTGCTAAATAAGCAATGCCAGACAAAATGTAAACCTCCTTTGTGTGCACACACCCAGTATCTCTGACCTAGCCGTAATCTATTTGAGGGATTCGGAAAAGGCCTATCAAGACATCCAGTCATGTTCTGTTTCATTTGAGTGGGAGCGCCTGTTCTCGACCCTCAAGCCTCAAAGTGCCACTGAAAGTTCACACCACCACTTTCCGAGCTGGCGTTTCAATATTTAATTTGAGCTATATGCTATAATGACTGGGTTATAGTTTGCTTCTATGTTATTCACACTGTCTCTTTTGCTAGGCTCATATAATAATTTATAAAGTATTACGCATGTGATGGCCACAGTGCAAGGAATGAGAGCATTGCTACACAAACCTTCCATTTAAAGTGGATGTATTCATTATGCACTGCTTGCCCACTATAAATCCTCCAAAACCACACAGGCATAAGAACCCTTTCGTGATGCATACTTGAGATCCAAATTTCCAGTGACATTACATGACATGCGAGGACAGCCATTTTATCTATGGCATTGAAATAAATAATTAACGTGTAATCCTTGAATGTGATTACATACACTAGAGCACTAAAAAGCACTCCAGCAATTCAGGTGACACTGACATTGAAAAAATGGCCTTCCAACACACCAACAGCCTGTCAGAAGAAAAGACCTTCAGTAGAAAACATACACACAAAAAACAGCCAGAAAAACAGAAAAGTAAATCCAGAAATGTTTTCCATGGGTGAATAAGCGCAGGGCAGAGGGGGGAGTAATGGCTTTACCTCGGCCACAGGGACTCCCTCTGGGGGGCGACAGTGCAGCACAATCATGCCCTGTATTGGTACTTCTTTCCCCTGGGGGTCCTGCTCAAAGTTCTTCCGTAGGTCTGTTTGTGGAGATAAGAAGAACCTGTCAATTTCACTCGTCCCCTACTCTCTCCGTCACTTTCCGCCAACATCAGCAGTAGCTGTGAGATCCTGGGCATCAGGACTCTTTCCAGACATTGACTAGTGCTTTTAGCACCACCCTTTCAGGCCTCCAGTGTCACAGGGCTGCAATGGCTTCAGTTACAATGACCAAATGTCAGATAATTATGTCCATTATATAATTGTTGGTAGATGCATCTTCCTATGGGACTAGTGTCTTCAGTTTTATTTCTGAAACCATTCAGTGTAGATGCCCATACTGTTATAATTATTATTATGGTACAATAACACAATATGGTCAGAAAAGTAATAATACTGCTGAATCTGATATGCACAGGAGCCCTTAAAATACCCCTTTAAAACGATTTGTTTGAAATTTTCAAAATTAAATACATCAATTACATTCCAATTCATAAACACAGTTTATTTATAAAACACCTTAATAGAGTGAAGTCCAATTAATACAATGAAAAAAAATGCATCTTTTTAACTAATAATTTAATTGAATATAATTGTATTTATACAACAAAATGGTGGAAAGCAGTACGGACATGCAATGCGGACAGTGGCCTTGCGGCTCTTTGAGGTGCCGAGATGGCTCCAGGCCACACAGAGACACCAGTAGTCTTCTGGGCCATGGAAGTCCTCCACCTGTTGCCGAGAAACATTGATCATCACCTCCCGGATCTTCAAGCCTGCAGACCGGAAACGTTAATCCATACACTGCATCATCCATACTACGGATTCCTACAGACATGTAAAAAGGGTTGATGAGATCATACTAAATTAATAACTTCCTTTAAGATATTTGTTAGAAAAGTTCACTTCTTAGCCCACTCCATGAAATGCAAGTAAAATAACAGGGATGATCATCTGACTGACTGTTTAGTATGAATATCTTTAGTAGAGAAGCATGAAGCCATTTTTTCTCAGAGAAAGCCATCAGCTTTTTGTATTTCCCCACATAAAACATAAACATTCAGAGATGTTAGCAGGCCTACAAAAAAATAACATTCTGGGTATATGCTGTTTTCTCAAAAGCATGTGGACTCCCTGGTGAGCAAAGAGTGTAAGAAATTGTGTTTGCTAAAAAAGCAAAGCATAACATGGCCCAAGTTCATCAGAATACATAGTACACTTATTAGATTTATCAGAACTCCAGTAGTCTGTCTGCACTTTCCCAAAACTTAAGTTTAGTTTGCAAACCCAGTATGTCAGAAAACATGCGATGAAAGGAAATACCATCTAATGAGTGTATCTGAAAACACGATTGAGACGGTACTGAGGAAAGCCTTCATCTCCCCAGTGAAAGGTATGCATCCTTGAGGGAAAATTGTCAGTCTTAGACAGTGTACTGAATAGAATATGGTGGGCAATGTTGTTACCTCATCTGTCATCCCCATTTGTTTACAGGCTTAGCAGTAGTGACAGGCCGTATAAAACTAAACCTCTTCATTTGCCTCCCCCTCTCTCTCTCTCTTATGCAGCTTGCCAAGACTCTCAGAAAAGCCATCCAAAAGACCCAGTTACAAAGAGCAGGAAAAGAGACTATAAAACCCTGCAAGCAAAAGGGCTAAGGCAATGAGCCAAACACAAGCCTGAAGACATCCATTGTCAGGCTACAGCGCGGCTGGTGCACCTGAAATGAGGAAGCACCATGAGGAGAGCACATGGAGAGACGGGCACCGATTTACACTCCACGGACAACCGGATGTTCGCATTGTGCCTCGCATGTAGCATTCTTTGACAGGCGTGAGGTGAAATGGTATTAGATGCACTTCTCAGGGATTAGTGACTTGAGAATGTATACAATAACATTTCTGTTTAAAAAAGAGAGCAGACATGAGCTGTCCTACATTAGAACACAACCAGAACCAACAAATGACGCCTGACAGCCCTGCATATCTGAAGCCCTGCTTTGTACACAGCTCACAGATGTAACACGCCATTGTAAATAAAGAGATCAATACATCAGCCAGCCAGCCCATTGGGCACAGTGGTTACCTTATCAATGCAACTGCTTTTATTGCGTAAGTTGCTGTATCCTTCAGAAGGTTTGATTTCTGCAGTGTGCCTCTATCCAGCATGCTCACCCTGCTCATTTTATACACCTGATAAAACAGCAGCCTGTCTCTTATGGGGCATTACCCATGTTTGGCAACCTGAAACTGTACGTGGATGGCTTTGCACGGCAGGCCAGCGGTGATCCTAATACACATTACAGGACTCTCTCTCCCCCACTGAGTTCTGTCGGAAGAACAGGGATTGGGGCCACTGGAATAAAAGAGATTTCTGATCCACATCTCTACTCGGCAGGTTCTTACACCTCACACTTCCCATTCTACAGCTGCAGGGGCATTGGTGCACCACACACTACATACACCGTACACTTGATGAGAGTTTGGAGGAGAATGACCAGACTAGTCCAAGCTGACAGGAAGGCAACATTAACACAAATCGTCATACATGACAACAGTGGTATGCAGAAAAGCATCCCTGAACACACAACATGTCGAACCTTGAAGTGGATAGGCTACAGCAACAGAAGAGCAATAAGTCTAAAAAATAAGGGTAATGAATTGAAATAAATTCTACATGGAGGAATGGTCAAAAATCCCTCCAAATGTGTTCTCTAACCTCATCACAAACTATAGTACTCATGGATGTCATCATTGCCAGTGGGGGGTTCACACAAAGTATTAAACTAGGGGGGCAAAAATTGTAGAACTTGTTTCTTGGGGAAATGCATGTTTTATTTGAAAAATGTAAGACTTTGTTTGATTCCATTGCATTATAAATAAAGCACACTACTTTACACACTGCTTTATGTCTGAAAATAAAAGATATGTCAATAACTTATTTTTACAGCTATAGTTTACAGAATTCTTTTGCATATTTTTCAAGGGTGCCAATAATTCTAGAGCCAATGTTTTTTACAGCAACTAAGGCGATACATAGCGCGACTACTATACACTGAATTACTGGGGCTCTTTTCAATCTGAGAAAACCATGGTTTGGCCCAGTCTGAAGATGCACTTTCATACTTGTTCAGGCTTGCAATCAACATTTCAAATGACTATCCAGAGCAGTGTGTGAATACTTGCGCATACTCAATGGAAATGATATGGTGATAACCATAAAAGGCTGATTAGGCAAGCATTTCCAAAAGCAACAATTCAAGCTGTTCAAAATATTAATTCAAAATGCATTTGAAAATAAGAGTGGAAACCTTTTCCCTCCTCCTCCTCATAATTTTACTTTAATGCATTCATTCATTTTTCATTCATTATCTTAACCCGCTTATCCTGAACAGGGTTGCAGGGGGGCTGGAGCCTATCCCAGCATACATTGGGTGAAAGGCAGGAATACACCCTGGAAAGGTCGCCAGTCCATCGCAAGGCACACACACCATTCACTCACACACTCACACCTATGGGCAATTTAGACTCTCCAATCAGCCTAACCTGCATGGACTGTGGGAGGAAACCGGAGTACCCGGAGGAAACCCACGCAAACACGGGGAGAATATGCAAGCTCCACACAGAAAGGCCCCGGCCGACAGGGATTCAAACCCAGGACCTCCTTGCTGTGAAGCGGCAGTGCTACTCACTGCACCATCTGTGCCGCCAACTTTAATGTGTTTTTCAAAAAATTGTTGAATCTGGAATTTGATATTTTCATTAACACATACATTTCTTCATGGGGGAGGACTCAGACATGGCCAAACTCGGCCAAATTAAGGCCACCACTTTTCCATAAGACATGCAATAAACAGACACTGCCTTAAAGACAGAGACATCATAAATAGTGGTTACAAATCTGTAACACTCTCAAACCATCTAAAATAGATTAAATCAATGTCATCACTTATTATACCTTTCACTTTGAATATTTCCTTGAGCTGGAACAAGCCCAGATTAACTAAGAAATTTGAAAAGCATGCAGTTAGATGCTTTGTTCCTTGAGGTGAATTGCACATTGCTACCAATAAGAAACTTTTCATGTTATAAGGGTTCATTTTGAAAACAAGATCTTTTCCTCATTATAGCAACATACTTTCTTATCTCATTTTAACAAGAAAGCAGCAAATCAAAAATGACACGAATAATCTGTTCAGTGAAGGTTAATAACTTGGAGAATGGCTAGTATGCATGACTTGTGTGCAAGTGTTACTTTAGTCTAGGGTTGAGACATGTAGCCGTTAACCTCCTCTTGTCTGCACGTTAATGAGGAACATTGTGAAAGCTAGCCAGCAATATCTCAAGATGGGTATGAGTAAAAAAAAAAAACATGCAACCAAGAATGGCAAGACTCATGCCCTCTACAGGAAACAGAATATGAATGCCTTACAGAAGGTCTGAAGTTAGCAAAAAGCATCCATTTAGATAGCTAGATGTATCAACTTTTTAGTTAACTTTAGTTAATTATTGCATATTGCAGCATCAATGCAACATTCAAATAAGTTTCCAAAGTCACACAGAATTGGGGTGGGGGATGCTAATTGCAGACAAATGCTTGCTGTATAGAAAACGTATGCATAAATGGACATGATTCTAGTATGTGTAATGTTCTATTTTTATCTAAAATGTGGACTCAGTGCAGATGATTCAAAGCATTGCCTTCCTTTACCATCACCAAAGTCAGCAGATTAACTCATTTTAAATGGTTTTGTTTCCCTCAGAATGAGGTATAATTACAGAAACATTTAAAATGCATGGTATTATAAGATATTAGTATACTAATACTAGTATGCAAGTCTCAGGCCTCTTACCTGTTGCATCCATGTACTCTTGGGACGTGTGCTGGTTCTGATGGACCCACTCGCCATTACACTTGAAGAAGATCTGCAAGGCAGGTGCAGCCCTGCAGTGTAGCTTGATGGGATAGCTCTTGATGATGTAGGCATCTTCGGGCTCCTGCAGGAAGTGAGGGAGCGTACCAGGAACTGAAGGTAGGGAGTCTGGCAGTGCCTCGCTGCTGATTCCTGCAAATCCCAGAGCAAATAACCTCATATCAAAGACCATATATCAAACCGCAGACACGTTTTATACCACTGCTTTTAAAGTTGAATTTTCATTTACCAACCAATACATTCGGAGAACCATATAAAATACCATATAAAACAGATTACACCAACGTTAATCGACCGGCTTAACGGAATGCGTTTATGTACAGAAACAGGATTATACATTTGATTAAAGTAGTTTGGAACCCTGTTTCCTATATTCTTCAATCTTCCAAAGCTAGGCTCAAAGCAACACCCATATGAGCCTTAAAAAAGTAGCAACTCATCTGCTCTGAGACACTTGCCTGACATACTGCATGTATACACTAAGGTGCTAGTCTTGTCTTTGGGGTGCCATTAGCTATGCCTTTGGCAGCGTATACTGTAATGTTGATGAGAAACACTGGAAACAAAGATTTAAGTATATGGAATCAAATGAATATAGAATCAAGTTGTGCTGCTGTTAAATATACAAACAAAATCATACTTGGGTGCAATAAGCCAAATCATTTTTGCAACTGGATAATGTGATTTAAAAAAATCTGTATTTTTCAACAGAGGAATGCTGCCCTTGCATGAAGCAAAAGTACATTTCTGGATGAAAAAATACAGGCTAATAAAAGGTTACGCTCATATAATCACCAGGTTTCATGTAGGAATAAAACCTTGAATCCATCAAGGTTCCCTGTAAACAGGGCGGTACTGCAAAGCCTCTGAAATAATGGCATGTCCCACCAATCAAATCCAATTGTGTGTGCTAAAATCCAATCAGCTCCGCCTGGCCCTTCAGAACAGAGGAGGAGGCGGGGGGGGGGGGGGGGGGGGGGGGGAAGAGATGCTGCTGAGTACATAACATTCCCTCCATTACAATTCTCTTATAGATTCTCCAAAGATGTATGAGAGAGCAGGCCAATGTCTTACTAAGCATTACATATTTACATGTTAAAAGTGTAAGTGGAGTGGAGTACATTATCCATTTACAATAGTCACACACCTTTAGCTCTATTGACCATTGTCCACTACTTACCAAGCGTCCACTACTGTCCACTGTTTAATTTAGTCAATGGGAGAATGACCTCAGCATAGTACTGTATATTTACCTAAATATATTCATGTGTCCTCTGATGGACCGGTCATCTATAACCCATTTCCTTTTCCACTGATTTGTGATTTTATGATTGTGGTCCTCACACACTTTGGAGACCTGTTCACTAATAGATTCTGTCTCCCAGGGGTTACACAGAAATGAAACACAGCCACACGTAGGGCAGTGCCCTTGTAAAACAAGACAAAATAAAGGCTCTAATTCAGAAGGAAAGGCAATAAAGAGACAGAAGGAAATAAAGGGACATAATATGTTGTCTCTTTACTCTGGGCTGGGGGCTGTGCAACTATTTATATATTTCACTAGCATCTCCAGCTATCTGTTAGCAAGAGGGTGACTTGACAGAGAAGACTCTGTCCACTATCCTACCTGCCAGAGAGCATGGTGCAGAGTGGTGAGCACTGACCATTTAGTCTTTGTGGTAATAACATATGGTTGAATATATCTCTCAATTTATGTGGAAAGGAGAAATTCTTCCACCCATTGATTAGATAGGCCCTCCTGCATCTAAACTACACACCCTACCGTAATCTTTCACGTGTTTGCTGTTTACGTGGATAGTTCGCACGACATTTAAGTAAATCAGCTGCAGTTTACAATAACCGTGAACAAATACAAATTTCCTTGTACATTTGGAATGCTTTACAGAAGATTTAATGCAGCACTTTATGGCCCGACAGACAATGACACAGACACAGCGCGTGATGAATGCCCTGATGGGATGGGAGGGTTTGTTCATTTAGAGAGGTTACATTTTAAACAACAAATGAGCGAGCTGCTGTAATGGCATGCTGAGTGCTAATTGCCAGCTGTTTGGAGAAGTGATGCCTGCAGTAAATATGAGCCCTTAGATTTGTTCAGCTTTTGCTATTTAAAAGATTAAAGGGCTTGGCAGATAATTAAGTAAATATGCTTTCCTAATGGAGGCCAAAACAAGACAACGATTATAGGATTACATGTTAAATGCCTATAAAATATAAAGTGTAAGCATTTATTTTTGATTTCACAATTTAGTTAACATATTGTAGCTATTGTGCAGCTTTCATATATTTGCTGTTTTAATAATTTTGTGTGTGGTGCAGTTCTACAGTGCTATGGGATGAGCCTGTACAATACTACAGCTCCCCACAAAGATTCCAGTGACAGAGAGGGAATTTAGTCTCACACTGAGAAGAATGTTGAGTCAGTGGATTGAATGTGAAGGCTAGAACACAAGCAGTAGCTCTCCCTCTCGCCCTCTCCCTCACACATGCACAGTGCACAGGACCTTTGTTGACAAGAAGCAAATTGTTTTGCAAGCTGACTGACATAAAATGCATTTCTTATAGCGGTGTTCCACAGCAGGAGTGGTGGATAAGACAGGGGCTACCGTGCACAGAACAATTTATTAAACACAGTCCTGCTGGAGTAGGGTAGCAATACTGCCATGGCTTTCAGAAATCACCCTTGACATATCTTTAATTGCTCGACAATTGATGTCTAAGCAGTGTTTCCCTCCCTTGTTATAGCAACATGGCTTGGCTGTTGCTATGAGCTGCATTTGCATATTGCGAAATTTAATTTAATAAAATTCAATTTCCGGAGCCGCGGTGGTGCACCGATAAAGTAACGGACCTTGATGCAGGCATTAGTTCATTGCAGTTGCACACTGAGGACCAGGGTTCGATTCCCGGTCCTACCAAAACTGAGTTGGCATAATCGGCTTGCCGCTCTGAGGGCGGGGGGGGGGGATACTCAGCAAGGGGGGTTAGTGAGATCGCTGCATGTAGTGGGCAGGATGATGTGGCTTGGAGAAGGTGTGTCATTCTCAGGATCACCTGATCCATCTGGGCCACTGAGGGACTGGGTGTACACGGTGTATCCCTAGCTAACACATGGGCAATTGGAATAGATACTAAACTGGGAGAAACAAATAATAATAATAATTCCCCCCCCTGATTTTGCATGATTGTCCATGGAAGCAGATTGTGAAAGCCTCACCCTTCCTTTAAGTCTACACACTCAACATCTGCTCTGTTCCTGGCATTTTCTGGAAGCATATATAAAGCACAAATATAAAGTAGTTCCGAGTTGGTCCTTGACTTAGAAACTGAGATATTCAGTGATATAAAAACATAATTTTGTGTATTTTGTGTAAACCGCTAAAGTCTGCTTTGATTGAATTGCATATTTCCCAAACCTGGTTAAGTGCATAATGACTGAATTCAAAGGAATATCTGTCTAGAAGTTTACTTTTTACCTGAACATTGGGTTTTTTTCATTGTCACAATAATAAGGACTAGCTGAGCATCTCGGGGGGAAGAACTCTGAGTAAGGAAAGAGGCACCTTCCTTGCCGTAACTTTATCTGGTAGTACCTGGAACTGCTCACCCAGAAGCGCTTTAATTAAAACGGTGAACTTTGATGAGAGCTGTAATTAACTCTTTGACATAACATTAACATTTCCACATGGCCACACAGAAGGGAAATAAAGAAGCAGGTTTCTGGCACAGAGGCTCCGGTGGAAAGATTAACAAGGTCAGGGAGATGCAGGAGCCAGACAGGAGGCTCACAATCAGGCTTCATTTTATTCATGAAAATGAATGGCATGTTAAAGTAATTAACAGCTCACATCAAATCCATATAAACACGGGGGACAGAAAAAAGCAAGTTTCAAAATCCATGTGTAATAATTTGGTAAAAGTAATATACAGTCACTGAGCACTTTATTAGCTATCTATTAGATTAATTGGTCTTCTGCTGCTGTAGCCTATCCACTTTAGATGCATTGTGAGTTCAGAGATGCTCTTCTGCATACTGTTGTAATGTGTGGTTTTTTGCGTTACTGCCACCTTCCTGTCAGCTTTGACCAGTCTGGCCCTTCTCCCCTGACCTCTTATTAACAGTGTGTTTTTGCCTGCAGAACTGCTACTCACTGGATGTTTTGTGTTTTTCACACTATTCTCTGTAAACCCAAGAGATCACACTATTCTCTGTAAAGCCCAGGAGATCAGCAGTTTCTGAGATACTCAAACCAGACATTTAGTCTGCCAAACAGCTTTTATACGTTTAGTTGCTGCCAACATGATTGGCTGATGAAATATTTGCATTAACAAGCTGGTGTACAGGTCTACCTAATAAAGTGCTCACTGACTGTAGACTAAATATATGGGCAATTCTCCAAGGAACACCAAGTTTAGGAAAGTTTAATTTTAGGACTAAGTTTACTGTACAGCCTACATGTTGTTTATGATTCTCTAATAGAAGAGAATTCAAGTATTCAGGCATTACATTTATAAATAACCTCATACCTTGCTACAGCATTTTACAGTAATACATAGACAAATAATATTTCTAAGTAATTTACATTGTTAGTCACCTTGTTTATTCATAAGCGATACATAGAAATGTATGGACTACACGCATATGGCAATGGTAACAACCTGGGACCTTTTTGCTCTGCCTAGTCCTTGAGGCCCCACTGAAATCACTAGGCTAAATAAAGGAAAAACAACTTTGCCAAAAGATTCCACAGATTGGGTCAGAGTTAAAATCCACTCCCCAACAAAACGGTAATTATCAGTCCTTTGCATGCTGCGTGTGCACTTACAGCAGCCAGAGGTAATGGATCATTTGAAAACGGTGACACTCCGCAGTCCGTAAACTCCACTCTGGAGTGCAGCCTTCAGAATAGATTCTCGTAAATATGAGTCTTAAAGTAGGTGACAGGCACGGAGGCAGTAAGTCAGTCATTTGTTCATTATGGCTGTGCATTTTTGATTCCAGTCTCCGGTGCCGCATGATCTCAGGGTGTGAAGATGCAGAAACACTGCTGATAAATACAGCCTATGGAGGAAGGTAGACCGAGCACATAATGGCTTGCTTTGGACATTTCAAGAGGAAGGCTAGGATTTCAGACGGGTTCTTTATAGGCCATGCAACACCCTGACACCCCGGCCGGATAAAGTAAGTGCGAGTTTTGGTAACGGAGTTGGCCAGGACATTGGAAATCAGCAGCCCTCAAGCTAGAATAGAAATCGAGCAAATAAAGAGAAACCATAGCTTTCATGCCCAGCTAGCGAGACACCTAGACCAGAGCAAAGAGCATGTCGTCCCTGTCATGGTGCGTGACAAGAACTCCCGTATTCTTTCTGAAGGAGAATAGGACACCTTTTGGACACCTTTTGTCTCCTGGGCAATAGGAATAATAGGGTAAAAAAGTACCCACGGTACTGCTCCTGCACTTTGTCTGAAAACAGTACCCACTCTATTATTACAGCTCAATTAGGATAACAGCCTGCCTGTAGCAGAGGCTGAATCTTCTCATTCCTCTCCGTTTGGCAGTTTGCCATCCCCATCTCCCACTTAGGAATTCTGCTTCTTCAGCCCGCCATGATCAAAGGAAAAGCAATCCAAAAGAAGTGGGTTACCTCGATGTCAACCTGACAGTGTAACTTTGAGTCACTTACATTCACAGACCATAGCTTCGCCCACTCACTGACCTATAGTATAGTAACATTTCACAGAGACTTTTAACCCACAATCATTTACATGTTTAATCTCCTACCAGTCAGACCTGCTGAGGCGCTATCAAGGCTTTTATATGTGATATGCCATTGCCCATCACAAACCCAGATCAGTAGCTGATCTCAGCTTACACCTATTGATCCCAGAATATCTGCCTCTGCTGATTGGCAGGGGCAATTTAGGGAGCACCAGCTCCCTAATCGACTCCTCCCCTCCAAACTGATGTATTCTCCTTGTTTGCAAGTATCCATTAGGAATGTCATCACCTCTTATCAGGGACATTAGTTCCCGGATTGGATCGTGTGATTGAACAGGGAGGTTCACTCCAACCTCTCACCACCACAAAGTTATTTTTCCTCACTTTTCTCAAAAAAACCCAAGCCAGCAATTAGTCCACCAAGAGAGATGACACAGTCGTCCAGACTGCTGTTGTGCATGAATACAGGAGCAAGCATGGCCTCCTTCTCTGCCTTCCACATCCAGTAATGAATTATCAACATGGCTTTGAATGCCCTTGTAGAGTGACGTAGGACAGACACGTGTATGGTGCCACACCAGAAAGCTAAATGCAACATGTAAGCCTCCTGATGAATAAACCATCAGCTTATATGAAGGGTACTGCAGAAGACAGAATCCAGCTATGCCTTTTGTTTCTACTTCCCAGAAATTACAAGATACTGAGAGAAATAACAAATATGAATGGGAACATACTGTGAGAAGTGATATATTTACAGTTTTGCGTACTGCGGTCACTGATTCAAAGGAGTAGGGCCTTATGTACATAGTCAATAGAGAGCCAGTCCAGAAGACAACAGGTTAAATGTCTTGTTTCATGAATTAAAGATTACTAAGTGTATGATCCTGCATTCAAGATCGGTATCTTTCTCTTTCATTATGCAGAATGTATCTACTGATAGCATAATAATGGCAATATATTTTACTTTCAAATTACTACTAAAGCAGAATAATGGAACTCACTTGCCTCTTAAACCCTTTTTAGTAATGCTATCTTATGAACTGAAAATGTGAATACGTACATTAAGAAAGAACTGAAAGAAGAATAAGCCCATACTTTTGCTTATCAAAAACCATCACATTTAAATGAAGGACTTGGACATACAACACTGACTACATCTTTTCAATACATTCTACTAAATATACTATACCTTGTTTACAAGCCCTTCATACCTACACACAGCACACTCCATTAACCATTCCATTGGTTTAACTTATATGAATCCACAATAAGCACACACAGAGAACATAAAAAGCAAATATCTTTTTTTGAGATTTAGCAGAAAGCAAAACCACCTACAAATGTAACAGTAGATGCAAGGACTTGTGTGAATAGATTTTCTGAACATTGACCTTCAATTGGACTTCTGCCAATATTACTATGTGCTACAGCCTGGACCGGCTTTTGTTTTTGTACAAAACTAATTAGGTGTGAAAAACACAAATAAGCATGAGCCATGCCTTTTTGATACATTGGAACTGCTGCTGAGAATATCATGAAGATGAAGCCTCAAGCTTGGCAAAGAGCTGTGACCCGGGGCACACCAGACATAGTAGTTGTCTGAATACTATGTTTCTAGTTTATACACTACTAGCTGTGGACCAGCCTACAAAACATGGCATGAAGGTCATATCCCTAATAAGAAGAGGATATTAGTTCCTTTCCTTGATCTTTTTGGTCTTCATCAGGTTTCAGCAGACATTTAACAAGTCAATAGTAAATGGTAAATGGTTGGCGTTTATATAGCGCCTTTATCCAAAGCACTGTACTATTGATGCTTCTCATTCACCCATTCATACACACACTCACACACCAACAGCGATTGGCTGTGACCAACAAGTCACATTTCATCAGCTGTGCCTTATTGTAACACTGATTAATGATATTTATTTTATTTTCTGCTGCACTGGCTGTTTTGGAATGCTGCCCCTTTTGCGAGCTGCTTTTGCTCAAATGATCCTGCTATTCCTAATTCACCACCACCCCAGCATCCACCGGTGAGCTTCTCAGATCCCTATGAAGGGGGGGGTTTGTAGTAACTCCTTGTTTTGGCAGGCTACAACAGGGAGTGATAAGAGGCAGAGCTGATGCCAAAGTTTGCTATTACATTAAACCTCAATAAATATTGCTTAATTCATTGTGAGTTGTTGGACTGAAATACAATAACTGAGCTTGAGTACCTCATTCATGTTTGGTCTCCTTAGAAAGAGAATCATGAAAATTTTAATGACAATATTATACTGCTCAGTTCTGCTTCTAACAACATAAGGGAATTTTAATAAGTAGGTTTCCAGTTTTATCTGAGACAGTTCTGCCTCTCCAACACCTTTCCAGCTGTGCAAGATCACCCCCCCCCCTTTTTTTTTATTCAAGCACATGAAATGCAGGCCTTCCTTGACTTGGGGGTTTATTCACACCAACACTTTCAGGGAGGCAAGAGTGGACATTTTGGGGGGTTGATATCTGCTGCTGAGTCTTGGATTCTGCCTTACGGCTGCTCTGGCATTTTTCCATCAGTGATTTCAGGAAGATTCATCTGCCTTCTGGTCTTTGCGACTTTAATTTCAGTTTTGTGGGACTGTTTTGGGATACACACTGGGGTTTGCCACTTCGTTTCCTTCTTTTCTCTTGTGACTGTTACTTGTCTATGTCTTTAGATATTGTTTTTATGGTGTAATTTAATAAAATCTTAATATTAATTTCCTTGTTAGTTGTGCATTTTATTAAAATATGGTGACCAAGGTACCAACATATAAAAAACAATAATAAAAAATAAAGGTCAGGTTCCATGGACACGGATTAAGTCCCGGACTAAACTGAGTTTAGTATGGAGAATCTGCATTCACAATTGAATTTAGTCTACGACTAGGATTGGCAAAACTGGCAACATTTTATACTGACGTACTCTGATCAGGACCCAGCACCAGATGAATCAACGGCAGGTTAATGAATGGCTTGGCAAAACATCCCTTTTCTAAACCGTTTCCGAAGAACAAAATGTTTCATTTACCCCAGAAGGCCCCCTTCCCTTTTCTCTATCCGCCTTTGTGGTGCTCAAACGCTCAATTCCACACCTTTTCCTCCAGTATGTGAAAGTAACCTGCACTGGCTCAGCAGTAGAGAAGTAAATTAAATCCACAAAGAGGCCTTGTGGTTGAGGCTGATTTATTTACAACGTTTGTGATTGGGTGATATTGACTGCCCAGGGTAAAATGCTGAGGAAATGGCCCATATGCCACAGGTGAGGCTGGCTAGGATAACTCCTCTTTCATTCTGTCCTGCAGAGTGATAGGACAGCCTGAAGATATTCAAATGGATGCTTTAGCAGGAGCAACTCAAACTGCCAGCCACATCAGCAGCTCTTCCGTTAGGAGGGAGTCATTCAAACACATCACTGTGCAGGGAGGTACTAAAAACTTGTATATATAAAAACTTTGGGCATTTCCCAAGCAAATCAAATTGTAATTTTCGATTGAACTTGATAATTATTTAATATACTGGTATGGTTCATTTAACCTTAATACTCAGCTTCTTCAAACTTAATGTGTTTTTAGCTGATGCTGCATATTCCATGAATTGCACAGCAATACAGAGATTTGCTAAATGATTTTCTCATGGCCCATAAAACTGAACTGAAAAAGATTTAGCTCTGCTGTCAATAACAGCATCACTGTGAAGAAATAAAAAGCATAACTGCAAGGCTGGGGTGAGGGTTTAAGCAATTTCAGAAGTTCAGCTCAATAATCAATTAAAAATTTAAAATTACATTCTGAACAACATTGACATTGTGTAGTAAAACAACCTGCTTAGTTAACATGAGGCTAACCTGAGGACCAGTTAAATTATGGTGGTGGTGCTCACAGAATTTTCTTTCTGCCACAAAATGTGCTCATGCATTTACTTAGATACCTATAACCAGGGAAATATACACAGTGTATAGTGTTTGTATGTTTCCATCTCTGCAATATACAGTTTGTAGATGCTAAATATGTCAATATTTTGCAGACGTATAGAAGTTGCAGAAAGCAAGTCCCTTGATTGGAAGCATTCGACCAATGAATAAAAATGAGCAGAGGCTCTGGCTGATGTTACGCTCTTCTCTCGTATGATACAGAGACCAACAGGTTTTCAGGTTATGCTTTTTTGGCCATGAGATTTCACACCATGAGTGCTTGAATGCCTTTTTATTTTTAGGTCTCCTTTACTGGACTTAGCAGGATAAAGCACAGTGAGCATGTATACAGTCCCTTCACGCACACGCACACGCACTCGCATACACACACACACACACACACACACTCACACACTCACCCTCACCCTCACACGCGCACACACACACACACACTCACACACTCACCCTCACACACACACACACACGCACACGCACACGCACACCCACACACACACACACACACACACACACACACACACACACACACAGACTCACACACACACTCACACTCACACTCACACTCACACTCACACACACACACACAAAGGAGGACCCAAAATGACCCAAAAACCACCAGGTCAGTATTTTCACCTGACATTTCATTTCATGAAACCCACCTGTAAGTGCCAGATTATTGGTCAGTCATTTAAAGGAAAAGAGAGTGATCATAATGTGTGGCATGCTGGATTTTGTACTTATATCTACATAAAAGAAAAACTAACTATCAAACTAAATAAATAAATAAATAAATAAGTAAAGTGTTACCCTTAATAAATGCAGCACACCTCAAACTCATCATCCTCTGGGGACCAACTGAAGAGCAGAGCCCACTTTACTGGCACATCTGCTGCCAGCCGTGCTTGTGACGCAGGAGGAGGAGATTAAAACTCATTAAGGAAGGTTTAGAGAGGGGTGCACTTATCCTCAGCTCAGCTCGGGCTGCCCCACCGATCTCGTCCCTCTGGGTCCACTCTTAGCATAAGCACCCCAGGCACACTCTACAAATGGCTGACACGTACAAATGTAGTCTTCTCAATGAATCTCGCCACTAGCCTTGCAGCCGAGTGTACAAATATAGTAAACAAAAGGTTCTACAAACGCACGGAAGCTACATGCCCAGGACTCGGGTTGGGGTCCCTTACATTATTGCCGCTGGTTCCGTCCAGCTATAGCCTGCAGGGCTTCATCATGCGAAGAGTGGAGCATGCTTATGTGAACCCTCGCATGATTTCTAGAATATTAAAATAGATTTTTGGGATTCAATTGATGAGGTTTTTACACATGATGACGACCTCAAATTTAGGATTAGTGCCTGCTGCTTTTATCAAGACTCAACAATGCCTTTGACAGATTAGACACCAATGCTTTGAGCACTACGACTGATTGTGTTGAAGTTGACATGAGTTTGCCAGTTGTATTGTATTATAGATGTTTAATGCAACATTAGAATTAGAAACCATCTGAACAAAAGGATGTAAAAGATGCTTATCTGAACCACAATGCAAACACCAACACAAAATTAAAGGCAGAGAAATAGTATGTGCGATGTAATTACTGACACTGTCATGCAACAAATCTAAGACCAATGCAACTGTTAAAGGTGGACATTTTTGGATTTGGTCATTTATAACTACTGAATTAAATTTGTTCCATGCCACTGGACAAAAAGCATCAATAGGAAGGAAAATATGTCAACAAAAAGATCACATGGTGGTCCCTGATTGTTAGATTGTTGAAGTGAAATAGAATATTATCACACCCAACAATGGGAGAGTTTGGGATTATCAGGGAAGAACAGGACCTTCCTTGAGAAACAACATGGGCTAATGAGATAGAGGCACCAAACACACAATTCAATGCCAACAACATTCCTGAGTGCAACTTGCAGGAGGACGTGTGATTGTTATGTAAATTGAGTGACCTCTTCCATCTGGGAGAGTTATAAAGTGTAGCTTATGCACAACAGTGCGCATATCTCATATGGAGATGCATAATCTTTCATGGCCAATTCCACTGAGCAAGATGTTGCCAGTGACAAGCCCCATTGTGTCATTTTAATTCAGAATCATTCTGTGTGCTTCCATCCCTAGATTGAGAGAGATTGCTTTCCCCCTGAAATAAACATGCTGAGAATCTTTTCACATCATGTGGTCATGTGTTCCAGCATAGAAGAGAATAAATAGTATTTTTATGTTTCTCACAATAGGGATGTTTAGAAGCAAAATGTGACATTGTAATCTACAAGCGAGCTCAGGTTCACTATACATTACCATATTGTATGTGACAACTTGCGATCTCAGCATGACTTGTAGTGGCCTGATCCACCAGCTTGGGTTTCTGGTGTATGATTAGACACTGTCTTCCTGGGTGAGTGAGACTCTCCCATCCCTGGAGAAGTAGTTTTAAAACAGTGATATAATGTTTCCAGTCTTTTCTGTAATCTTGAAGAAAGCTTGGAACAAAGTGAACCAGATTGAACTTAACACAGCTTTGATTTTCCCTTGAACTGCATATCCTGTTTTAAAATGCTCTTGCAAGAATTTGGTATTATATATAAACGAAAATAGCATCAGTGGAGTGGATGGTAACCTGGTGATTTGCTTTCATGGAGTATACAGAAGATTGTTTTCCGAGTCGACTGTTGCACAAGATGCAGTATTTATCGCATCCCTGCTTTGAAGCCACCGGAATCACTTTGTTTGAAAACTATTGTTTTGAATTGAGACATCTTGCCTGCCTCCCAATAGAATGCAGGAAAAAAAACTAGCCCACAGTATGCAGTTTGTTTTTGAAGACTTAACCAGGACTGCCAAGAGAATGGCAGAATAGTGGAAGTGAAACGTCTGAAGGGAAAAGCTTTATCAGGTGCAAATGCTGGTCAAAATGCTGATGTAAATTAAGATATCACTGAAGAAGTTTGTGTTTCATAAAATAAGTATCGCAAACTCTAGTGGTTTGGTGGTAATTGTCATTATTTCATAGCTGTCTGAAATCTTTTGTTCTTGTCCAGCCAATAGTCCTACCAGACTTTAAGGGGCAACACCTGTTACGCTAACTGCATAGTTATAAGTCCCCCAAGAGAGGTTAGTGTGGATGTCATTTACAGTTTTAGACATCCCACCTGTACTAGAGTGTAATTTGGCAGAAACAGTCAGAAATCATTGGTTATCAGCACAGCATATGCCCAAAGTTAGTGGGATTATAAGACATTGGAGACAGAAGTACAAAAAAAGACTAAGTAACGTGTTAATATGAACATATTAACATTATGTAATTTTAGGTAAGCAAACAAGATAATATTAATAATCTATGAATGCAATGATGATGGCTTAGTTAATATGCACAATGTTTCATACATTTGATCATGTACAGTAACTATGGTTTTAACTAATTTTAGCTTTGAACCACCTCTGCTTTAAAGTTATATATAAGTTGTTTATGTAAACTGCGCATTACAAAAGGATCCAGGAAAGGAAAACTGGCACTTACTCATTGCAATACAGCAAAGAAGAGCTGAGCTTTATTTCTTCAGAGGGCAAATGTACACAAGGGAAATGTGCTTTAAGGATTAATCTTTCATCTTCTGAACCGCCATTAACCTCATGGAACTAACTGGAGAGCTCAATGGAACCTGGCTTTAGAGTGCCCCCATCTGCAGTTAAACCAGTGCACTGGGATGCAAGCAAATTCATACTGTACAAGTTGTACAAGTACTGTAGTTACAAATAACACATTTCCACTTGAGGGGCTTTTAACCAAAGACTACAAGGGTAACGACTGATCCAGTCAATGTGCATCCACAAAAATGGCTCTGAACTATTTCAAATAATCCTACCTCTACATGTTCATGATTTTGTTCTCTAAGTCTGCATGGACAGTCTGGAGGGAAGTAATTATAAATGCCCCCTGTCCACTTTACAGCTCTTATCTCAACATGGTGAAAGAGATACGGTGGTCAGCGACTAAAAGGAAAATAATAAGGGATAATATCTCCTCATCTCTCTCAAGACAGAGTTGTCCTTTGTCCAAAGTTGTTTGTCATTTATTCAGCCAATTTGATATTGTTCTGAAAACATCAGAATGTCCCTCTGCTACATTTACAGCATTTCTCTGTGATAGATTATTTTCATTATTTATCCCTGAAAAAAGTAAATTATACAATAAATAAAATCAGTGATATAACCATTGAGAAACTGCTCAGATTAAAATAAATTGACTCAATTTATCATGAACCAAACAGATTTGCACACTATTGTCAGACACAGAGGAATTTTCTCTGCCTGCTCTCAAATTAATTCACTTACAGCAGATACATCAGTCTATATGACAGGGGAAAAAACATTAATTAAAAATGTGCAAACTTGTAAAATGCCTCCTTTATCTATCCAGCAAAGCACCCCTTCAAATTCTCCTTCCCCTTTGATTGTTTCATTAGCAATTATTCCTTTTATGAATTGCATATTATCCTTCATATTATTTGCTCTATTTGTTAAAGCTTTGATATCGATTATCTGAATAAATGCCATGGTAAAATTCCATTTCCTCCTCCCACTTATTCCCTTGCACACCCACTCTATAGAATCCATCTGTGTAACATTTTCAGATAATCTACAGTCAGTGTAATGTACCTGTTTGTCTACCAAAAGTAAATGGCCTAATTTATCACAGGTCTTGAATCTCACATACAGTACAGTACAAACTATCATACACTTAATCAGCATATTCAATTAACAGAACCACATCAACAGTTGTGGCAACACTGCCCGATACTTACACATTGAGAAGTAGTCAAAATGTAATCAAAATCCTCCCACCAGACACCAGACAGGCATGTCATATTGACTGGTTGTATGAGGTTTTGCGACACACTGAAGAAGTGAAGACATGGAATACTGCAGTATAAATTAAATAAATCATAGCATTTTGGGCGTGCTTTTCCTACTCTTTCTGTTTTGCATTGAACCGTGTGTTTATTTCAGCACCCACACGCATTATATTGCTATGTTAAAGAGCTATCTATTCACAATTTGCCAATTAGATTCTTGCAATGTTGCAAAGAGCTGTTCGTATAAACCATTCATGTCATCTAACAATGTCTGAAGCTTCTTCAATGCAATGTATTGGGGAGGATTGTCTCCCCTCTTCAAAACGTTAATGAAAACTGATGCATATTGAATGGCACTCTGCAGCAGAATTCCAAGTTCTCTTTTCTACAGTCACAGTTTGAGTGATCCACTTTTTCAAAAAGAACATTTACCGTATGCTGAACAATGCCTTTGATAAATGAAATAAATGAAATAATTCAATCTCTCAGTACCATTTCCCAGTGCTTTTGCTTTTTGACAGCTGTTTCCATCTGAGACTTGTTTTACTCTGTATTGTACTGTGTCTCCACAGTGCATTAAAAAATCTGCTCAACTTTTCCCCATTCCTTTGTTGTGCTTGCTACATGTATCAGAATCATGAAACATGTATCTGAAGTATGGAGCGAGCCATAATCATATTTTCATATTTTCATGTAAGACATGTAAATACAGTGTGGTGCAAAAATTTGGGCTCCCCTGGTTTAAATGTCAGTTACAATGAATCTGTACGTTATTGAAAGCAAACCACAACTCTAAATGGTGCAGCGTTAAACATGAGAACTTTCCGAAAATTTTAAAACGAGATTGCTTTTTATTTACATTTTTTACTGTTTATAAATGATATACTGTAAAAAAAAAAAGCCCTGTGCAAAACTTTGGGAACCCCGTTTGGATTATTCCTTACTTTTAAAAAATATGATTACGAAGGCCCAGACCCAGTGGATTTACATGTTAGGGCTTCAAGAGTCAGGTGAATATAATTCCAGGGCTGGACAATTTATTCTGAAGTAACTCCATGCCTTATAATGTATCTAACTGAGGTGGCTGTTCTGTCTGGTGTTAACCACCACGGGTTCCTCTCGACAGTTGTCCAAGGATATCAGAATGAAGATGGTTAATTTCCACCAAGGAGGACAAAAAGGCTCAATGTTTCAAACTACCTATTTCTACCGTCAGACTAACATTATTACGAAATGGAGGATACATGGAACAGTTGAAGTCAAGGCAGGCTCTGGGAGACCAGGAAAGATTACAGATAGAATGGCCTGAGACCTGGTAAGAAATCCTGCTCAGAAGAATCCTCACATCACTGCAAAATAACCGCAAAAAAAGAGTATCAGACACAGGTCTAGCTGGTCACAGGACAAAAATACAGCATACTTTAAACAACAAAGACCTACATAGTAGAGTTGCCAAAAAGAATGACCTCAACACAAAATTAAGCGTCTGAATTATGCAAAAGAAAACATTGAGAAGCCTGAAGCCTTTTGGAACAATGTGCTTTAGAAATTATCGAGGCTAATTTTTGAAGGTCAGTCCAGACTTTGAAAAAAGGTTGGGTATTCCAGCAAGACAATGATCCAAAGCATACCTTGATCAGGGCCGCCCACATTTTTACAAACTACAGTAGCATTATTTGCGTGTGTGTGTGTGTGTGTGTGTGTGTTAAGGTGACAATCATGAATATTGGGGTACAGTCTGCCTGGTGTGTGTGTACCGTCGGTTGCGGTTGTACCCAGTCAGTGTCCCGCTTCAAAAAATGAATAGGGTCCCCTGGTCAGCCCTTCATGCCAATCAGCATTAGCTTCAACTGAGATGCAATCTCTGTAGTTCGTATTTTGCCGCCAACTCTTCTAGCATGCAAAATTTGGTTGGAAAGAACCAGGAGAAATTCCTGTGCTTATTGCTGTAGCAACCATGGCTTAACCCACATGGAATGCCTCCTACACATTTTCAGCTTCTTTTTAATCTCCATTACAAGCAAGGCTATGTCTGACAAAGCCACAGCTAACTGCAGTTACATGCAGAAATGTTATTTTCACTGTTCTTTCGCTGCCGATTCTCCTGCTGTGTATACAGCACACAAGTCAACAGTTCAGCCTTCACCGTGGTTTTGTTCACCATCACCTGAGCTGCAGGTTGATTGCCTGATGCCTGAAGCAACGAACTCAAATATGTGCAAATGAGGAGACAACAGTATGACCCCTCCATCAGAGAGCTGGGACCCCTGTTACCCGGCATCTGTCGGCTTGGCATATTCCTGATTTAAATTGCCCAGATGATTGGTTCAAGACTGTAGGTACGATTGATAGAAACATAATATGCATATTATTTAGATTGGTCGACTTTAGTATAACAAGACCACAATGTCACAGAGGCCTGGAATGTTATAAGCATGGCATTAGCATTGTCACTGGCAAGGTACAGGCGTAGCATCTAGCACTGTGGGCTGCATTCTGCAATGGCAGGCAGACGGGGGGCATGAAGAAAAAATTAATAAAAATAAATATATACATATATATATAATCCATAGCACAGCAGTGGCAGCGACTGAGACAGCAGGGGATGCTACTGCAGCCGGTCTCTCCCTGCGTACCTTTCTGAAGAACCTGCAGCCCCCGCCGGAGGTGTAGAACATTGCTAAAACGCAGATCCCACCTGCATGGACCCGCTGGAGCATCGGGCCCTGATTGAGGATGACAGGTTGGCAGATGGTGCAAGGAGACGCGGGCACAGCACCACATCCCGATTGGGTGGTCCTGCAGGTAGAGCAGCGGGGGGGGGGGGCACCTGATTGGCAGCCCAGGTGCTGCGCCCCACGAGAAGTGAGGACGACATCTGGAAACGGTGATGACTGAATGCCAAACTTTCACTCGCCCTGATGGCCGCTGGCGTCCTCATCTCAACCTAGGGTTCTCATGAACATCACCGCGGAGCCATTTTCTTTGTTGGCCATTTTCTTCCTGTGCAATGAAGTAGTGTAGGGATTTCTGTGCTTGTATGAAACTCTAGTTGTATGAAGACTGTCACTTGAGAAATCATAACTGAATCTTAGAGAATCTATTTCTATAATATGGCTTTCAGTAATTTGTCAAGACATTTCAATATATCAAAACAGTTCAGTACCCTGCTACAGGACATGTTCCTTCACTTATATTGCTGACACAGTAACAATGTGATTATTAAGCATAATCACATCATAATTGTGCAGCAGCTGATGTTGCCATCTCCAGACCATACGATATCACAATGCTGAAGAATGGGGAACATTTGGAAGAGCAGGATTTAAATGGCCAATATGACACATAATGACTGAGCTGTGCTCTGTGAGCTCACTGTCCAACCGACACTATGAGAGACAAGGCTGACCCCCGACTTTGAGAGCTAATGACATCAGAGAGACGACTGGATCACGTCCGTGGAGAAAAGGAGGAGGGAGTTGGAGCTGCATTATTAAGTGTAATGAATGTCAGCATGTCTGACATGTCAGGTGCCTTTGCCATTTATATCGACAGGCAGAGTCCCACTCTCAGTCCACAGAGGGAGAGCTCTGCCAGTCTACCTGACATTCGCCTCATTAGCTGAGGAAGACCAGACAAATGGTGCACTGCTACATTTGCCCAGGGCCTTCCCAAAGCCCCACATTTGAGCAGGGAAAAGAAAACAAAATGTATGTGCAAATCACTTTTTACCCGGAAGCGGTTACAACTGTGGTAGAAGGCATGTGATATTTATATCAAGGGCAAAATTGGAAAAGGAGTGTTAAATTAATGATGAATAGTATACTATAGAATACGTTATAGTGTACTTTAAATTAATTTATAGTTACTTTGTTACTACTGTTATCCATTGTTATCCACCAAGAGGTCCCACAGAAAAGCTCTAGATTAAAATCAGTGGTGTTTGCTCTGAGACTTATAAACATAATGCATTATACCTACAAGGAAATGCATTAATTCATCAACATCAACAGTATCTTCTCACCATCAAGCAGAATAAGCAAATAAATGCACAAATCAAACATGCATTCATGTACTTGCCTCAGGCCTGCAATCTAAATGCCACTGATTTGGTAATGACATCATGCCGAATAAAAAATTCCATGAAGATAATCACAAATGTCACAAAAATACAATATGTTTCATATAATTAAGCAGAAAGCAGATATACTACCTACCACTTTAAGACCTTAATTAGTGTGAAGTCTAATCAGAGAAAATGAAGGCAAACTTGTTTTGCGTCATATTAATAGTGTACAATAAGTATGGAGAACAGATTTGTTAGAATGGTAGAGTGATACTGTTTTAACAAATGTGAATATTTTGAAAACCTCTACCAGTCAGCCACTTAATCCTGATGTATATAAATATAATTACTAAATGAAAGGACTAGTCTTCGATAGGTTCTTAGGCACAACCTGCTAGAGTTAGCCTACTATTATCATCTGACACTGAATTAGGATGGTCTTAGCTGGGTGTTTTGGGCACAACTGGCTAGAGTTGGCTTAATCTTACCATCTAACACTTAATTGGATGGTGCGAGTATTAAAAAAATGAATTGATGTGATGTGAATTCAATTTGCATCAACTGCAAAACATTATCATATCCTGTATCAGTCGAGATGGATTATACACTCTAATAAGAGAGGTGTCATTTTTTTCTACTCATATGCTGTGTCAAGAGTGCTTTGATACAGGTTAATACCATCACATAATGAATAATATGTTGAATTTATATAATCAAACTACGCTGTTATGTGAGGATATACAAAAATGATAACCTAATGTTTCCCATTCAAACCGTAACCATGGCAAGATTACAAGATGCGTATGATGTAAAGATGTTGTAAATGTTTTATTTCATGATCGTGGAGAGCAAATGAAGACGTGGCTGTTAAATGGTGTACTGTAAATGACCATATGTGTGCCATCACTTGTGAATTACAAGTCTTTGCATGGAAATATTAGGAGTCGTGAACTTCATGGTTTTGGTATGGAGAACTTAAAGTGGAGAACTCTCCTGCTTCCACAGAGGTACCAGCATACTATGAATTAGGCCAATAAGAATGCACATTTGTTGCACTCCTGTGTGTTCCTGTGATACAGTAAAGCATCAGGCCCGAGGTACAACATGTCCTGTAAAAATGAGCCATAATATCTCAATTCTCCAGGCTAAAACTCAAAAGTGAGCTGGCCGATTTTTGTACACAGCTTTCTGAAAACCTTTCATTTGATGTCTGTCTGCGGTTTGAGTCAGCAAAGTGATGCTGAAGCACCGTTTCTATTGTTCTCAGCTCAACAGGAGACTCACTCTCCCTTCACTGAGTGGTCACTTTGCCCGCACTATCAGTACTGGCTCCAAAAATGAGAACTAACCTCGTAAAGTGGGCAGCAAAACAGTGGACATCATTCACTGCAGACTGAAGACTCCCTTCCTTATCCTATGCACCTTTTGTACTAATTCAGTTTATGGCATTTCCAGTTTTCTTCTTATGGATTGCTATGGATGTACTCTTTATTTGTTTAAAACAGAGATGTTTTTGTTTCTTTCTTTGCAAAGTTAACTTTTAATCATTGTAATAAATAAATCAACAAATAAATTAGAATTTGTGCCAGAGCCAGATAGTCTTCTGTGCATTGCATTAATGACTGCCAAAAACATAGTCATATCCTGCATCATTCAAGATGGATTATACCTTTTCACATGATAGAGGGAATCCACTTTCAAATGAATCCCTGTTGCAAGCCATTAGACATTGTATTGTGCTTTTCTTTTTAAAAAGGCAATCTATTCTATTGACTGTAATTATAATTAGTGATATCCATTTTCTAAATATAAATGCAATCTTGTGAGGATGAATGTAAATAATTTGCCAACCTTCCTCTAACCCTGCCTTCTTTCATAACATATTTATCAGCATTGATTAAGTGGAATACATATTTGATTATATTAATACACTACAACACATTATGAGAGCTACATAATCACAGCCACAATATTATTCTGGCCACAGCATACATTTAAAACTTTGAATAATTTATTTAAAACCTCTACTCTGTATGCAGGTGATTATGTGCAGAGTAAAGAACTTACTTGAAGACAGGAGGGTGGCTAGATTTCTAGAAAAAAAGAAGAAAAATCCATAAAACATAAATTGAACTCTCCAGTCTTCCCACTGAGGTCGAGGAAGCAAAGATCAAATTCAAGGTGACTAAACTGCAGAAATGCAATGCAGTTCATTAGGTTCTGTACCCTGCCAGAATAGATGGTTCAAAAGCTCTGGGCTAAATTCTACTTTCTATATTCATTATAATAGCTGGTTTCAGATGTTCTTATTTAAAACCATTTTCAAATTTGCATTTGTTTTTCCTCGCTCCTGGATGAGAAGTAACCTTTTCTTAATTAAACAAATGCTTGCTTGAGAACTCAGACAAGCAAAATATATATGTAATTAAATGTAATCATAATACAATTATAAGGAGACAAAGTTAATTCAGATTTAAAAATAAAGAAATGAAATGGGTGTGCAGAGAAAAAAAATTTCAGCTTTGTGAAAAAATCTTTGTGTCGATTCACGACAATTTCCCTTGAATTTGCTAATTGCATTCAGATGCCTTCAAATTGTTTTAAATGGAGGAAATGGAATTCAATTAAGCATATTTAAAGTTTTCAAACCTATAAACCTGAGGGCATGAGGCTTTCAAAAATAATATTTCATTCCACAGCTATGTTTTAGTATTCCATGCAATGAAAACAAGCAATAAAATCCCTCCTTTGGTCTGCTTCCTGTCTGTTTGCTTGTGATGTCTGTGACACGTTTGTGGCATTTACTGTGTGAACATAGTGCAGAGAGACATAGTGAAAGACACCCTTTATAAGCCCAAAATAAATATGACATCACCTGCCAGAGCATGGCTACTCTCTCCATGAGCTGAGTAATGTGAAAACAATATGTGAAATTTATGAAATATCACAAAATAAATCCCATCATTCTTCACTGGTTCTTGCAACATGCGTTCATTCTGAGGAAGTATGAATATTCACACAAATCTACACACACACACACACACACACACACACACACACACACACATTACGCATGCACACATACACCAAATATACCCTGTGAAGCTGGAACTTAACAAAACTGCAATACTTACAAGGTACACGTGGACATTTGGAAAAGTAATTAGGAAACAACAAGCACAACATTTTCCAATTAATTTGAAATATTGTGCAGTGAATCCAACAGGTAGAGGCTTGAAGTGAAAACAGCTTCCAGATGTTGAGCATTACAGCTTTCAAACTTCAGCCCATCTATTCACACTTCCAATCTGATGATACCATAAGCCACACTGCTAGTCTAAATCAGGAGCCACTCCTGTCACAAACTGTAATGTCTCATTATCTGTCTATGTACACTATATTCATTCCAATGTTATCATTTCAAATCCAACAGAGATATTGTTTGGGATATTTCTAAATATAATACAAATTTGGATCCGCATGGAACACAATGCTATTAGGCTTGATATGGGCACTATGTAACATTAGACTGGGACCCGCAAGGATGTCTAATCAACTGTACGTTGCTTTGGATAAAAGCGTCAGCTTAATAAAATGTAGTATGTGGAATGCAATGAACATATAATCATATTACAGAAAGCCTCCTTTCTTGGTATGGTTTGGTGAATGAGGACAATGCAGCAGGGGATAATGCACTAGCAGTGTAACTGTTTTTAGGAACATGTATTGAATGAGTTAGAAGTGGGGAACCAGTGGGTAGCCACGTTGAGGCCAAGCCTCAGTATGAGGGAGAGGCTTACAGAAGTGGGGCAGAATGCAGTTAACTGGGCGGTTTCTTGATGTGTAGTGCTTAAAATCAACACAAGGTGTAGGACAGAAGCGATTTGGAGGACAGTCTTCCTGACAGGCCTAGTTACTGCTCACAGCCTGCTGTGGAAACAGCAGAGGACAACTGGCTGTCCATGGCTGCATTCTGCTGTTTGCCAACATGGCCTAATTAAGAGTTTTCATCTGCCAGCAGGGATTGGCAGAAATAAATAAATAAAAATAAAATGGCACATCTGTCAGACTGATACCCCTTCTGTTGGCCACAAATGGCTGGGAGAGAGGTCACGAGGGCCCACAAACTGTGGTATTTCAATAGGCATCAGTTCCAAAAGACCACATTGCTCACACAGCACTTACTGTAGCTCTCCCTCTGTTCTCTCTGTCCCAGTTCGTTCTGAACATCTGTTGTAGATACATTTCTGAGAAGGACTTTATATCTTAAAACAAAGATCACTGCAATGTCGGTGTGTCTTGTACTAAAGCAAGGGGGGCTACATATTTCTGAAAACCTTCCTGTTCTTATAATTCACAAATCCTTCAATCTGTTTTTGCAGTGCATTTTATTTTAATTTATTTTAATTGCATTAAAAGGGCAGATGGTGCAGTGGGTAGCACTGCCGTCTTACAGCAAGGAGGTCCCAGGTTCGAATCCCAGTCGGCCGGGCCTCTCTGTGCGGAGTTTGCATGTTCTCCCTGTGTTTGCGTGGGTTTCCTCTGGGTACTCCGGTTTCCTCCCACAGTCCAAAGACATGCAGGTTCGGCTGATTGGAGAGTCTAAATTGCCCGTGGGTATGAGTGTGTGAGCCCTGTGATGGACTGGCGACCTGTCCAGGGTGTATTCCCGCCTTTCGCCCAATGTATGCTGGGATAGGCTGCAGCCCCCCTGCGACCCTGTGCAGGATAAGCGAGCTCAGATAATGGATGGATGGATGGATGCCTTAAAAATCAAAGAGATCCTCTCTGCACACAGTATGACAATGCCTTAGAGTCAGCATATTGGGCTACTGGATCAAAAAAGTCTATAATATGGACTTTTCCCCCAATAGAGTGGCTGGACTAGTTGTAGACACAGTAAAAGCATTATGATTGCACCTTGTTATAATGATCCTCCACCTGTGCACTGAACTGAAGTATTACTAAGATCACCTCCTTCACCGCTGCATCACACCGGCACTCCCACAAGACACGGTGACATACAAGGTCCCATTTCCCTCCCCTTACCCAGAGGTCAGGGTCTCTGGACCAATGCAGCTTGATCTATCATCACAATAAAAGTAGCCCCACAAATCAAGAAGAGAGCAGAAGTGTTGTATAAAAACCCCAAACATTCTGCTTCATTTCCATCTTATCGCATAGCAAAGCAAAATGTACTGTAACACAAACATACATAATTAGGTAATACTTTTATTCAGCTACGCATATTTCTCTGAAATGGTACTGTGCTGTATGTCCCATCCTCTTCATTCACAGGCCCTTTCCATCATGTGTGCTTTTGTCAGCTTCACTTGCTTTTAGATATCCTCACCCGTTTCAAAGGTTTATTTGGGGGCTATATACAGGGGACGCGTCCTTTGGCGGAGGTATCAGTGCACACTCAGCAAGTTAGAATGGGGGTGAATGACTCGGCCAGGCAATCATAATTCCAGCCTAATGCTGCCTATAGTAATTATCTCTCGGTGTGCAAATCCATCATTTAGGCCAGAACACCCTTACCGAGAGGGAGGGGGCTTGTGCCAGGCACTTTCATCGTTGATGTTTGTGCAACCATGCACCACTTCATTAGACCATAGACCCCATTAATATCATTGTTTTTTCATTACATAACCATCAAGTTCGTAGGAGTTGAAAATATGCCTGAAAATGAATAAAGCAAATGCTCAAGTGTGCACGATCAAGTGTCCTATTAAGCCAGTCTAAATTAGTTATGTATGACTGTGCTTCTTTCAAGCAGAGTTCACTTTTAATGAGCCATTTTCTATTTTGTTTTCACTTGACATACTGCATATGTAACATTTTATTACAGAAGATGCAGTGCTAAAAAAAAAGATGTTTGTCTCAGGAGGAAACAAGAGTGCATCACAATTACCAACAATCTTTATCTTTTGTATAAAGGCAACTGTGATCACCACTAGAACCACTGGTCCACTCAAGATTGCAGCTGTAATCACCTGGGAATTATACTAAATTGTAGATTTTGGCTCAACATGAAGTAGGGCCCCTATACACTGCAGTGCTGCCAACTCCCCCTCTTACCTGGCACAAAATGTATTATCTCCTACTCTGCATCACTCCTTTATGGTGTGGTGTGTAATAACGAAATGCAAATGAGCTGCTAAGTCAGTGAGAAAGCCCTCCCGATGTCTAATTAACAGGTTCCAGACCAGCTACTCCAAGCACACGCCACTGCATGCTTCTTGCCTCGGTCCACAGGTGGAAGCTTCTGTCACCAGTAGTAACACAGGAGTGAAGTTTACCCCGTGTCTTATTTCTGTTTCATGGGCTTTCTGCAGTCTGTCTGAAATGTGATTTGCCCTTTGAATATTGCATTTAAGTTTGCTATTATACAACCTCTTCTTCAGTATTTTCAGGGGCTACAAAACCCATGGTGTTATTCATATATCAAAAGATATTAAAATGTTTTATTCATGAGAGTGCGTGCATTACAAGATAGATAGGGAGACAAGTTACTGCAAAGAGCACATGTGCCCATTACCACAACCCATCGTAACTTAGTATTTTAGTATGAACAATTCAGCCAGGTATATCATGCAAATGCATACCCACCACCCTTTGTAAGTATACAACATATACACACAGTGAGCACTTTATGAGGTATTTATTACACTTATTTTTTAGCCCTATTGGTCTCCACTTAAGCGATTTGAAGCATTGTGTGTTCAGAGAAGCTCTTCTGCATACCACTGTTGCAATGTGTAGTTCTTTGTGCTGCAGTCACCTTCCTATCAGCTTTGACCAGTCTGGCTTTGACCAGTTCTACTCTGACCTCTCTCATCTCATGGGGGCGACATGGCTCAGGCAGTAAGAGCAGTCATCTGGCAGTCGGAGGGTTCCTGAGCGAGACACCTAACCCCCATTTGCTCCTGACGAGCTGGTCGGTGCCTTGCATGGCAGCCAATCGCCGTTGGTGTGAATATGTGTATGAATGGGTGAATGAGAAGCATCAATTGTACAGCGCTTTGGATAAAGGCGCTATATAAATGCCAACCATTTACCGCTTACCATTAACAAGGAATTTTTGCCCACAGAACTGGCGCTCACATTTTTCTGCACCATACTCTGCAAAATCCCAGGAGATCAGCAGTTTCATCAACAATCATTCCACAGTCAAATTTCACTTAGATCACGTTTTCTCTATTCTGATGGTTGATGTGAACAATAACTGAAGCTCCTAACCCGTATATAGATGATTGTATGAATTGCACTGCTGCCATCGACTGGCTGATCAGATAATCCCATGAATAAATAGGTGTACAGGTATCTGCTCAGTGAGTGTATATTTTAAATCACTTGTGCTCATTTATTTCATGGACACTGGGTGTTGATCTTGGTTATTTGCTTTCCTCCCCTGAGTTGACTGTACACCCGCTGATCCTGAAGCATTAGATGGACACATCAAGCTCCTCACCTCCTTTCCACACTCAGAGATCTGGACATCGTAATATTACGTCTGGCAAGATACGACAACTAATCAGCTGAATTCAAAACAGAAATATTGTGCGGGTAGGCTTCATACATAAGTATTGGACAGGCAAAAGATTGTACAGTATCCATTTCCTTGCTGAAAGATCATCCCCAGCTTCATCTCTCTCAATCCTCCTCTCTCTGCCGTTAATTAAGCCTGCTTCCCTGCTCTCCCGTTGCAGAGATGAAGCTGTTAAACGTCCCTTGCTGATGTATAATTAATATCCTCTCATAAGTGGGCTTAGATCAGCTTACAGTTATTTTCTCTGTCTATTTTGTGTAAAGAAAATGCATGGCAGTTGAAAGATGTGGTGCTACACAAACTGATCTAAGGCCACAGTAAGACATAGAGAGTGGGGAAATTCTGCCAAAAGCCTGGCATCAGCCCCATGAAAGACATGACTCCTAACATTAACTTCAGTAGAGTATCATACACCATAAAGTTATTTCACCCATACACTACTGTCACATGCTTCACTGTCAAGTCAGTGATTAGTTTGAAACCACCAGTTGAATTTGACTGCCAGGAATGGGTAGCATATTAAATGTTTACAATAACAAGATGACCTTTTACAGATATGCATACTAATAGATAACCATAAGAGCATAGCAGCCTGTATTTTAATTGACTGCAAATTTTCTGAGGATTTGCAGTCATTTTGCTCATTATACATGCCAATTCCCTTCCAAGGGACTTATACATTTGTTCACTGTATTCTGCAATCTATGGACACACAATATTATAACCAGCTGCTCTGAATATTAAATAAATAAATAAATGGTTTGAGTCAACAGTCTTAATTGTTGCACCTGGGAATCTATGCATTTATTGAATAATTTTGCATGGCACTGTTCTTTCATCGAACAGAATTGACTTGAGTAAATAAGTTATGGAAATCCCTAGTCCTAATTCAAGTCATGTATTGGAGAGTACAAAATAACATTCTCCTTGAGGATTCAATAATGAATATGCACTTTTCATGTGTAGACTTTATCGAATTAATACTCACCTGGTTAACCATGCTCCAGTCGAAGTATAAAAGTTGAGAGAAACAACAGTGCAGTATCACAAGTAAAAAAAATCATATATGCCACCATTGTTTGAAACCTACGTATATATAAACCAAACTACTATGGTGCATGAACTACTGGAGACAAACAGAATGAAAACGATTATCACAAATTACTTTTGCACATTCCTAACTAGGCGGCACGGATGGGTAGCACTGCCGCCTCACAGCAAGAAGGTCCTGGGTTTGAATCCCGGTCGGCCAGGGCCTCTCTGTGTGGAGTTTGCATGTTCTCCCCGTGTTCTTATGGGTTTCCGCCAGGTACTCCGGTTTCCTCCCACAGTCCAAAGACATGCAGGTTCGGCGGACTGGAGAGTCTAAATTGCCCGTAGGTATGAGTGTGTGAGTGAATGGTGTGTGTGCCCTGCGATGGACTGGCGACCTGTCCAGGGTGTATTCCGGCCTTTCGCCCAATGTATGCTGGGATATGCT
Organism: Conger conger; assembly: GCF_963514075.1. NCBI lineage: Eukaryota > Metazoa > Chordata > Actinopteri > Anguilliformes > Congridae > Conger > Conger conger. The sequence goes on from NC_083771.1 coordinate 39,594,959, forward strand.
CCAGCCCCCCTGCGACCCTGTTCAGGATAAGCGGGTTCAGATAATGGATGGATGGATGGGCATTCCTAACTACAAAGAACATCACCCTTCAGAAATAGGGTCAGCAGTACCCAGCCAATGTACTCCAAAGTTGCTAGCAATGACTCCAAATCATTCAAGCAATTGTAGACGACAGTTTGTTTGTGTGTGTGCAAGCGCGTGTAGGTGTGCGAGTGCTCACGTAATTTGGTTTTTACCATGCCAGAATAAATTTGAGAACTCTTCAATAAACAATTAACCAGGGTGGAGAAAGACTAAATCTGAAAAGCTTCTAATTAAATGTTAGGTACTGGGGTTGAGACCAACTATTTCAGAAGAGCTAAAAATAATACAACAAAATCTCAACTGAGAAAGTTACGGGAGAGGAAAAACTCAGCAGCTGGCCATTATGAATCATGGCAAAGCATCATTTTCAGCATTCAGCTCTTCTCTTGGCAGCATTCAAACTGTTGTGAGGCGAAGTCATGTGTGGAAATTAATCTCAGAAACCCATTAGCCTTTTGACTGAAGTTTTCCATTCTGTGACTGCTGGTGCATAAGGGAATAAACATTGCATTGAACAACTGCACTTTAAGCACCCTCTCTATCTAGCAGCGCCCTGCCTTTATGTTCTGTAGATGTTCTCTAGTAATTCTTAGAAAAATTATTCATTAGTATTATAGTTATTTCAATGTTCTCAGCCATTCCTCCTCATGCAAACTAATATTGCTTTAAACACCATGCAGTGATCAATAAATAATTAAGGAACTGCACTACAGTTCCTTCAAATGCCAGCTCCAATTTTAGTCATGGTGCATGAATTTATAACCTTTTTGTTGTCTTTCTGATTAGCCACAGATATGATTAGTGCCAGCAAACACTAATAGGTAGTAGGTGAACAGTCCTATGTGAAGATGACAATAAACACACAAGGTGAACGTAAAACAAAGAATCCTATTCTTATAGAGATGTGGTCAAGGTGATGTTCTAATAATCTAATCTAATAAATCTGACAGATGGTCTGCCAACAAAATTTCTGCAGAAAATGACCTTGTTGGTATTTCACAGCAAATATTAAATTTAATTCCACATTAGGAATAGAGTTAGATTATTTTAACACAGTCAAAGAGTCGTAGGAGCAGTGTTGTCGAGCTGGGGAAAGAAAAAAAAACTGCCAGATATTTGCATACGAGGGATAACAGTATGAGTTTAAATAAGAATAATTAATTGTTTGTCCTGAATAATTTTTCCATTGAGTTCAACAGGAAAATGTGTCAGGAGAAACATCTAGCACTAGTATCTACTGCACTTGGCAGCAGCATGGTGGTTTGAGGCTCATTTGATACCTTACTAGGGGTGCAAATGGTTAAATGGTTAACTGAAAAGGAGTTGTCCACGTTTACGAAAAACTAACCAATAACCAATTTTTTTTTTTCTGAAGCTGAAATGGTAAGCTCAGTTTAATTAAATAAATGTCCTTCTAAAACCAGTGACAAAACACACAAATTGGAGGACAATTAAAAGAAAGATTCTGCCTGCGTAATTAGTTCCATCAGGCTAGTCCTAGCAAGCAGTCTTTGGATATTGCAGGGGGCAAACATCACAAGGAATTGAATGCTGCAGTATTATAGTTATCAAGTAATGTGTTTTAAATCTGTAGCTGTTGGTTCACTTATGGCATATTGTATGGCATTTCTTAAGGTTCACAGAGAACTTGTTGACACGTGAATTCAAACTACCGGCAAACTGAA